>NC_135308.1:164371263-164671263 GCF_048772815.1 Callospermophilus lateralis
TTCCTGGGAAGAAAAGTGCAGATTCTCAGTCAGGCTTTTGTGACAATCAAGTCCCATGTCAATCATTTGAGATTTAGGGTCCCAAATTTTAAGCAGTCCAGCTGTAAATCAGTTGTGAGCGCACTGTGACATTTGAACTTACAATGTTTCAGTTCTAGTCCATCTTGTACAAGATGTGCAGCAGGTTTTATTCTTCTAATTAGAGATGATCAGGGTAAGTCCTGCTCATAGGTCTGGGTTCCATCCGGCAAAGTTCTCTTTCTCTCTCTCTCTGAGAGCCCACCTATCTCATATGTACTGAGTAATAGTGAGGGAGATGAAGAAGGCGCGGGCAGCCAGGGCAAGATGGCCATGAGGAGGTCCAGGGCAGGGCCAGAGCAAAGGAGCATGGAGAAGCTCTTCTGATGAGGCCAACCTCCTGCTTGACCAGAGTGCTGGTGGACATGAGCGGGACCCCATTAGATAGACACTTCCATACTCAGGCTCCTAAGTGGGGGATCCAGTAGAAAAGTAAAACAGATGATGAGTGGACAGAGGGGAGCATCATAGTGAGGAGAGCAGGGACGGGGAGGAGGTAAGGAAGGGAGGAAATTCCAGAGACCATAGAAAGAACACGCCCCAACTCCCTCACCGGACTCCCAGCTCTGGGACCCTTGTCTTCTTTTTGCAGTAAACCTGCTGTTGCTTGCTGTCTGTGTCCTGTTCTTCAATTCTATGCTAAATGAAGACAATGAACCCAGCACTCCTAGATGGTAACAGTAGCAGAATTTAATTTTCCTTCTTTAGGGAAGGATAAGCACATGACTGGGGCTGGTTTACGGTAAGCTGGACACGTCCAGGTCTCATAGCTGAGCTCCATTGCACTGTCTAGAATTGACCCTGGCTCTCCTCCCAGAACTGGGCTGTCACTGCTCTCAAGGCCAGTGTCTTGGGGGTGGTGTACTTCTGTTTTAATGGAAGAGAGGGATGGGATATCTGGGGCTCAGGAACAACTGGATCCAGGGTCTTAAAGCCACTCCTTTTCTTTCTTCTCACCTTGTGCTTTTTGCATATGGCTTCGTTCTCTCTCAGTAGGCCTTTCCTTGCACACAGCAGGGACCATCACGCCTAACAGGTCCCAAGCCTCCAACTTAACAGCTTCTGCCCTGGGGGGGCAGGGCTAGTGGCCACTTTCTTTGCTCAAAGCTCTTCTGTCAGAGCCCCGCTGCTCTACCTGGTGACTGCAGCCACAGGGCAGGGTTCTGGGAGCACGTGGGGACTCCCAGGGAGATGTGTGCATGGGAGGAGGGGCCCAGAGTCAGGGTGGGCACTCTTGGGACACCTTTGCTTCAACAGGGCCCCAAGGCACCGGTCTGCTCACTGGTAATATCAGGCAGGGCTCTTAGTCCGTGCTCTTAACCTTTTTATGTTAAAACAATTAAAAATTTTTGATTAAAAATACATGACAGACTATCAGAAGTCACAGGATGATCTCATTTGGGGGCTGGATACAAGGAGGAAGCACTCAAGTTCCGCTTGCAGAGATGCCTAGGAAAAATATTGCCAGGAATGGGGACAGCCTATTTGAAGAAACTATAAGCCCAGCTGAAGGTCAGGAAAGGCATGGCCAGGTTCTACTAGTGGTCTTTGGAGTTTTAAAATTGGTCAAGTAATTCATGTAAAAGATGAACCTTGGAAGACGTTTCTGAGTGTCACCATATACAAAGTATTTCCAACTAATTTCCTGCTCTCCTGATGAAGTAGATAGAAGGAAGGACAGGTAGAGAGGGCCAATGGGGAAGGGAAAGAAACTCTGAACCCAAGAAGCCCCAAGAACACCCCACTTTGGTTCCCTGGGCCTGTTTTCCTCCAGACCCAAGTTCTTAAAAAGCCTTTGAATCCCAGCGAGTGAGTCTGGGTGTGGGTGCCCCTGTGCTAGTTCACACGACGGCTTCCTTTAGACGAGGTGAGGTCCAGGGTGGACGCTGCTGGAGACGTGGGTGAGGCCTTCCAGATGCTCTCTGTTTTCTGTTGACTGCAGGACGAGGACTCTGAAAGACCCAGATCCCCTGACCCACCCTGGGTCACCCCCAGGCGCCCCTCACATTCCTGCACAGTCCCTCCTCCCTGGGGTGAGTCCTGCTCCGGGCTCCTCTCCTCGGCAAACCCCTTTGCTCCCTCGCTGGGCACCTCTTCTGATGCATCGCCCTGAAATTCCTTTCTGTGGCTACGTCAAGAGCTCCTTCTCCCTTCTGGGGACCTCCTGGGACCCTTTCTGAGGATGCTGCTCTCAGAAGTAGCCACTGCCAGTATTTTAGGGTGGACATTTGTGGTCAACCACCCCCCACCCCATTTTTAGAGGATGTGGGGAGTGGAGAGGGACTGTCTGGGGTGAGCCTTAGCAGGTCCAAGCCCATCCTGGCGGAGCTGGCCCTCCTCACACAGTGATTACTTCAAGGACAGCAAGTGCAGCGACCCCCTGGCATCTGCAGGAAATTGGTTCCAGGACACACCTCCTCAGGTGCTCAGGTCCTTGGCAGGAAACGGAAACTGCATGTTATCTGCACAGAACCTACGCATAGCCATAGCCTTCCATAAGCTTTTTTTTTTTTATATATATCAAGAATTGAACCCAGAGACACTTAACCACTGAGCCACATCCCCAGCCCTTTTCAATATTTTATTTTGGGACAGGGTCTCCCTAAGTTACTTAGGGCCTTGCTAAGTTGCTGAGCCGGACTTAGAACTTGTGATCCTCCTGCCTCAGCCTCCCTAGCTGCTGGGATCATAGGCTTCCGCTATTGACCCCGGACCCATATGCTTTTTTTTAGGGGACTAGGAATTGAACCCAGGGGGACTTAAGGACTGAGCCACGTCCCTAGACCTTTTTATTTTTCATTTTGAATCAGGGTCTTGCTAAATTTCCCAGGCTGGGCTTGAGTTGTGATCCTCCTGCCTCTGTCTTGAGTCTGTCAGGTTCGGCTCTATATGAGGCCATCCTTGACCGTCTGCCCTGAGGTCTGCACTAGGAGCCTTGCAGCCGTGAGAGCTGTGAACAGAAACGAGGAAAGAATTTCTCTCTGGGCGATGCCTACAGCCTCGACTTCCCCGCATGGAGAAGGCTGTGGTGGAAGTGTTGGGGTGTTAAGCAGATAGACAACCATGCAACAGCTAGGCTATCTCCGAATTGGAGTTTTCTTCAGATTTTACCCTGGAAACCACAAAGTCATCCATGGCATCTGCTAGCTACCTCAGCAGCTGTTTTGAGAACTGCCACTATGGATTTGTGTCCTCCGTGAGCCCCCTGCCTACCCAAGCACGGTAGAAACACTATTTTTTATTGGAAAAACCATTTTCAGTTAAAGCCTGGGAGGAAAGACCACAATTCACGGGTGGAAGTGAGTCTTTCTTTTGTCATTGTGACCTTAACTCTGAATAGTTCAACTCCCTGACTTTTTTGGTGGTGCTGGGGAGGGAACCCAGGGCCCCTTGGGTGCTGGGCAAGCACTCCTCCACTGAGCTACACCAGCCCTCAGCTCACACTTCTGGACTCTGTTGAGGAGTCCATGGAAGCACAGCTAATCTGTAATGTTAAATGTGGGGTGGGACAGGCCAGCAGGAGGGAGCAGGTCTCAGGTGGGCTCAGGGAGGGCATCTTGTCCCACTGTCTCCTCAGTAGAGAAGCAGGGGATGAAACTGCCCTAGGTCAGCTGAGGACAGGGATCACATGCTCAGAACTCTGCCCAGCCAGATCTAACCAACTATAACCTGCCCCGCTGAGTTCAGCTACATTGACTATCAGTTAAACTGGCTGATATTTAGATAGTCTTTTGTTGTTTTTATTAAGTTTCTAATGTAAACTTGAAATTGTAATAATTAATTCATTTTTGGTTGTTTTGTTAAAGTAGATTTTATTACAGATTTCCTCTCTGAGAAGGATGAGTTTTTGGTTGATTTGCTAGGATATCAGGATACAGCAAATTAAAGAGCTGGCATAAGGAACTGACAGCCAGGATTGGTCCTCCACGGAGCACCTTGGAAGGCGGCTTGGCTGGTGCCCTACCAAGTAGTTCTTATTTTGTAGTTTCCTCTGTGAATATTCATTGGCCATAGACTTTCAGTATTGCCCAGAAAATCTAACTTCAACATACGTACCCTAGGTTTGATAAAAGTTTTTAAAGAGTAAGATAAATGCGTACCCATATACTAATATTAACTTTCTCAACTAGACCTGTGTGCAATGTTTATATTAATTGCTTTAATATGCTTATCTTTAAAAATTTTTTTCAGTTCTAGATGGACACAATATCTTTCTTTCTTTCTTTCTTTATTTTTATGTGAGGCTGAGGATCGAATCCAGGGCCTCACACATGCAAGGCATGTGTGAGCTACAACCTCAGGCCAATTTGCTCCTCTCTTTATAAAATTGTGTCATTTTAAAGAATTGGTAGCTTAAAACACAGAATGAAAAACAAAATTGTTTTGGCAAAAACAACAAAAAACGCTTTGGCCAACAACAATGTGGTCAGGCGGCCCACCAGTTTTTTCCCATGGTTCCTGCTTTGGCTGAGTGGGCAGTGGATTGCTCGCTAACATCAACTATCCATCTCCCACACTGGGTTGTAGCCACGAGATTTACCCAGCTCCTAAAGGCCATCTGTAGGAGGATGAGTCTCTGAGTGACTCTGGTGACACAGTCCTTTCCATCTTGCTTGCAATTCTTGGGTAGAACTTACAGAGAATGCAGTGTCCTGATATCAGCAAGAGCTGTCTGCAACAGCCCAGGCTTTGTCCTTGGTCCTCCTAGTACAGGACATCCTGCAAAGCCTTGGCCCTGTAACATCTGGTACATAGTCACTGCTGGTAAGCTCTTGGGGTCCTTCAGCTGCAGTGGAAAAGTGACACACACAGACGGGGTTTCATCTGTACTAGCCTTAAGAGACTGGCTGGACAGCCCTCCCAGGTGTCTGTTGGTTCCTGCCACTGTGAGTGATGAAGCAGCTTTGCCTGACTCGTTTAAGTGTCCTGCCTCACAAGGTCAGACTCAAGAATGCAAGTGGTAAAGGTCTGGCTGTGGTGGAATCTGCAGTGAGTCCCTTCAGAGTCAAGATGGCCTGCTGACCTCAGACAGCTGGGCTTGTGCACGGCATCCTCTCTGACCCAGGACCCATGGCCCACTTAGGAACATGAGCAGAACCTGGTAAGGTATTTAGAGTCCTCCCCTGGGACTGGCACTTGGTGCAGGGTGCTCCCTTCCAGGGATTGACACTAGTGCACAGTATTTCTGCTTACTAGCTGACCAAGCCAGTGTGGCATTTTCTTGGCCACAGGTTGCTCAGAGGCATCCCGTGAGCTCAGGAGCCAACAGAGGCATCCTGTAACCTCAAGGGCACAGACTGCACAGAAAGAAAGAAATGGCCCCTGGATCATTATAGAGCTGCTTTACTGGTCCTTCTCCAAACACTGAGTTACCTCTGGACTTTTCCAATCATATAACCAATAAATTCCCTTTATAGTGTAAGCCATTCTGAGCTGGACTTTGTCTTTTTTGCAATGAACAACACCCCACCTCGTGCAGAATTTCATGCCAGAAAGTGGGATGTTGCCCATAACTAACCCTATAATATAGAAGTGACTGGATAGAGTTGGAGAGGGGGCAGTGAGAGGGAATTGAGGACTGTCTCCTACTGTCTCTTGAGGTAAGGAATTGAGGACCTTTGCCATTTATTATGAATTATGGCCCCCCAAAGATACCATATCCTAATCCTGGAGCCCGTTAATGTTGCTTTAAATGGCTAGCAGGAAGCTTGTGAATGTGATGAAGTAGGAACCTGGCTTGTCCCAGGGGTCTGGTCCTGGCCCAGGGGTCTCTCTCTCTTTTTTTTAATTAAAAAATTTGTTTTAGTTGTAGATGGACACAATACCTTTATTTTTAAATTTATTTTTATGTGGCACTGAGGATCGAACCCAGTGCCTCACATGTGCCAGGCAAGCACTCTACTGCTGGTCCACAACCCCAGTCCCAAGGAGTCCTTTAAAGGGAGATCCAGAGGAGTCAGGTGTTGAGAGCCACAGCCAAAGGGGCCCCAGCAAACTTCAGGCTGCCAGCTGATGATTGGCTCACAGCGGCCCCAGCAAACTTCCAGCTGATTGATTCCTCTGCGGTGGTGCTCATTGGGGGACTTTTTTGGCTCTGCCCATGCAACCCAGCCAATCGGCCTCAAGAGCAGGAGGTGGCGGGGGGGGGGGGGGGTGTGGGGGGTGGGGTGGGGGGTGGGGGGTGGGGGGTGTGGGGGTGTGGGGGTGGGGTTAGAGAGGCTTGTGGGAAGCTGGTAGTGGCAGTTGGGCTCTGAGGGAATTCCTGAAGAGCTCGTGTGGTGCGCTGTGTGTGTGTGTGTGTGTGTGTGTGTGTGTGTTTTTCTAAAAATAAAGTTCGTTTCTGCTTGATAAGTGGCTCGTGAATTGTGCCCAGCCAGACTGTGGCAGTCAGGAGAGAAGATACTGTGTTGATGGTGGAGAATGGGGGACACTCTTTCAGAACGGAGGAAGGAGCAAAAAAAAAAAAAAAAAAAAAGCAGAAGCAAAAGGAAGCCAGAAAGACAGACTGTCCATCGGAACCTCCAGAAGGACCCAGCCTTGCAGTCCTTAGCCTCAGCCCTGTGAGGCTCACCCCCAAACTGAGAGAGGATCTCCAGCTCTGTGGCGACTGGATGACAATCACAGGAAGCACAGCAGGTGTCACTGGACCTGTTCATCCCAAGTGCAAGATAAATTCCCAAGGGCACTGCAGCTCCAGGAAAACTAGCAGGGAGAATGTGCCCCTTGGGAGGTGCTGGCCGGCTCCAAAGGCCCTCAGAGATGTGCCCTGAGCTGAAACGGCCCATCTGAGGGCAGAGAAAGCAGAATGCAGCTTTGCTAAAAGAGGATTTTTCTGCCCCTCCAAGGTGCTTGACACATGTAAATAAAACATATAAACAGGTGAAGACCACACAGCCCCCCAGATCCTTCTCAGGACTGTTGTTCACCCAGGAAAGACACTGGTCATGGAAGACTAGAAGCCACCTAGCCCACGGGGACTTTGGGATTGGGATCCCTTCTCCACCCTGATTTTGGCTTGTGGGGAAAGCAAGAGTAGAGTGTGGAGTGGTAAGGAAGAAAGCATGCTGAACACAAAGGTCCTTATAGCCTACCCTGGAGCTTGACTTTCCCCAGAAGGCAATGGGAACCCCTGGAGGGTCTCAGATGGGATACTAATGTCACATTATGATCAGATTCGAATGCCATGGCAGAGTTGTGGAGGATGGTCGGGCAGAGGTGAGAAAATGAGCTGGGTGGTTTTGTTCGTTGAATTTCAGGTAATTCTCAGAGTCCTGACCAGCGGCTTCTGGCTTCTCCTACTTGTGAGAGTAACTTTGGTGACTTCCCCAGCCAACCCCATCCTCTCCTCTGCAAACAGAGCATTGCTTTTGTAATGGGCCAAGATTCATTCCTTTAAGGAAAAGTGGTCCCTTCTGGTTCCAGAGGGGAGGTTCTGATTGGTCCAAACTAGTCATGTAAGTCTACTCTCCACAGTGATTGGTCTATCATTTGCTGCTGAGTTAGTTCTGGCCAATGAGAAAGTTGGCTGGGTATAAAACACAACCGATGGGATAAAAAACTCAAGAGGTGAGAAAGGTTTTCTTCTTCTGCCCTCTTCTAACCCTTTTTGGTTGGGTCCTGGTGAGCCCATGATAGAGCCATGACACCACCTTGTGACCATGAGCCAACCAGTCTTGAATTTGATGTCTAATTTGTCTGAGACAGTAAATGTGGGGTGGTTCCCCTGCAGGAGGTTTGCTAGGGATGCACCTGAGAATTGGACATGTGAGGACTGAGGAGCAGAGCCCTGAGCAAAGAGAAGTTGAGTTGCACTGCAGTCACAATGGCCTCAGCAGGTCTGTCCTGATGGATAGCTTGTCAACTGGGACAGCTCTCCAGAGATGACCGAACTGAGGCAGGAGGCTGTCTTTCATCTTTCCACACTGACCAGTCATTGAATGTGGACCGTCCTAGTGCTGAGGAGGCTCTGGAGGGCAAGGCTGGGCCCTTGGGAGGGGCTCTGCTGTGTGTGGTCTTGAAAGAGGGGTCTGGGCACACCACAGCATCCCCTGCAGCACTGCCAAGCAGTTCGGCCAACAGCTGCCTGCCTCTGAATTTTTTCTGGAAAGGAAATAGATTATTTGTTTAAACCAATGTTGGTCAAGTGTTCTGTACTTTTAGTTGAAAACCTGGTCAGAGCAACTAGACACTTACGGACACAGAAAAGATAGTTAGCAGGTAAGAGAAAATAGGATTGGTGGGCCAGCAGAGGGAGAAGCCTGGGAAATAGAAACTGCTGAGTGATATGGTTCGTCTCATTTTGCCAGGTAGTTGGTTCATTTGTCAACAACTCCAAAGGTTGGTGTCTTTGGGTACACCCATCCTTATACTATTCACCCTTTAGTTCAAGTCATGGGAGCTAGTGCATTTTATAGGTGTTAGAGACCATTGTTGCCTACCAATATCCATCCTTCCAATACGCAACAGGAGTCTTCAGTGGAAACATGGGCCCCCAGTAGAAGACTCCCTTCCCATCATCCCAGCACTTGCATGGTGAAGGAGGATGTGATTCACTGGGTCTGTGTGGGCTTCAGAGTGTCTAGTCCACCCATGGGAGTGGCTGGGTATAAAACTGAAAATTTCTGCATTAAACTGAGGCACCATCTTTTTGCAAAGGAGGTGATGAAAACATAAAAGGAGGCAATAGGCCTGTTTGAAGGACAAATTTATGATTGATTTTGGACACAAATGAATGTGAAGCCATAGATGTTAGATCTTTGCCATGCTCTAGATTAGAAAACATATTTTGTCCACAAATGACACAAGGGCTAGAAGGGAGGCCAGTACAAGTCAGAAGACTGATGGTAAGGAACAGGTCAATGTCATGAGCAACAGTCACAAAGACAAGGCCAAGGTAGGACTTTCTCCACAACAGCAGCAGCTGGGCGAGAAAGCCTCAGACCTAAAGGGGAGGTCTGGGCTGCACCCATGATAGGTTTCCCTTGGCTTCATTTATGTCCACCCATCTGGGAAGAGCAGCTCCAGGACTCTGGTTGATGCATTCCTAGGGGAACTGACAAGAGAAAGGCTGGAGCGTTCTTGGAGCTACGCAGATCCCACAACCCAGCCAGCACGTCTGCTGTTCTAAATGGCCAGTCAGTAGAGTGACTCACTGGGTGTCTCTTGGTGCTTTGCTGCCCAACTCCAATGGCAGGTTGGGCCAGTACAATAGCCATGCCTGAGAAGGGCACAGCAACCATGGGTCCTGGCAGACAAGAAGGGAAGTTACCTTCCTTGGCAACTGCCCTCAGCCCAGGGCCACTTTGTCTCCTAGGATTATGCACTGCCCCCCCCCCCCCCCGAGGTGGCACACCCAAAGACTCCACTGACGTCTGTCTGGAGGGCCATCTCTTGGGTTTGCCTGATGCCTATGATGTAGCTCATCACAGTTCAACTTCTCCTCAATAAACCACCTATGTGCAAGTATGTTTCACTACCTGTTCCCTATGGAATTCAACCTGTATCATAAATCTAGCCATACTGAAAACCTTATCTGTTACCCAGAGGTTCAGTTTCCTTATCTCCTTGAGTTAGCACTGATGTTTTTTGCACTTTGTCCCATCAACACCTAAGCAATCTTCAACAATGGCCACAAGAGTCCTGGATGCGATCAGCTCTCTAGACTCCTGTCCAGTCACTGTTGTCTGCCTTTGCCTTTTCCTGCAGTTTGCAGTAGCTCCTTGTACAGTGCAAAGAGCTCAATAATTACATTTTTATGTGTTATGAAAATCTTATACGTAGAAAAGTCATAAAACTACCATACACACCTGAACACATTCTATCTGCCTTAAGAAATAAGGCACAATGGTACAACTAACCCTCCTGTGAGCTCCATACTGATCATTCCCGCAACACCCAGAGGCAACTACTCTTCTGCATTTAGCTCTTAACATTCTCATGCTTTGGAAAACTTGTTATTTATAGATTAAGAAAACAATAGTACTGGGGGCTGGAGTTGTGGCTCAGTGGTACAGCACTTGCCTGGCATGTGTGAGGCCCTGATTTTGATCCTCAGCACCATTAAAGATCCATTGACAACTAAAAATTAACAAGAGAATTAGCTGGTATTATATCATATGCATTCATAAGAAATTTTTCTCAATGGTTTGTGAAATTAACACAGATGTATGCAAAATCAATTTATTCCTTTTATACTACCATATGGTATTCTATTGGATAACTGCAATTTGTCAATTCTCCTGTAGATCACACTTTGAGTGCTTTTCCCTCTAACCCCCCACCATCACTAGAAGCAATGGCACAACAAATATTCTTGTCTGGACATCTTGGCAAGTTGCTCCATGGCAAATACCTAGTGGGAATTGCTGGGTATCTTTACTAGAAATTTCTAAATGGTCACTCAATGGTATCAAACCATTTATACCTCTTCTAGCAAGGCATGAAAGCTCTTTTCATAAAACCCATGGGATCATCATTTTTTTGGGGGGTACTGGGGATTGAACTTGGGGGGCTCTCAATTACTTACTGAGCCACATCCCCAGCCCTATTTTGTATTTTATTTAGACACAGGGTCTCCCTGAGTTGCTTAGTGCTTTGTTTTTGCTGAGGCTGGTTTTGAATTCACCACCCTCCTGCCTCAGCCTCCTGAGCTGCTGAGATTACAGGCGTGTGCTACTGCACCCAGCTTGTTCTCATCAATTTTGACATTGATAGATTTTTAATTTTTGCCAGTCTGTTAAGTGTGAAATGGTACATTAGTTTGCATTTGTCTTAAATAGTAGCAATTATAAGCCTAGTAAGTTTGTTGTACAAAAATTACTTCCCACACCTGTAGTTCTAGCTACTTGGAAGGTTGAGCTGAGAGGATCATTTGAACCCAGAAATTTGAAATCAGCTGGGTTATTTCTTAGATCTCGTCTTAGAGAGAGCTGGGGATATAGTTCAGTGGTAGAGCACTTGCCTAGTGTGCATGAGGCCCTGGGTTCCATCCCCAACAATGTGCACCTATATGCACTTCCAATTAGCATTTCCCCATGTCTTCCTTAAAAAAGAAAAATGAATAAAAAGGGTTCTGCTCATTTTGTAGCTCTGGGATTTGGGGATGTGTCCTGTTTAATATCTACATAGGTCCTACTCCCAGATTCCACATCTGTTATCACTTTGGCTTTCAAACCTGGCCTTCTACCAGGCTCCACTTTTGAATTTCATCTGTCCCCTTTGCTTAGATGCATCTCTGGAAACGAACTACCCTGGCTTTGTCTTTTTGACTGTGATGACCTTGACCTGTTTCTGATCACCAGTCTTCTCACTCTGCTCTGGCGTCCCCTCTAAGACCTTGCTTAATTTTTGGCCAAATTGTGTTCTCTAATCTAGTGCATGGCTGAGATTTAATATCTATGACCCAAATCCAGCATGTCTAAAACCAATCATAAATTTATGTTGCAAACTGGCTCACTCCCTCCTTTCCTACTTTTTGGGGGCACTAGTAATTTTTTGCTTAGCCAGTCTAGAAGCCTTCAAGTCAATGTTTTACTACTTCTTCCAAGACAGCAGTTAGGACGCCTACAGTAAACTATGGGGAAGGACTGCATCTGACTAGTCACTGTCAATTTTTTCGGGCAAACTTTGTTTTCCCTTCCTTTCTGCTTCCATCATTTTAATTTCTGTCCTGATTTTTTTTTCTTTTTTGCAATATCAAGAATTGAACCTAGGAATGTTCTTCCTCTAAATTACATCCTAGCCCTCTTAAAAATTTTTGAGACAGGGTCTTGCCAATTTGCCCAGATGGGCCTCAAACTTGCGATCCTTGTCTCAGCCTCCCCAGTTGTTGGAATGACAGACATGCATCACTTTGCCCAGTTCCATTCACTGATTCTTGCAATAAGTCAGACTGAGCTGTAAAGAACAGGTATTTGGAGTTCATCTCTGGGGCTGTCCTGAATTCCATTAGCAGAGGATTCCAGGAGAGTTCCTGAGGCTGTAAGTAAAGGGTCCTTTAGAAGTCATCATTTTACAGATCTCTGGAAATTTCTTGAGGTTGTGTAGAGACATTAAGCCCAGGAGAGTTCTTATAGCTATGCCACAAAGGATCCCTGAGCACCTAGTAGTTGTTTGAAAGGGGTCACCAAGGATCCATTGAGATTGCTGGGTGGAGATTCCTGGGAGTTTCTATCACCATGGCAAAAGGGGATACCTTGAGTTCCTGCGGTTGTCATCCATTTTCAAGCATTTATGGAAGGCCTCTTGTGTGAGGTGTTGAGGCTGTTGCTATGGATAAGACACAGGCCATACTTGGCAATATCCTACAAGCTCAAAATGAACACAGATATAATAAAAATGTGGTCAGGTAGATGTTGCAGGGCATGCAGAATTGTAGAAGGATTTGCTATTAGCAAGTATAAAAGTTGAGTGTTATGAGAGTTAATAGAGCCTTTCAGGCTGCTGTATACTCCTGAGGACATGGTTGGAATGATTGAGATTACGCATATAAAGTACCTTAGTGGGACACCTAGCATGGAACAAGTACTAAATTGATTATACTCACCAGTATATGAAGAGGCATGGAAAAAAAATTTTTTTTTGGCACCAGCAACTGAACTCAGAGGCACTTAACCACTCTACCAAATCCCTAGCCCTTTCTACTTTTTTATTTTGTGACAGGATCTCACTAAGTAGGGCCTCCAGAAGTTGCGGAGGCAGGTTTTGACCTTGAGATCCTCCTGCCTCAGCCTCTCCAGCTTTCATTAATCAGAAAATATAATCAGGAGCTGAGGGTGTAGTTCAATGGTATTGTTTTTTTCCTACCAAGCAGCTGGCCTGAAAAGAATACAATGTAATTAGTTCTAAAACTTATGGTGTTTCCAGAAGCTCCTAAATGTTGTATTAAAACTCATCTAAATGGGAAAACAAACAAAAAACAAAACTTCAGCCTGTAATGCCAGTCTCCCCCACCCCCAACTTTGGTTTAAGGCCACATAAACATAATGCAAACCCATACGCAATTTCAACTTTTCTGGTAGTGACATTAAAAAAAAAAAAAAGTATGCATGACTGTAATCCTACCGAGACTGTGTCAAAATAAAAATAAAGATGTAACACGTTCACTTGATGAGATGCTTTGACCATATCCCGTGTGGCTTTGAAACACTTTTTTTTTTTTTCTTTTACCTTATCTTCTTTTCCTTAAACTTCTTCCCTTACCCCATCTTCTCCTTCCTGATCTCTCCTCCCTAGTCTCATTTTCTCTGAATCACCTCTATAAAAGTTCCCTGGTTCCTGCAGATAGGCAGAATCATAGCCTTTGGGACAGGAATCTTCCTGTGTTTCTCTTTTTTCTCAAAAGTGTGTCCTCCTTATTGGATTGGCATCGAGGAAAAGGTCCAAGCTTTTGGCAACAAAGAGAGCTCAGGACGAGCTCAGTGGTAGCGCCTTGCTAGGTACAATCTTCAGGGAAAAGAAAAAAAAACAACAAATGATTTTAACAACACATTCTATCGCCTCCAATATATCCAAATATTGTCATTCAACATGCAATCAACGTAAAAGTTATTATTTTCACACCAAGCCACTGGAGTCCCGTATGCATTTCACCCCAAAACACACCCCAGTGAGCAACGGCCACATTCCAAGCAGCGTGTGTCCAAGTGGTCGAGCGCCGGCCAGGACAACGCTTCACGCTCCGTCGGTGCTCAAACTTCACCTGACGCCTGGCCCGCGGCCTGGACTCGCTCCACGTCACTTCGTGGTTGTGTCGCCCGCCCCGCAACATGGTACACGTGCCCGTCCTCAGTATTTACTGAAGCCCACTCGTGTCCGGCGAAGCGGTGCGGGGCACACCTTCTGCGGGGTCTGCTTCCCAAGCAACAAATGGGCTCCAGGTCCAGAACCGGGCCTTGCCGCTTTGGTCTAGGGTCAGTCTCTGGAAGGCGCTCAATAAACGAACCGGCGACGGACACCGGGCCGACTTGGCTGTGGTAATGCTGCGCTCAGGCCTCCGGGCCGGAGCCTCCACGAAGACAACCAACTCACCTCCGCCTCCGCCTTCCGCCTCCGCGCCAGGAACGCGCTCACCTCCCAGCGTCGCGCTGTAATGACGTCACACGCCGCCTGGGCGGAGGCGGGACTTCCGGGCGCGCGGATCCACAACTTCCGGAGCGAGGCGGAAGAGCCTCTGGGCTCTACGCTGAGGAGTCCCGGGAGTGCTCTGGGGCCGCCCGGGTTACGGGAAAGGGCTGCCGGGGGCGGGCCGGCCACACTCGGAGTGTTGGGGCAGCGGACGTGAGGGATGAGGAGGGACCATGGCCAGCGACGGGGCCAGGAAGCAGTTCTGGAAGCGCAGCAACAGCAAGGTCCCGGGCAGGTGGGTGTGACAAGGAGCACCGGGTCGGGTCAGGGGTCAGAGGTCAGGTGGCTGAGTTGACCTGCCGGGCTGCGGGTGGAGACGGGGTCTAGGGAGGGGATTCCGTGGGGTCCCGGCGGTGCCAGTGGCCGCCCGGAGTGCGGGCTGGTCAGAAGGAGAGGCGCCGCCGGGGGCTGTCCGAAGCGCGGACTCGGAGGCTCCGGGGCATCCGGGCCGGGCGTTGGGCCGGCGCGAAGGGCCTCCCGCTCTGCTGGGCTGCGGCTCTGGCCTGGAGCCTGCAGGAGCGTTGGAGGCGCCCTGAGAATTCCCATCTTCCCACTTTCTGGCCCCAAAACCAACTCCAGAATTGTGTCAACGAACGCAGGAAACAAATTACAGTGAAAAAATTTAATATCTGGGTGCACCTTGGAAGTCGTACAGCTTCAAAGTCCTCTGTCGCTGGGCCCTGGGGATGGAGGGTGCTACCTGAGGCCCTGGGGAAGGAGCGTGCTACCTGGGGCCCTGGGGAAGGAGGGTGCTACCTGGGGCCCTGGGGATGGAGGGTGCTACCTGGGGCCCTGGGGAAGGAGGGTGCTACCTGGGGCCCTGGGGATGGAGGGTGCTACCTGGGGCCCTGGGGATGGAGGGTGCTACCTGAGGCCCTGGGGAAGGAGCGTGCTACCTGAGACCCTGGGGAAGGAGCGTGCTACCTGGGGCCCTGGGGAAGGAGCGTGCTACCTGGGGCCCTGGGGAAGGAGGGTGCTACCTGGGGCCCGGGGGAAGGAGGGTGCTACCTGGGGCCCGGGGGAAGGAGGGTGCTACCTGGGACCCTGGGGAAGGAGGGAGCTACCTGGGGCCCTGGGGAAGGAGGGTGCTACCTGGGAGATACCTCGGGTGAGATCAGCTATTGGTGGGAACTGGTCGGAGGCGAGCGCTTCAAGATTTCCAGTTTGTTCTATCCCGAGGCGAAAGCCTGCGATCTTGAAAATTAAGAATTGTGATATAAAATAAGTAGAATCCTCATGAGCACGGTGAAGTGTTCTGTGCGCCTTTGTTTCACAGTAGACCCCATCGTGTGAGTTTTAGAATCGTAAACTTTGGCACTCACTTCATCCAGTCAGAAAAGCTTGTTTTTCAGCGTCTTGGGGAGTTAGCCAGGAGTTACTGATGGCGCAGATACAGTGACTTGAAGGGAGCTATCAAAGGTGGCCAGAGTCCCTGTTTTACTCTGCCAGTGTTGACTGAACAATATGAGTTTTCATCAAAACCAATGTTAGGGTCCAAGATAAGGTGAAAATTCTGAAATAGTAGGGTATAGGAGGTCCTAGTGGTGACAGGGAAAAGGATCCCATGGCAGTATAACTTTTATATGTTGCTTTTAGGGCTTGAGGTTTTGGACCCTTTCATCTAAATTCTAGTTGTTGTTGTTGTTATTATTATTTTTTAAAAATATTTATTTTTTTAGTTGTAGTTGGACACAATACCTTTATTTCACTTATTTATTTTTATGTGGTGCTGAGGATCAAACCCAGGGTCTCACACATGCGAGGCCAGCGCTCTACCACTGAGCCATAACCCCAGCCCCTATTATTATTATTATTAGTGGTGCTGGGGATAGAACCCAAGTCTTCCTGCATGCTAGGCAAGCTCTCTGCTACTGGGCTACATCCAGGGCCCTCTAATTAGTTCTTAACAATCAAAGGAGAAGGAAGAATAATAGAGCTGTTGTGTAGTTAAAACAGTGAATAAACCTTTGGATTGAAGATGGTGTCTCTTGGTAGTTTGTCTTTGTACTGAGTTGAGTGGTGTCTTCTCTAAGTTCAAGTCTGTCTGGAACCTGTGAGTGTGAACTTTTTTTGGAAATGGGATCTTTGCAAAATTAACAAGTCTTGGATTTGGATTGGCTCTAATCCAAAGACCAGTGTCCTCATAAGAAAAGGGAAATTTGAACACAGACTCAGAGTCATAAGGAAGACGGACATAGAGGTTGGAGCCACATGTTTACAAGGCAATGAGAGCCAGGAATGGCTGGCAGCCACCAGAAGCTGGAAGTGCCTGAGAAGGATCCTCCCTTAGAGTTTCTTAGAGAGCATGGCCCTGCTGATACTTCAATTTCACGATTGTGGTCTCCATAACTGATAGTACATGTCTGTTATTTTAAGCCACTATATTTGTGGTGGCAGCCAAAGGAAACTAATATGGCCTCCAGTTTCTTTTGTGAAAGTGGCATTAGCCAGCCTTGGAGTTTGGTGCCATGCTGTGTCTTAGGCCCTTTTGAGAGCAGCTTCCAGTACAGTTACAGAGATGCAGTGGAGTTTTGAGAGTTGTCAGAGGCTGTTACTGAAGAGGGCAAGGCAAATTCAAGAAGTTGGGCCCAAAAGAGAGGCCTCTCCAGCCTCTGGGTTGCTTTCCATTCTATGGCCCTCACCTGTGACAGAATGGAACTCTCCATGAAGAAGAGTTGTTATGGTGTGTTTTTTCTATCAGTAGGTGGTGGTCACTGCCCACACAGGAGCTGCTAACCAGGCTCCTGTGGCTTTGCCAGTGGTTCCCATGATAATGAACCTCCAACAGGCAAACCCAGGAGGGAGACTACACCTACCATAGTATACCTGACTGTGGAGGGACCTGTACAGCACAACCCTTAAAGATGCCATGACATGTGGCTGATGTTTATCAAGCACTCAGGTCGACTGGTCCTGTTCTTGGTGTTTCATAAGTGTTATGTTTACCGTTATTTTGTAGTTTGTAAAACACATGCTTTGTCCTCTAGGCAACACTCACTGAGGCAGACTGGGTTAAAACCCGTTGGTCAATTCTCTTGCAATGTCATGCCACAGGTGGATGTTTTTGCATGACATCTAAGGCCCTTTATAACCTCATCACTACTCAAAATGTTTAGCCACATCTCCCACCCAGCCTCTCTTTGAACTTTGCCCTCAGCAGTGCTAATGGGCTTCTGGGTTCTTCGTTGTTCCATGCTGTTTAGTGCCTCTCGCTTTTGAGCTCTTGTGGTCTACCTGAATGTTCCTTCCCTCCCTTTGCTGGGCTTTCTTTTCTTACTTTTCAGAATTCACCTGCAGCATGCCTCTTTTTAAAGCTTTGCCTGTAGATGTGCAGCTTGAACTTTGGTATTCTTTTATGAGTTACCTTTTTCACCAGGCAGTGAATTCTGCAAGGTTAGGGAGTGTGCCTCATCTTACATTGTTAGTACTGAGAAATGGTGGTTCATCCAGACTCTTCCACATTGGTCTGAAGAGGTCAAGGTCATGTGCTGCATGAGAGTTGGTCTTATTGGTAAACCCTCTGTTCTGCGCACCCCCTGGTTTTTGGTTGTGTATTTGAGACTTTCTTTTTCACCTTAAATTTCTTTTCATCTTTTTTCTTTAGAAATTGCCTTTCTGGATGAGGCAGCCAAATGTGGTCTAGTAGAAAGACCTCTGAGTAGGAGTTGGGTGGGTTCTAGCCTTCTCTTTCTGTTATCTGTTTGACATTCACCATGTCTTGTCACGCTGAAGCCATTGGTTTCTGCATCCAAAATGTGAGGGGATTGTATTAGACCTGTGTGGCTATGGTGTCCAGGGGAAGGTTTGTTTGGTCTAGGTGGATTCTCTTTGATTAGAAAAGGAGAGGCCTCTAGGACTAGTTTTGAGAGTTTGATAAGTTATTTATCCAGTGTTTATTTGATCCATGCTTTATGCCTGGACTGGCTCCAGGTGTGATGGTTACATCAGTGAACAAAATAAGATCTGTGTTTTCACGGAACTCAACGATGTGGAAGAGCAGAGGATCAGTAACCACCAAGAGAGAGTTTCACTGTTGGGAGGTGATAACTACTGACAAAACTTGAGGTGGGAAAGGCGGGTAGGTAGCTCAGAGGCAGGTACAAGAGGGAGGGTTTCATGGTGATAAGGTGCTTGGGGACCTCCTCACTGAGAAAATGCCATTTGTGTAAAGATTTGCAGGAGGTGAGGGAAAGCCTCCTGGGCAGCTGAGAGAAGAGCAGTTCAGGCAGAGGGATGAGCAGGCACCAAGGTGCTGACCCAGCAGTGGGGCTGGGATATTTGAGGAGAGCAGCAAGTGGCCAGTGTGACTACAGCCAGTCTTGTGGTCACAGTGAAGGATAGATTGTTATGCATTCATTCTGAAGGGGTGAGGGGCCTATGGAGGCTTGAGCAGAGGTGTGGCATGGGCTGCCTTGGTGTAACAGGATTTCTTTGGCTGCTCCACTGAGACTGGAGGTATGAGTGGAGCAAGGGTAGAAGCCCTGGGACTAGGTAGGAAGCTCTAGC
This sequence comes from Callospermophilus lateralis, assembly GCF_048772815.1. NCBI lineage: Eukaryota > Metazoa > Chordata > Mammalia > Rodentia > Sciuridae > Callospermophilus > Callospermophilus lateralis. The sequence continues at coordinate 164,389,972 of NC_135308.1, forward strand.
AAACCTCAGTCTCGATGGTGGGGAGAGGCAGAGGCATGTGGTCAGAGTCTGGAACTGTGGTCTCTGACTCTCTGAGGCCTGCTCTTTCTTGGGCTGTGGACTCGCTTGGTGCTCGAAGGCTGTTGCTTTCCACAGTTGCATTTGGAATTCCACCGCAAGGCAAACCCTGCGCGCTGGGTTCAGGAACACAGGCAGCCTTTCAGCGGGGGTGTGGTGTTTGCTGTTTTAGCACAACTCTGCTGACAGGAGCTAGGCTTGAGCCTGGCATGTGTGGCATGACATTTGTAAGGCCATGTGTCAAGAAAGGCCAGCTTGACTACAGCAAGTTCATGGTGCTTGGGACGCAGCTGGAGCAGAGGCAGGTCTGAGTGCCTGGTTCTGTCAGCTTCCACTGTTGGACCCAGGAGGAATCTGAGCAAATGGGATAGTCAGCTCAGCAGGCCAGTGTCTGTCACCAGCTGAAGGAGAGGTGTTGCTGGGGGATAATGAAGTCATTCAGATGTGGTAAACGCCTCTGAGGTCCCATCGGCTATGTTGAATGTAGGCAAGCAGACATGGCCCAAGGAGGCTAGAGGAGCAGGGGCAGCCAGCACAGAGGTACAAATGCTGGCTGGTGCGCCCTGGGAGGCAGCACTATGGGCACATTGGCAGAATAACAGGGTCCTGTGTGGATAGAATGGTCGTGTCCTCCCTGAGCACATCCTGCCTGAGATGAGGTCTGGAAGTGGAGAAGGAGCCAGGCTGCCTGAGAGTACTCTTGCAGGGAGGAGTGGCTGGGTTCAGGTGCCTGTGGCCGGAGGAGCTCCCACATTCACTGCTAAGCGGGATGTCACCGGTGCAGGTTCTGGGCCAGGGGATTGGCGTGTAGTGGAAAGACTCCCAGTCCTCCAAAAATATCTGCTTCTTCATTCCTGGAACTGTTTTGTTACATGACAGAGGGGAATTGAGGCTGCCAGTCAGCGGAGCCTGACACGAGGGGGTTGTGTGGATTGTTTAGTGGGCCCTATGTAACCATACAGATTCCTAAAAGTGGCCAGAGTGATTCGTGGTGATATGGACTTGGTCCAAAGTTGCTGGCCTTGCATGTGGAGGAGGGGGTCATGAACCAAGGAATGTGAGTATCTTTAGAAACTGGGAATGGCCTTCCACTGACAGTCAGGAGAATGGGGATCTTAGTCCTGCAACTGTAAGTGCCGCAGTCTGTCTGGGCACAAGATCACGAGCCACTCAAACAGGAACAAACTTTATTTTTGAAATAGCCGCCAATACCACGGCCAATACCACGTATGCGCCCGGGAAGATTCCTGATCCACACACGCGGCGTTCCGCTGATCTCCTCCCGGAACCCCAGAGCCAGTTCCTCCCCCGGAATTCCCTCCTACTGCACTTTCCCAACCAATGGGAACTCTCCAGGAGTCCCGCAGCAGGCCTAGATAAACAGCAGGAGTCCGGTATCCTTATGAATGTAATTTTTAACATAATCATATCATCTCAATGGCTAGCTGGCATCACCTTTCAATCAAAAATGCCATGCATCATATTAATTGGCTGTGGCTCTTAGCACTGTTTCTCACACTAGTCAGCATTTATTAGTCAGGATTTGTTAAGTAATTTTTGTCTTCATTTAAAATTAAAGAGCTCAGTGTGGTGATGCCGCTAATAATCCCAGCAACTCGGGAGCTAGAGACAGGAGGATCACAAGTTCAAGACCAGCTTCAGCAATGTGCTGGTCTGCTCTGTGCAGCCCCTTTTGGTGCCGTGGGGGTCCTGGAACAGTTGCTGGTGTTCCTGCTATCAGGAGAGTGAGGGGTAGAGGACCTGATCGTCACTGTGTTTGGGAGTAGGAATGACCTAGCACAGGGTTCACTTTTGAAGACTCCAGGGAGAGGTCTGTGCCGAGCGGTCCCAGGGCAGGTGCTCTGTGCTGTGCTCATGGTGTGGAGATGGAAGCCCAGAAGGACCAGGCTGTGGAGGACACCTCGTTCTAGTGATTGTTCAGCGCTTGCCTTGGGCCAATCTTTATAGCAGCTGCAGTGGGGAAGGGGCTCCCTGTCTTACAGATGAGGAAGCAGACTTGAAAGCTGAATCACTTGTTCAGAGTCATTCAGTTTGGGAGATAGCCTGGGCTTGAACCTAAGGAATCAGTGTCCACAGTTTGTGCTCTTGATGTCTTAGCACATGCCTTGTATCTGTGCCCTGCAGCCCTTTTTGCACATCTCTGAGGGGGTCCGAGGGTGGGGAGAACTCCCATAGGACTTGCTGGGCCCGCTGTCCTTGGAGCCTGCTGAGCTTAGCCAGAGGCTTGGCTTCTTAGCCAGAGGCCAGGGCCTGGAGACCTCTCTGGGGTTCTTCTGGGGCAAGGTGAGCAGCAGCTTCTAGGTTCAGCCTGGTGCCCTTTGCAGAGAGGGTAGAGGTGTCTGAGCCCTGAGGGACTGAGGAGGGAACGGGGCTCCTGCGTTCTTCCCATTTTGGGGGTGCCCTGCTAAGGGATACTTTGTTTTGAGTATGCCCAGCCTTCCTGTTCTCTCTTTCTGAAATGTCATTTCCTCTTTCCTGGGGAAATGTGTGGAGTTCCACCCCCAAGTGCTGAGGGTCATGACGAGGCACATAAAATTTGATGTGCTCAGCTGGTTAGAGAAGCTGTGGATTCCCTTACTGCAGTCAGAGCCAGAGCTGAGGATGCTGTTGGGGTGGGGCCTGGGTGCGGGCGGGGCCTGGCATTATGGGGGTTCTCTTCCATGACTGCCTGCCTCCCTGCTTGGGCAGCAGTGAGGAAGCTGAGCCTCTGCCCAAGGCCCATGCTCCTTGGAGATTGGGGCCTGCCTATGCTGGTCCACCTATCTGAGGCAGAGGCCTTTCTGGCTCCCTGGCCCACAGTGTGCCTGGGCACCTGAAAGCATTTGCTCTGTTCCACGTGTTTCTTCCCAGGTGTTCTTGCTTGTCTCAGGGTTTACCCTCCAGGGTTGGATTATAGAGGGATATTTTGGCCTGGCATGTGAGTAGGATTCCATCTTTTTCCTCAAGCACACTGTACCAGATGCCAGACCCGTGGTAGAGCTCCTCAATGTGCCACCAGCCGCAGTTGCTTCTCCCTGGTGTGCTTTTCTTGCTGCATTGATGGGAAATGGACTTATACCTGGAGATACAAACATGCTAGACCCTGTCCTCTGGATGAGTGATGAACCCTCAGCAGAGTGGGTTTGGGCATGGCACAGGTGGAGAGGCAGAGCAAAGGACTAGGTCTTGGAGAGGGGACAAGTCCCTCAGTGTCATTGTGCACTTCAGAGGCTGCTTGACCCGTGGCTTCTGTTGTCTTCACAGAATGTGTTGGCAGGTGGCCAGCCAGAAGGGGGTGGGCTTCCCTACAGATTGGCCCTGGGGGCAGGAAAAGGGAGCTGCTGCTTTGCTTCTTTCAGAATTGACGTGGAGTGGAATCTGGGAGGAAGAGTGATGAGGAGCATTAACCATAGTTTTATAGGTTTGACCATAGTTTCCTCCTCCTGTTGGGACCTCGGGACTTGCTTTTGGGGTGGGGAATAACATGTGCCCCCCTTCTGAGAGTCTGTCTGACACTCAGTGTCCTCAGGCGCATGATAATCCTTGTACAGTGACTGCTGCTTGATGTAGTGGTTCTTAAAGAAATGTTGGTGTGAGCTGGGGATGTGGCTCAAGTGGTAGTGGGCTTGCCTGGCATGTGCGGGGCGCTGGGTTCGATCCTCAGCACCACATTAAAAATAAAATAAAGATGTTGTGTCCACCAAAAACTACAAAATAAATATTAAAAAATTCTCTCTCTCTTAAAAAAAATAAAAGAAATGTTGGTGTGGTCCCTGTTTTGTTTTCTTTTTGAATTAATCCCTGTCTTGGTTAATTTTCCATAGCAAACCAGTCACCAGAGCCTTGGTGGTGTTTTGTGTGTCAGCCAGATGGGCTTTCCTAACCCATCATGACCTGGCTCTATTACAACTGATCAAGCACAAAAGCACAGGAACTTTTAAGAGATGTTATCTGGTAGTATCTATTATGAGGGATGTACTGTGTTTTTAGAAAAATTTCTTCAAAGAAAAAAAATCCCTAGTCATTCAAATGTTTACATTGTTTAAAAAAAAAAAAAAGACTAACCAAGCAGTCTCTGGATGCCCTCTGTGCACAGCAGGCCCTGGGGTGTGCAGAGGGGATGGGTCCCCTTGCTGAGGAGGTAGAGATGCCAGCTGGGACTTCTGCCCCAGGGGAGTTTGTGGTCAGCATGGCAGTGGGGGGACTAGGAACTCATGGCAGGGTGGGTGGGAAATATTATGAATGAGGTGACATGGTCTTTCCCTTTAGGCCCTTTTATTGGGCGTGGGAATATTGGCTGGGCAGGGCCTTCTTGGCCTTGGAAGGGTGTGAACCCAGGTGAGGTTGTAGAAAAGTCAGTAGCATGTTGCGATAGCTCCCTGAGAATAGAGGAGCCTGGAGTCAGTGACAAGGACAGGCTGTATGGCTGGCAGGCAGGGAGGGGTCAGTTGCTGAGAGTAGTGTGCTTGGGAGTTTAGACCGGAAGCTGTTTTATGTTTGCAGCTGGGGAAGATTCTGAGCAGGGACAGTCTGATTAGACCTCTTACTTCCATCTCTTGTGCTCTTGCTGTGTGCCAGACCAGGCTCACTCAGTCAAGGAGACAGGCCAGACTCATGTGGCCCAGGGAGGACAAGGCCAAACTGGAATCCAGGATGAGAGCCATGGCCATGGCCATGTGGAAGACCCGAGTGAGAGGAGGTGAGGGCCATGGCTGAGGGGAAGAGGACCAAAAGGGGATGAGGGCCATGGTCGAGGGAAGAGAGTAGGTAGAGGAGGTCGAGGGAAGAGAGTGGGTAGAGGAGGTGAGGGCCACAGGAACAGAGGGGAGGAGAGGGGTAGAGGAGGTGAGGGCCACAGGAACAGAGGGGAGGAGAGGGGTAGAGGAGGTGAGGGCCATGGCTGAGGAGAAGAGAGTGGTTAGAGGAGGTGAGGACCATGGTACAGTGGAAGAGAGTGAGGCCATGGCCCTGCTGCAGAGGGGACGAGAGAGAGCAGGGACGTTTAGGAGTGGGCAGTTCAGTTTATCCAGCGGTGATATTCTAGATTGACTGTGTGTCCTACAGTGAAGATGGTGATGTGACTGGGCTGGGTGTGTGCACGTCACCTAGAGAAGGACAGCAGAGCATGTGCATGCCTGGCAGGGAACCTGAGAAGTTTCGAGTTCTTTCCTAATGGCCATGGGGAGGCCTCGAAGGATTGTAGGCCAGCAAGTGATTTTTTCCCGTCTGGTACCGGAGGTCAGGGCTGAAGCCAGAGCTGGAGCAGCTGGGGGCTATTGCAGTTCTCTTGTGGAGGGAAGGTGAGCCTGGGTTTGGGCTGATGGAGGAAGTTCTGGGTGGTCTTGAAAGACATGGGCCCTGACTGTGGTGGGGTACTTCCTCTCCGGACACTGTGGCCCTTAGGCTTGTGCATTGCTGTTCACAGAGCTTGAGTTGTGAGAAAGTGGAAATGTGGTCAGGATGAGAGGAGATGGAATGATGGTCCAGGGCAGTGAGACTGTCGGAGTTCTGGTTGTCAGACCCTGGCCCAGGGAGAGCTAGGAGGCCACTGGGTGAAAGGAGTGCCAGGGGAAGGTGTTAGGCAGGATGAGCACTGTCTTGCCGCTGGAGGGCTGGTGGACAGTGCTGACATTGTCTGAGGTGGGCTTCTGTGAACAGGAGGAAGAGATAACACTCGTGGGGACCTCTTAATGTGGGCTGGTGAGTTAGTGGCTGAGTTAGCAGTGGTTCCATCTGGAGATCCTTGTTTGAGAATCATTTTCCTGGAGCTGGTCAGTGGTCAGGAGACTGGGGACTGGGCTTTAGGGGTAGAGCCTGTTGGTAACCCTGACAGGTTTGGCTCAGTAATTATCCAGGTCTCTGTGGACTCTGAGTGCTCTGGAGCTCCTGGCCCAGGGGGACTCCAGATTACTGGGAGCCTGAGGACAGGGGAAGTGTTATTGCCAGGTAAAGTGGTGTGGGTGTTAGTGGAGGGACGGTCCTGGGGCCACATCTATACTGCAATTGACTCCTTGAGGCACACTTGATTTTCAGATCATGCTGTGGGTAGAGGCGGCAGTGGGATTGTATAATGTTGGAATGATGTTTTTTTTTGGGTACATTTTCCCCCAAAGCCCTCTCAAGTTAATTTCCTTGGAAAAGTTACTTCTTATAAATCTGGGAAGCATCACTATGTGTTAGAATGAGCCAGATGGAAAATCAGTTGCTAATATAGTTCATAATTCAGGAAATTGCTGTTGAACCCAGAGGGGGCAGTGAGTAGTGACCACACTTGGGGCTGAGATGTTGCAGAGCCTGAACTGCAGTTGGCTGGATGATTTGCTTGTTTGTTTCATGTACCTGAAACTTGAAGGCATTTTATCGTATGTGGGACGTCAGTTCTCTTTCATTTGGTCATACCCAGAACACTCCATACCTTTTTTCTCTTAGTCTTCACTGTTTGACTCACCTCTGTCTTTACCAGCTGCTGTGGAATTTGCAAACACAAGCTGTCTAGACTGCACCTCCAGTATTGTTCTCCAGGGCAGCACCATGGTGCAGGGCTCCAAATTCAAGCCAGAAATCTCTCGAGAAGCGAGGGGTTCCTCCTGCTGTTCCCAGCTCAGTGGCAAGCACCCCGAGGCCAGGCTGTCACTCGTGTGCTGTCTTCCTTCTGGCACCAACACTGGGCGCGGCAGGGTGCAGTGCCTGCTGAGTGACTCTGTGAAGGTGTTATAGGAAACATATTCCATGGTGCTGTGCAAGGGAAGCCCATCCCCGGGAACTTGGCTGCCCACAGGAACTTCTCAGAAAGGATTGGGTTTTGATTTTTTTTTCCTTTTAAAATGTCCCTGTCTGAGATTCAGAGCCCTGTGTGGTATTGCTCTGGAGGCCTTTCTCTTCCTCATGGACGTTTCCCAACTGGCAGTGCCTGTCCTCTTGCAGACCCATCTCCCTGCAGGTGCCCTCCACTTCTGTGTGATGCCTTCCCACCCCGTTCTTGGTCCACTTCTTCCATTTACTATTGGTGGTGTTAAATGAAGTTTCCTTGTGTAAAAGGTAAATAAGCTTTGTCATGGACCCCAGGGACTGTCTGGGGAGGTCCTCTTCAGGGCACAGTGTCCTGGGTGTCTCTTTGCTGCCCTCCCTGACCTGTGCTTTGTTTGGATCAATCCCCTTTCACCTGGATGTGCCTGGGTAGGTCACAGGATTGGAACCTTCATTTGGTTTCATTCATTTGCTCTTCCACCTGAGAAGCCTCCTTCCTGGCAGCACCGTGGTGATCATGAGAAAGCAGGTGGAATGACCCCTGCTGTTGCTTGCTGGAACAGATCAGTCCTTAAGTTTCCGTTTTCTTAGTTGGCAGTGGTTCCATCTGGAGACCCTTGTTTGAGTTGTGAGAAAGTGGAAATGTGGTCAGGATGAGAGGAGATGGAACGATGGTCCAGGGCAGTGAGACTGTCGGAGTTCTGGTTGTCAGACCCTGGCCCAGGAAGAGCTAGGAGGCCACTGGGTGGAAGTGGTGCCAGGGGTGGTAAAGTTTCTGTCATTTTCATGTGAAGTATGCTGAAAACTTTTTCTTTTGTGGTGACACCATTAAAACTTTAGTTATTCAGTGTGGGGAGAGGTTTAGTGGGTGATACTGGTCAGCCAGGTGCTTGGTGTTGAGCAGCCTTCCTTGCCTGGCCTCTGCCTACATGGCCTCCTGATCTTCCTGGACTCAGTACATTCAGGGAGGACTCTGCCCCTCCCTTTCCTTCCCTCATCCATCACATCCATTCATATAGATACGTCCCTTACATACCAAGCAGTTCATCTGTTTGAAATGTTCAGTTTAGGTGTGTTCACAGTTATTTAATTGTTACCATAATCAATTTCAGAACAATTTATCACCATAGAAAGGAAGCCCTATACCTACTAGGAGTCACTCCCAGCCCCCTAAACCACTCATCTACTCTGTCTCTATGATTTACCTAAACTGGGTGTTTCATAGAAATGGGGTCATACCACATGTGTTGGCATAATATCCTCAAGGTTCTATGCTGTAGTATGCAGCAGGACAGGTGCTCCTGGCCTCCAGTGGGCTTATGTGCTAATGTTTGCACATTGTAAGTGGACAGAGTCCTTGGGGTGGATGTGTATTAACATTTTTGATCTCCCATCCTCCTGTCTTAGCTGCAGGGTGCACTGCAGAGCATCGTGGTCCCAGTGAACTTGGGCTGACCCTGCTCAGTGCTAAGGCGGGCATTTTATGTGCATGGCTAGCCTGGGAGATCAGAATTCACATTTGAAGTATGCTTTCTGTATATGTTACTTTCACACCATTGTTGTTGAAAAGTTGAAGTTGAATTGTCAGAAAGTGGGGACATTGACACTTAATTCCTTTTATGACCTAATATTCCACTGTGTGGTTAGGCCATGTTTTGTTTACCCATTCTTCAGCTAGTAGACTTTGGGCTTTTCCACATTTTGTTGCTTATGAATAGTGTTACAGGAGTTTTTCTGTGGACATGTGTCCCTTCTCTGGGGCATGTTCCTCGGAGGGGAGCTGTGGTGACTGTTCAGCTTTGAGGAGCTGCCAGGCTCTTTCCCATGTTCACTCTTGCTGGTGGCCACCATGCCAGGGCTCCCATTTTTCTGCATTCTTGAGGTGGTACTTGCCTCATCAATTAAATTTTTGCCATCCTGCCTGGGTGAAGTGATGTCTCATTGTGGCTTTGATTTGCAGTTCTCTTATGGCTAATGAGGTTGCAGATGTTTTGGTAGGTTTCTATGTCCAAGGTGAAATGAGTGGAGACAGACTTTTCAGGATCACATTACTGGGGAATCCTTCCTGTTCTTACCCTTCTGAATAGACAGGACGGTGCTCCAGTAGTGTGATATCTGCTGCCCCTGCACCTCACCTCCCAGGACCAGGTCATCTTGACATTCAAAGAGGCTCCACAGTCTGAAAATTATACACAGTGCTCAGGTGTCCCTGTTCCAGCAGGAGGAGGTGGACATCACACACGTGCACTGGGTGCTGTTGTATTCCTGGGCCAGTTTCCTTTCCTTCATCCTGGGTGATTGTTATTCTGAATCACATATTTTTACTACTTATATGTGTGTTCAAAAGTGATATCTACTATTTTACATTTAGAACCTTTTTTAAAAATTATATTTATTTATTCTACTTAGTTGTACATGACAGCAGAATGCATTTCAATTTATTGTACACAAATGAAGTGCAACATTTCAATTCTCTGGTAGAACTTTTTTTTTTTTTTGGTATTGGGGAATGAACTCAGGTCTTCACTATGTGAGGTGTGTATTCTATCACTGAGCTACACCCCAACACCCTCCCCCCTTTTTAAAAAATTTTGAGATAGGGTCTTGCTAAGCTGCCCAGGCTAGTCTCAAACCTGAGATCCTTCTGTCCGAGCCTCTGGAGTAGCTGAGATTATAGGTGTGAGTCACTGTGCCTGGCTTAAATTTTTTTTTTTTTAAATAAAGGATTGATTCTCTCTCTCTCTGTGTTAATACATACAGATATGCATATATATATATATATATATATATATGTGTGTGTGTATATATATGTGTGTGTGTGTGTGTGTGTGTTCCTTTTCAGTGTTTATAAATTTATCAATATCTATTCTGTTAGGTCTGATTCATATTTGTTGCAGCTAATATTCTATTATATGTAGTTATACCATTTTGTTTATTCATTCTTCAATTTATAATGGACATCTGAATTTTTCTCAAAAAATTTTTTTTTTCTTTTTAATATTGCATACTTTGCTGAATCTGTCTCCTGTACGCGTACGAGGATTTTTCTAGGCTTGTGAACCAGGAAGTGATGTTATATCATGTGGATCTGCTTTTCACGAAGAATCGCTGAGGTTCTCTTTAAGACTGTAGAATGCTGCAGAATTGGAAAGCAGTATGATTTATGTAAAAATATTATTAGTTAATGTTTTGAAGAAAGATTTCATTATCTGAATGAAATAGATGGCTTACTTGCCACTTCTTTTCAAATAACTTTGATGGAAGTCTGTTTTTCTTTTTAGCTATGCAAGACCAAATAAAAATTCAACTTTAATAAGATGAAATGAGGTTCCTTTGGTCTGAGCTTGAACTTTGTTGGAGTTTTTTCCGCCCAGTAAACACAGGTGGCTGCCTATGAGGAATTAATGAGTTCTGGCTCTGCTGGAAGGAAAAGCCTGCTGTCTCTGGTGCCGCCACAGAGGCTTTTGTGAAGATGACAAGCAAACAGTGCCCTGTGGGCCAGGCTGCCTGCTAGTTTTCAACCCTGTGAATGCACTGGGAGTAACAGGAGGAGCGTGAGGAGGAGCGAAGACAGCAGGCTGATCGTGGTAAATGCGGCCTCACAGGCTACTTCATGCTGTTCACCACATGTTACCTGGTTATCTCATTTCACACCTGTTGTTTTCTTTTGTGTGTGTGTGATCCCTAGCCCTTTTTATTTTTATTTTGACACAGGCTCTCACTAAATTACTGAGGGTCTCACTATGTGGCCCAGGCTGGCCTTGGACTGTGCAAGGCCCTAGGTTCAATCTCTAGGACCACAAAAAAGAAAGCAAACTAATAAACAACAACAAAACCTACCAGCTGGTGTTAGAGCTGGAACTTGAACATGGGCCTTTTGATTCTTAAACCTGGAAGCTCTCTGCCAATGTCACAGAGACCTCTGAGGAATTTTAGGAAAAAGACACGATGGATGTGTTGTACTTGATCTAAACAGACAATGTGCCTTAAAAAAATAATCTGTCTATCTATGTGTAATTTTTTGGAATATGGCAAATGTTTGATTCTACTCATAGACTCTGTGGTCAGAAAGTCTGATAGGGCACAGTGGGGACTGCTGCTCTGTCCATGGTGTCCTGGGTATCACTGGGAGCACTTGAACCGGGGACTGGATAGGGGGCTGGGTCACTGGTCTGGCGGTGGATTGGGTTGTCAGCAGGAGCCCCAGCTAGTGCTGTCAGTGGTCTGGGACACCTCTGGGTGCTCCTCAAGCTGGTGGGGTTTCCTCATGATGCTGGTTGGTTTCTGAGAGAGAACCCAGGCAGCCGGGGACAGTTGCATTGCCTTTTTCTTTCTTTCTTTTTTTTGGTCCTGGGGATTGAACTCAGGGGCAATCGATCCCTGAGCCACACCCCCAACCCTATTTTGTATTTTATTTAGAGACAGGGTCTCATTGAATTGCTTAGTGCCTTGCTTTTGTTGAGGCTAGCTTTGAACTTGCCATCCTCCTGTCTCAGCCTCCTGAGCCGCTGGGATTACAGGTGTGTGCCACTGTGCTTGGCTTGCATTGCCTTTTAAAAAGTGACAGCGTCTTCATTGAGAGGTTCAGCTGGAACACAGGTCACCTGTTTAAATTCACACACAATGGCATTCGCCATTTAAATTTGTAATTCAGTGGTTTTTAGTGTTTTCAGAGTTGTAGCCACAGTCAGTTTTAGGACATGTTTTTCATCTGAAATAAAATTCCAACAAAACAAAACAAAACAAAAACAATCATCCTGGTCTCCCTTACCCTAAGCCCTGAACAACCAATAATAGACACTCTCTATAGAATTGCCTCTTCTAGACACTTCTAGTAAATGGAATCATGTTTTTATAATTTTTTTTTGTAGTTGTAGATGGATATCATGCCTTTATTTTATTTATTGTGTGGTGCTGAGGATTGAACCCAGTGTCTCCTCGCAAGCGCTTTGCTACTGAGCCATGCCCCAGCCCCCATATGTGTTTTTTGATTGGCTTCTTGTACTTCTTGTTTTCAAGTTTTGTTGGGGTCTGCCCTGAAGAGGAACTATGCTCACACCTTTAAGTCCTGAGTAAAGAGGTCCTGGACTGGTATTGTGCCCTGCGATGCAAGTAGACTTCACCTCCACCTGGATAAGAAAGGTGCAGCTCTGGGAGTGGGCGTCACCTGATGGGGTGAATTATACCCACCTGTTCGCTGTAATACTACCCTTTTGCCCTTTTTTGGATAGAATGTTCTATGGATTAGCTCCCCTCGTTAATAAAATCTGGGTTCGAGGCATGCTCTCTTTCTTGGCTGCCTTGCTACCTTTGTGGGAGCTGGGTCAGACAGGCTGTCACAGAACCCAAAGAAAAAGGTATTTCTCTGTGTGTCATTGTTTCATGCCAGCCCAGTTCACCTGGAGTGACTTTGACCTGTTTAGTTGTGTGTTGCGACAATGGTTCATTCTTGTAGCATGTGTGTTTTTCAGCAAAATAAAACTCTGTCGACATTTGAGGTGTTTCTACCTTTTGTCATTATGAATAATGCTTCTGTGAATATTTCTGTGAATATTTTTGTGAATATTTGCTTTTTTTGGTACACCTTTTCCTTTCTCTTGGGTATGTAATATTGGGAGTGGAATTACTGGGTTGTAAGGAAACTATATTTAATTGGTTGAGGAACTGTCAGACTTTTCCAAAGAAGCTGCACCATTTTCCATTCCCATCAGTAACCTTTGAAGTTTCTTTCTCTACTACCTCACCAACATGCCATTGTCTTTTTTTTTTTTTTTTTTGGTACTGGGGATTGAACCCAGGAGTGTTCTACCACTGAGCTATGTTCCCAGCCCTTTTTTATATTTTAGTTGTAGTTGGACACAATACCTTCACTTTTTTATACTTAGTTGTAGTTGGACACAATACCTTCACATTTTTATACTTAGTTGTAGTTGGACACAATACCATCATTTTATTTATTTTTTACGTGGTACTAAGGATTGAACCCAGCGCTTTGCACGTGGTAGGCTAGCCCTGTTCCTCTGAGCCACAACCCCCAGCCTGCTTCCAGCCCTTTTACAGTTTTTTTTTGAGACAAGGTTTTGCAAAGTTGCCTAGCCTGGCCTTGTAGTCTTCCTGTTTCAGCCTCCTGAGTCACTAGGATTAGAGACATGTGCCACTGAGCCCAGTCCTTTGCCTCTTTTTAAACTGCTTTGACTTCTTATTAGTTTGTTTTAAGATTCTTCATGTGTTCTAGATACAAAAGCTTTATCAGATGTGTGATTTGCTAAGAATTTCTCCTGTTGTTTGGGTCATCTTTCTGCTTTCCTGATGGGAGCCTTTGAAGCACAGACACTTTTTAGTTTTGATGACAGTTAATTTGTTGTTTTTGTTGCTCTTGGTGTCATATCTAAGGAGTGATTGTCTAGTGAATATCACTCTTGCGCTTTCTGCTGATTAAGGTTCATAGTTTTAGTTGTCTTATGTTTGGGTCATTGATTTTTTTTTTTTTTTTTAAAGAATTTAACCTTTTTTTTTTTTTTATTTGTTTTTATGTGGTGCTGAGAATTAAACCCAGTGCCTTGCCCATGGGAGGCAAGGTTTCTGCCACTGAGCTACAACCCCGCCCTACTGGTCATTGATTTTTTTTTTTTTCCCCCCGGGTATATAAACTATTTATTAACAGAAATGGCCTACAAACTCATTTCTTCTTAGATACACCCACGGTGCGGCCGCGGCGCCCAGTGGTCTTAGTGTGCTGGCCTCGGACACAAAGGCCCCAGAAGTGGCACAGTCCCCTGTGGGCCCTAATCTTCTTCAGTCACTCCAGGTCCTCCTGGAGTTTATTGTCTAGACCATTGGCCAGAACCTGACTCTGTTTTCCATCCTTTACATCCTTATGTCTGTTCATGAACCAGTCTGAGATCTTGTACTGTCGTGGATTCTGCATATTGGTGATCACACGTTCAACCTCATCTTCAGTGAGTTCTCCAGCCCTCTTGGTGAGGTCAGTGTCTGCTTTCCTCAACACCACATGAGCATACCTTCGCCCCACTCCCTTAATGGCAGTGATGGCAAAGGCTGTTTTCCGCCGCCCATTGATGTTTGTGTTGAGTACTCGCAAAATGTGCTGGAACTTTTCAGGAATCACTAGAGACATGGCGGCAGCAGAGCGGCGGCGTATAGGCCTCCTGTGGAAGAGCCTGGTCATTGATTTTTGAGTTTGGTTTTGCATGTGGTAAGAAGCAGGGTGCAGCTTTATTGTTTTGTATGTGGGTATTGAATTGTCCCAGCACCACTGTTGACAAGACCATTTTTTCCTCACTGAATCATTTTGGTGCCCTTGTCAAGTCCAGTTGACTGTAAGGGCAAGGATTTGATTCTGCACTCTTAATTCTTTCCATCCATCTCTGTTTCTATGCCAGGCCCATACATCCTGTGTTTGGGTGCTGACTCTTGTAGTAAGTTTTGAAACCTGAAATTGTTGTTCTTTTTCATGACTGTTTTGACTGTTCTTGGTCCCTTGCATTTTGCCTGTTTCAGGCTCACCATGTGAATTTCTGCAAAGAAGCCAGCTGGGATTTTGGTAGGGATTTTGCTGAGTCTGCATTGAGTTTGGGGTATTTGGCTCTCTTAAGATCCAGCCATTTTTTGGGGGGCGGGTACCAGGGATTGAACTCAGGGTACTTGACCACTGAGCCACATCCCCAGCTCTATTTAAAAAAAAATTTTTTTTAGTTGTAGACGGATACGATACCTTTATTTTTATTTATTTATTTTTATGTGGTGCTGAGGATCGAACCCAGGGCCTCACATGTGCCAAGGCTAATGCTCTACTACTGAGCCACAACCTGAGCCCCCCAGCCCTATTTTGTATTTTATTTGGAGATAGAGTCTCACTGAGTTGCTTAGCACCTCACTTTTGCTTAGGCTGGCTTTAAACTCGTGACTCTCCTGCCTCACTTCCCAAGCCACTGAGATTACAGGCATATGCCATTGCTCCTGGCTAGGATTTGGACATTTGATAAGGAACATGGGGTATCTTTCTGATTATTTAGGTCTTCAGTTTCTTTCAGCAATGTTTTGTAGTTCTTAAAATGTAAATGTTTATACTTAAATCTATTTCTAAATATTTTGTTTTTTTTAGTGCTCTCTTAGTGGGATTATTTTCTTTTTCTTTTTAAATATTTATTTTTTAGTTGTAGTTGGACACGATAACTTTATTTCACTTATTTATTTTTTACGTGGTGCTGAGGATCGAACCCAGGGTCTCACATGTGTGAGGCGAGCGCTCTACCACTGAGCCACAACCCCAGCCCTGGGATTATTTTCTTAATTTTATTTTTGGATTTTTTTTTTTGCACATGTGTAGTATTGCAGTTGACTTTTGTGTGTTGATCTTGTATCCTGAAACCTTGTTTTTTAGTTCTAATAGATTTTTAGTGAGTTTCTTAGGACCTCCTAAATACAGGATTATTTTTCTTGTCAGGTAGTATTACTCTAGCCAGATAGATACCCTTTATTTCTCATATGATTTGCCTAAGTGGGACCTCTGGTACAGTGCCAAGCGAGAGTGAGAAGAGCAGTTAGGCTTGTCCCCTTCCTGCCCTTAGGAGGACAATCTTTAGTCCTTCACCAGTGGAGTGTTAGCTTTGGAATTTGAAGATGATACCTTCTCATCCTGGCTTGTTGAGAATTTTTATCATGAAATGGTGCCATCTTTGTCAAATGTTTTTCTGTATTTATGTAGGTGATCATGTGGTTTTATCCTTTCTTTTCACGTGGTGTGTGGCATTGAGTGAGTTGGGGTAGTGAAGCCAGCCTTGCATTCCAGTGCAGTCGTGGCCCTGGACTTCTCCTGTGGGGAGTGTTTTGGCTACTAATTCAGTTTCTTTGCGTTATGTATGTCTAATCATTTTTTCTGTTTCTCTGTGGATAAATTTTGATGATTTGTTTTCCTGGGCTTTGTCCATTTCATCTCAGTTACCTAATGTGTTGGTGTGTAGTGGTCCACTATCTTCTGGTATAGTTCTTAAAAACATTTCTGTCAGCTTAACAATCTCCTCTTTGCTTCTGGTTTTAGTAATTTGAGTCTTCTTTCTCTTCCTTTCAGTCAGTCTTGGTAACATTGTCCTCTTTGTTCTTTTGGTTTTGCTGTTATTCCTCTTTTTTTAAAAAATATGTACAAATTTGTTATTTGTTCTAGTTAGTCATACATTTTGAGGAGACAACCAGCCAGTGCTGCCCTCACCTGCAGTCCTGCCATGGTGCTGGGTTCCTCTCTTCTTTTGGGTGGGGTGGCCCATTGAGTGTTTCTGTGTGACATTTCATTTGAAGAGTTGGTTTACTGCTGGAGTGCCCCCTCTCACTGGTACTCAGTGAAACCCTGCAGAACAGAACCAAGCTGTACGTGTTGACGTTCCTGCATGAAAAACAAGCTTGAAAGCCAGGTTGCAAAAGGTACATGTGTGACGGTGATATTAACATAGCATGCGGCATGGAGACCTGTTGCACATACTCTCTGGAGTGTTCCCCAAGGCGGAAGCACCTGTCTGGGCATTATGCATGCTAAGTACACTTGGCAGCTGCCTCTGAGGATGCATGAAAGGGAGTGGAACAGAGGAGGACTTCAGCTCTGGGTGACAGAGTGTTAGGATCTGGTGGAACTCAATCTCTGGGTGATGCTTGTGTGGATGGTTCTCACATTTTAGGTATCATTAAGCTGGCCTCACAACCTGCAGGGACTTGTGACTCAGGGAAGACCCCAGGTTTCCATCTTGGATGGCAGTAGTCATATCTGTGGTTTGTTGGTTTATGGGGACCAAAGGAACTGACATGTTGGATTCTGAGTAAGTGGAATCTCTGCTTGAGATGACTGTTCTTGATGTCTTCTGGCTTGCAGGAGCTTGGAGCAAACATGCAGGCTGTTGAGAGTGGCTGAAGCTGAGTTGTGGTCATGGGGCTGTCCCTCTGCTTCTCGGTATGCATCATTCCTTTTGTAAAAGCATCGATCCAGCCCCTGTCACTGCCCTGGTCCATGGCCTGTGGTGGCTACGACATCAGCACTCAGGACAGTGCCTGGCATAGGCAGGTCCTTATTGGCTGAGCAGATGGATCTGAGCTTTCTGGTTTCTTTTTCAGCATTAGGGCAAATCTTATCCTGATATGTGCAGAAATAAATGTGGTGTTTGGAGTTCCTTTAGAATTGTCTTCTGAAATCACTCTGTTCTCTTACTGACTTACTTGGAAGTCAAGAGTTGTAGCCAGGCTCTTTGAATTCCCTTCACTTCCTGGTGTCCATCCTCTGTGGAGTGAAGCCTTCCTGGGCTCAGGATCAGGGAAGGCTGACATGAGCATGTTCCTGCTCACTGCAGCGGTGGCCCCTAGATGCCACTTTTATTCCCCGCCTCGTTCATCCTCTGCTTTGCCCTCAGACCTCATGCATCTGCTCTCTTCACCTAAAATTTTCTACCTGGTATATTTTTCTAGGTCTAGGTGTCAAGAAAAACCCAAGACTGGGTGTCAGTGTTCCCATGGTGTGTCTCGCAGGAACTACCATAGAGCATGACATTGGCCACCTTATTTTTCGCTTCTGAAGCTGTTGTAAAATCCTTAATGATTTGGATTGTATTGTACTTATTTTTGCTTCCTTCATCCTGTCATAGAGTTGATATCCAACAATGTTTGTTACATTTTACTGAAAAATGTTCTGCTACAGGCATAGAAATGAATAGAAAGTAGAACACTGCAAAATGACCCAATGTAATATTTTTAATTGTAGATGGACATATACTTATATTTTATTTATGTTTTATGTGGCTCTGAGGCTGGAACCCAGTGAGATGTGCCACACAAGCATTGTACCACTGAGCTACCACCCTAGCCCCAAGGTAATATTTTAATGTATATGAAAGATGACATCCTCAAGCCAGTTGGGAGGAGAGCTTATAATAAGTGGTATTAGAACAATTGATTTTTAAAAAAGTTTCCTAATAAACACTATGTAGTGAAATAAAGCAAATTATAGATGGATTTTAAAATAAGGGTTAAAGATGTGAAAAAAAACAGAAGTGTTAAAAAGCACTTCTGCAGTTTCAGAAGGGGGGGCCTTCCCCTTGTGGTCACCAAAGTGGATCCTATGTGAAGGAGACAAGAGTGGTGGACCTTGCCACCGGTGACTAGGAAAACAGATTTGTCACTGGTGTTCATTTTTCGTTGCTACTCTAACGAATTGGCAAAACCTTTTTTGCCTTACAACAATGTATGTGTCATCTTAGGACTCTGGATGTCAGAAGTCTGATAAAGGTCTCTCTGGGCCAAAATCAAGCTGTCAATAGGATCTCCTTTTGGAGGCCCCAGGGAGAACCCTTTTCTTTCCAGTGTACCATGATAAAACCATTAATTCTTTAGAAACATTATGTTCTTTTGGTGGTGCTGCGTTTGACATTCAGACAAAGTGATGAGAATTCTCAGACAGGCATTTGTATGTGTTTGTGCACAGCTCTTGTGACGGACAGTGCCCCCAAGGGCCTCGTCTCTCAGTGGGTGCCTGAGTTCTGTGGTGGTGCCTGGAGGGCTGCGGTGCCTGTGCGGGTCCGTTCTCAGGAAGGGCCTAAATGCCCTGCTTGGGTGTGGTTGGTGTGTGCCACAGTCTGGCTGGGCACAAAATCACGAGCCACTCAAGCAGGAACAAACTTTATTTTTTGAAACTGCCGCCAATACCCCATACGAGCCCAGGAAGATTACACGCGCCATTCTCCCAGAACCCAAGAGGCGGTTGGTTCCTCCTCCGGAATTCCCTCCTACCGCACTTCCCCAACCAATGGGAACTCTCCAGGAGTCCCATAGCAGGCCGAGGTGGACAGCAGGAGTCCAATATCCATGTGAATGCAAATCTTAACGTAATCATTTCATCTCAATGACTTGCTGGCGTCACGTTTTAACCAGAAATGCCATGTATCATATTACTTGGCTGTGGCTCTTAGCATCTCCCCACTTTTGTTCAATTAAGCAACAAGCAATGTGGCTAGGGACCGTGCCTGTTAGGTTTGTCCAATTCAACATACGGTTCCTACCCGTCATCGGAAAACTGACCTTTAGGCGTCAGCCTCCTGTCTTAGGTTGATACCACTGCAATTGGATCATACCCGTCACTGACTACAGGTCCAGCATATAGCCATACTTGTGGATAGGCCTGTGCACCAGTGGGGGGGTGAGGTTCTTAGCCTCACCTCTGTTGGCCCCCAAAATTAGACCATCACTAGTAGAAGGGAGGAGGATACAGAAATGCCACAACACCAAATCAATTGATGGCTCCTTAGGAAAAATTGCATCACTGGTGACACATCAGCAAAGATACGCCAGCATTGCCGTAATTCGCTGCATCAACAGATAGATCACAGTGCATACAAGTGATACATAGTCCAGGCAAGTTTTGTAAGCAGTTCAGAGCAGAGGAATCTATCAATATGTCCATTTCCTCCCAAAATAAATCGACTCATTGGTGAGCATTACTTGTTGAGTTATTATTCATTGATGTATCAGTTTATACAGTTTGTTGTGATAATTATCGAAGAAGTTGTAGTTTGGTTTCATCTTTGTCTTCACTGGCACTGGGATGAAAATAGGAATTCTGACAATGATGTTAAAAAAAAATATGTTAACATTTCAACAGGTTATAAGAAAACAATTTTTAGAACAATTTACATTATCCTGAACAGAATTATTAAATATAATGAAAAGGAAAGGTGAAAGTAAACAAATAGATCTGTTAACCTGCTTATTTGTACACATATTAAAACAATCTTCAACAGCTGTTTACCCAATTTAAATTAAACCATTAAAATCACGTGAATAATAAAAAAAAATTCGGATCCATTTATTCATGAGTGCTCCTCATATATGGACATACGCACATACAGACATACAACACAAAACAGAAGTGTGCACACGTAACATACAACACATAAGACAATAGTAAAGGCCTTGGAGCTTTACCTAGGTGAAATCTCCATTGCAATGTTTAAAAACTCTACAGTCAAAAAATAAAACTGATCAGAAAAACATTAACCTAGGTCTGTATGAGCTCAAAAATAAAATAGAACTTTATGATGTGGGAAAAAGCAATAATAAAATAGATATTGAAAAAAAGCATCCTGGTTAATCAGTGTCGCAGATGTAAGAATAGCCAAGCTGGAGTTCTGGATATCAGCTGTTATGGATTTGAGTCAAATCATCTTCTTTTTGATCTGTAGAAATTGTTTTGGTTAATCTCTCTGGAATCCAAATCGGCTGCTGTTCTCCCTGTGGAAACACACAAACAGAGCCCCGACTCCAGACAGTCACTGGGTCAGGACCTTTCCATTGTCCTGTTAGAATATACTTCCAAAGTACCTTAGGCTTATGTACATTTTTTGGATACAAATGTCTTTCCTCAGCACTAAGCCCTGATGAATCCAAATTTAAAAAGTTTAGAGTAAAAAGGGTTATTTTAAGTTTATCTTTGGGGGATATATACCCCTTTCCAATTCCCTCCTTTTGTTATAATAAGTACATTTTAATAGTTTGATGAGCTCTTTCAACTATGCCTTGTCCCTGTGGATTGTATGGGATTCCTGTTATGTGAGTAATGCCAAATGATGAGCAAAATTGTTTAAAAGAGGTAGAAGCATAACCAGGACCATTATCTGTTTTTAACTGTTTTGGAACGCCCACAGTGGCAAAATTTTGTAAGCAATGAGCTATAACATCTTTAGTTTTTTCTCCGGCATGAAGGGAGCCCATCAAAAATCCGGAAGAAGTATCAGTTGTAACATGCAAATATTTTAATTTTCCAAATTCTGGCAAGTGTGTGACGTCCATCTGCCAAATATGGTTAGGTATCAGTCCTCTAGGATTGACTCCAAGATTAACCTGTGGTAAAAATGTCACACAGTTTTGACATTGTTTTATTATATGTCTGGCTTGTTGTTTAGTTATTTTAAAACGCTTTTGTAAAGTATTAGCATTGACATGGAACCTTTTATGAAAGTTTATAGCTTCTATTGTGGAGAAAATATGTATGTCATGTGTAGATTTATCTGCTAAATCATTGCCCAAACTAAGGGCTCCAGGCAATCCTGTATGTGCCCTGATATGTCCTATAAAGAATGGATCTTTTCTGTCCCAGATTAGACTTTTATAGTGGAAAACAAAGAGAAAACAGTAGAAGAAGGGGAAATCCTACCAGCATCTTCAAGGGATACTATAGCATTAACTACATACTGACTATCAGAAAATAAATTAAATACAGAATCTTTAAACATCATAAAAGCTTGTAATACTACATTAAGCTCTACCTTTTGAGCTGATTGTTTGGGTACTAAAAATGTAAAAGTTTGATCAGGGGTAACTACTGCTGCTGTACCATTATTTGACCCATCAGTGAATATATTTGGAGCATTCATGATAGGGGTTTTTCTTGTCATTTTTGGAAAAACTACAGGATGCTTAGACCTCAATGACAACAAAGGATTAGATGGTAAGTGATTATCAAATGAAACATTAGATTTACACATGATTATTGCCCAAGTATTTAACTCATTAGCTAACTCATCAATTTGATCCATAGTATATGGAGTAATAATTTTATTGGGAGAAATCCCAAACACTCCCTTTGCTGCTTTTATTCCTTTGAGTATTAATTGTCCTACAGCCTCAGGATATCTAGTGAGAATAGTATTAGGAGAATAAGATAAATGTATCCACAATAATGGACCTTCTTGCCAAAATACTCCTGTAGGAATATTTTTTGTTGGTAGTACAATAAATAATAAAGGCAAACTTATCAATTCTATCCAAATGCATATTTTCCATATATGTTTCAATGATTTTTAATGCCTTTCTTGCTTCAGGCGTTAACATGCGGGGTGAATTTGGATCTGATGGACCTTTTAACCAGGGATTCTTTTTTTTTGGCAATGCTGGGAACTGAACTCAGGGCTTTGCATGTGTGAAGCAAACACTCTACCACTGAGCTATGTCCCCAACTCCCTCTGATGGACCTTTTAGGATATCAAATAAAGGTCCTAGCTCTCCTGTTGGCATGCCTAGATAAGGCCTTATCCAATTTATGTCTCCCAATAACTTTTGAAAGTCGTTAAGTGATTTGAGTTGATCTACTCATATTTGAATTTTTGGTGGACGGACCATGGTTGAGGATAATAGAACTCCTAAATAATTAATTGGAAGATTTAATTGTACTTTATCTATTGCTATCTCTAGATTATAACTTTGTAATAAATTTGTAAGTGTGGCATAACATTCTAGCAATGTGTTTTTATCTTTATGTGCCAATAACACATCATCCATATAGTGAAATATTTGTAGTTCAGGATTTTGATTTCTAAGTGGCTGGATTGCTTTGTTAACATAAATTTGACACATAGTTGGACTATTAGCCATCCCTTGAGGGAGTACTTTCCATTCTTATCTCTGATCAGGACCTTCATGATTTAGTGCAGGGATAGTAAATGCAAAATGTGGACTATCCTCAGGATGAATTGGAATTGAAAAAAAACAATCTTTAATATCTATAGCTAAAACATACCAGGTTTTTGGTAAAGCAGACAATTGGGGAATCCCTGATTGAGCAGGTCCCATAATAACCATCTCATTATTAATGGCTCTTAAATCTTGCAATAATCTCCATTTACCAGATTTCTTTTTAATGACAAAAATGGGAGTATTATGGAGATATACGGAAGGTTGTATATGTCCCTCCGCTAATTGTTGTTTGACCAGGTCATGGGCTGCTTGTATCTTTTCTTTAGTCAGGGGCCACTGAGGAACCCACAGTGGTCTTTCTGATTTCCAAGTAATTTTGATTGTCTCAGTGGCCCTTTTTGAAAACCCAATCCATGTCTATTTATTTCTTGATCTATTTGAATTGGTGCTGTCATACCTTGTTCTTGTTCTCTTAATCTTTTTTCTTTCCTTAAGCCTTGTCTAGCCCTAGCAATGGGCGCGTTAGGACTGATGTTATTTGTTAATGTCAAACATAATTGATCTAGGACATCTCGTCCCCATAAATTTATAGGAAGATGATCCAATACATAGGGCTGTATAGTTCCTTCACATCCTTCAGGATCCTTCCAATCTAATACCATTGCACTTCTATGGGGATTAGTCGCCACTCCTAGGCCTTGAAGCGTTTGAGTGGCTTGTTGTAATGGCCAGTGTCTTGGCTATTCTTGACGAGATATGATGCTAAGGTCAGCACCTGTGTCCAGTAGCCCATTAAATTCATGTCCTTGAATATTTAGTTTTAGCATGGGGCGAGAATCTAAATTTAAAGACAGCATAGCCCAATCTACACCTGTGGAGCCTAATCCCCTGTTACCTCTTTCCTCAGCACGACTGGAAAATTTATCATGCAGGCTGGGTACTATTAACAACTGTGCTATTCTATCTCCTGGTGAAATTACTGATATACTTCTTGGAGAACTAGCTATAATTTTTATTTCACCTTCATAATCGGGATCAATTACCCCGGGACTTATCATAAGTCCTTTTAGTGTAGAAGAACTGCGTCCCAATAATAAGCCTAGTGTTCCTTGGGGAAGAGGTCCTTTTACTCCTGTGGGAATGATTTGAACTCCCATCTCTGGAGGTAGTTCTGCTCTGGCAGAGGCACAGATGTTCAACCCTGCGTTCCCTCTAGTTTGTCTGATGAGGGATTTAATGGATAATGTGTCCTGGGCACTACCTTGATGGTGCTGCTGGGTTCCTCCATTGCCCTGTATATTTGTGGTTTTGGGCCCCGGATCATTGGGCCCTCCAATCCGTTTTTTGGCAATGGAGCCTGATGCCTTTCTTTATGATATCGTGGGTAAACACTTGGTCCTTGTCCGTTTTTTGATAACGGAATAACCTCTATGGTGGTTTGAGAACGGCATTCATTAGCCCAATGTCTCCCTCTACGGCATCGTGGGCAAATACCCGGTATTGTATTCCTTTGATACTTAACTTTGTTAAACCCTCCTCCTATGGGGCAACTCCTTTTAAAATGTCCTGTTTGATCACAATTATAACATGTTTTTGGCCTGGCATCTAAAGCCTGTTGTACTGCTGCTAAGACTTGCCCTTGTTCATTAATGTCTCTACATAATTTAATATATGTGTTTAAATCTTCATGTCTCCATGGTCTAATGACCTCTCTGCAGCAACAATTTGCTTGGTCATAAGCCAGTTCTTTTGTAAATGGCATTGCCTGTTCTGTATCTCCAAATATTCTAGAAGCTGTTTGAATAAGCCTATCTACAAATTCAGCGTAAGGTTCATTAGTTCCTTGTATTACCTTCGATAATTGTCCTTGTAAATCTCCATGCCCCTGTAAAGTTTTCCATACCCTAACCGCATCTACAGCTATTTGTGCGTATACACCAGGATCATATTCAATTTGTTGCCGTTGACCCTCATAAGGTCCCTTTCCTAACAACATTTCTAGATTTCTTTGAGGGTAACCGGCTGCTGCATTTTGCCTAGCTGTCTCCGTGCAAAATTCCTCATTGGCAACCTTCCATAACAAATATTGTCCTCCATTTAGCACAGATCAACACATATTAGCCCAATCTGCTGATGTCATGTCCAGGTTGGTAATAGATTCGACCATACTTATGGTGAAGGGCGCTTGCGTCCCGTAGGTTGTTATAGCCTCCTTTAATTGCTTCATTGTTTTGAAATCTAAAGCATGGTGAATTTATTGCCCTCCTGCCTGCTCAAGTACAGGGCATGCTAATCTTTGGGGTCCTGCCTCAGGATTCCGTCCATCAACTACGGGAGTTGAGGGCCGTTCAGCTGTAGATGGAGCTGTTGGTTGAATTACGCCCTCTGGTGATAGAATGGAGTTAGTAGCAGCCTCCTGTTGTAATTCCCCACCTGATGGTTGTTTTTCCTCTAAGCTTTCTTTCTTCAAATTTTCCTCTGTCTGACTAGCTTGAGAGACCTTCTCTTTTGCTTGACCTAACATGTTTTCTACCATATTCTGGACCTCTAACAATTTACTTAACAGTCTTTTGGTTTGTTTTTTACTAGTTTCTAATCTACTATAAAGGTAACACAATCCAATAAGATAGCATAAAACAAAACTGAAACAGAATGAAACAAAAACGGAACAAAGAGTAGTTGTATCAGTTTTCTCTTTCTCAGGGCCGAACAACTTCAAACCTTGAGCCAACCATTTCTCCCAGTTTGCCTGAGAAAATTCTAGGGATAGGCAGCTTGAAACAAAAACAAAATGAATCAAAACAAGAACACATTGTTTTTTGAAATGGGCACCCATTCTGTCGCCTTCCCTCAGGGGCGAGCAATTTTACTCATCTCCAAGCTTCAGGCGTCCCCCACACGGGCCACCAATTGCCGCAGTCTGGCTGGGCACAAAATCATGAGCCACTCAAGCAGGAACAAACTTTATTTTTTGAAACTGCCGCCAATGCCCTGGGAAGATTACGGTGGGGGGGGGCAGGTGGACAGCAGGAGTCCAATATTCATATGAATGCAAATCTTAACATAATCATATCATCTCAATGGCTTGCTGGTGTCACCTTTCAACCAAAAATGCCATGTATCATATTACTTGGCTGTGGCTCTTAGCAGGTGTGCCTCTGTGGTGCCATGCATTCCTCCTCAACCTGCCCTTAGGACCTTGGGTGGAGGAGGGTTGTGGTGTCCCGTGAGTTGCTGCATCCACAGTGGTGTGGCTTATGAGGAGCTGGCCCTTCTCCTGAGTAAGTGGTGGGCTCTCAGCAATGCCAAAGAAAAGCTGATTTGTTTTCTCCTTTTTGTTAGCATCCAGCATGTGTATGGAGCCCAGCACCCTCCTTTTGATCCACTGTTACATGGCACGTAAGTGACGTTTCCTTTCACTTTTGGCTTCACAGCTGCTTTGAGGAGGGCTGGGGTGGCCAGTGTCTTCCTGCTGTCCTCCAGTTCACTGAGACTCCCAAGGGCAGGGAAAGTAGCCTCTCATTTGGCCAACGTGGACCAGGCAACTGCTTCTTGCGAGACACCGCTGTCCTTGCCTAGTTCATCCTGCAGTGGGGCAGGTGACATGAAGGCTGCAGCTGCATGTGGGGAGTGGGTGGAGCCTTGTAGGACAGGGAGCTGGTGCCGTTAACTGGTGCAGCCTGGCTTCAGGTCGTTCCTGGAGGCTCATCTGACTCCCCCTCTCTTGCCTGCTGCCCTGGTCCTTGCTGCTACACCACAGCAGGTGGGAGCAGAGGAAGTAGGTCTTGGTGGGTACTTGTGGGAGGGTGCTGGTGTGGCTGCAGCACTCACCTGTGTGCACGCTTCCTGACATCTGCAGGGCTGATGTTGTATGTTGTCACATTTCTGGGGAGTCTCCTTTAATGATACTGTTTCCAAACGTGCACACCACAGGCTGTGCTCTCTGCACAGTCCTTGCTGCCCCAGCCCCTCAGCCGCTGCTGTGGGAGCTTTGCTGAGGTGCTGGGAGCATTCAACTCAGTTTGCGGTCCAGACCTAAATGAGTTCAGGCTGTGAGTCTGAATAGCGTTGCCCCGAAGTCCTGTGCTTCCTAGTGGGGGTTCTGTGGGTTGGATGACAGCGGCTGCTCAGCTTGGCTGCCCTAAAAACCTTCTCCTTGCCGTGGCTGGATCCTCCTGCACTTTGCCTCGTCTCATTTTGGTCTCTGTGTGACTCGTGTTTGAGTTCTCACAGCACCTTCCTATAGACTGAGCGCCTTCCTGAGTGGGGGCTCTTTCCTGCTGATTTAGGACGGGTGCTGCCGCTCCTCTGAGTGGGTGCAGTAATGATGCCTTTGCTTTGCAGTTTGCTCAAGTCCACACCCAAGGTGCCAACCACCCCAGTGAAGGCCAAGAGGGTCAGCACCTTCCAGGAGTTCGAGAGCAACACTAGTGATGCCTGGGATGCTGGGGAAGATGATGACGAGCTCCTGGCCATGGCGGCTGAGAGCCTGAACACTGAGGTGGTCATGGAGACAGCCCACCGCGTCCTGCGCAACCACAGCCAGCGGCAGGCCCGGCCTGTGCTGCAGGAGGAGCCAGTTCCCCCGCAGGAACCAGCGCCTGCAGCAGAGCCGCTCACAGCTCCAAGTGGGGACCTCCGGCTGGTGAAGTCCGTCAGCGAGAGCCACACATCCTGTCCTGAAGGTAGGCGGGGCGCACCAAGGTAGTGACATGCCTTTTGTCCTGGGAGACAGGAGATGAGAGGGTGCCTGTTGTTCTTATGCAGGACTCCCAGCCAGAAAATCTTAAGGTCACCTTCCATGGGGCTACAGTGTCCCCAGGCAGGGGAGGTGGTCTGCACTTTTCCCTTCAGGTCCTGATGTGCTTTTCTTTGCTCCTCTGAGCTGTCACTTTCCTCCAGAGGAAGTGGCAGAGCTGGTGGTTTTGGGGTGATTCCCAAGAGGGCCACTGAGGAGCATGGTGTCTTGTGGGATCCCCATCTTCCTCTGAAAGATGTTGGCTGTGCCGAAGGCTGTCTTGCATCCCTTCCTCAGGTTTAGGGTGCTGTCTCTGCATTTACAGATGAGAAAGCCGGAATCATCATGGTAGCCTTGGATGCAGACCTGTGCTTCGTACCTGGTCTAGTTTTCAAAAACACCTTCTGGGAATCAATGAACTTCTAAAATGTTCCATGTCTCTTGAGCTAGAATGTATGAGTTATTTCACATGATCATTTTTCAGTATTGGAATGTAACAAATTTGAAAGTCTTTAAGCTTACAAAACACATGGATAGCCAGATGTGGCTCTTGCAGCTGATTGAAAGTCCTGGTGATGATGGAAGTACACGCTTCCCACCTTCCCATGCTTAGTCCTGCCAGGGTGCTTTCAGCTGTGGCAACTCCTGGTGTTGCCTGCTCACAGACTGTGCTGATGTTGAAACTTGACAAGCTGTGAAGGCCACTTCTCAAGCCCCTGGGGATCTGGGTTGAGTTTGTGACAGCTGCCTCTGTTGGTGATGGTCTTCCACACTCCAGATGCCAGGGCTGAGAGTGGGCAGGACTAGGAGCTATATGGTGGGATATCCTGGGCAGATGCAAGCTCAAAATGCATCCTTCCAGCTGGGGGAACCATGGGATGTTACCCTGCATGCCACCTCCTGCAAAGAAAGCAAAGTGATGGTGCCCGAGGAACTGTGTGGCTGGGAGAGGGCTCTTGAACTCCTTGCTTTGGCCTTCACCTGCCATGGGGTTGGTCATCTCTCCCATGTCTGCTTTCTGAGCAAGCTTTATTTTCGGCACCTCAATACAATAACAACAACAGCAACAACAACAACAAAATAATAATAGTATTTATCGATCATTTGCTGTCGCCAGCCCTTTAATAATAAACTTTGCAGTAGTTCCTTAACCTCATGTCTTCTAGGAGGGAAGGCACGTTGTTCAGTCCTCTTTCATGAATGAGGCATTGAGAGGCCTGGGGCTGTTCCCTGAGTGGTAGGACTGGTGTTCGGGTCCAGGACACCTGGCTTGGAACCCTGCTATTAGCTGCTGGCCCTACCCCATAGAGAAGGGTTCTCATCAAGATGATCCTGCCCACAGGGCCCTGGGGCACTGTCTCTGGACACATCAGGTATATATGTATGTAACTGTGTGTGGTACAGGGCTGGAGATACTACTTAGCATCCCGCATTGCTCAGGGCAGCCTCTGCCCCCAACAGAGACTGATCAATCTCTTGTATCTGTAGCAGTGAGGCTGAGGAGCCCTGAAATCGGAGGCACCTGCTGGGGACACTGGTTGCATTGGTGGCTGGGAGTAGAACCTGTGCAGTGTAGGGGGAGAGTAGGTGTGCTTGATCCCCCGGTCCTGGCCTCTGAGATCTCTGGACATTTTCCTCAGCAGTGGCATGAAGATGGCACACTTCTGTTCTTGTTTTCAGGGACTTAAGATCATAGCTGGGGTGAGTATTAGTGGGGACAGGCAAATTTGTGAGTGGATGAAATGTAGCGTGTCCAGGAGCCAGAGACCCCATTTTGTCTTGTCGTAGAGGGTGCAGGGTAAGGTCATGGAAGTCTTCAGGGAGGAGGGGATGTCTGTTGGTGTCCAGACTCAGAAGGTCAAGGCTTTCGTGTCTGAAACAGTTTCTCTGGGCAGGGCTGTGTCTGACTGTCCTGCCTCTGTGCACTTTGCAGGTCTCTGAAGAACAGGATGGTGCCCCAGCTGTGTGTTTTTCTTGGTATCCTGTGCAGCTGCTTGTGCGTGCTTCGCTTGGGCCCTGTGCATCGCCCCTTAGGGCCCTCACGCAGGCTGCTCAGGCCATCAACATGAAGTTCCATTTTACTTTTCTGCTGATAGGAACAGTGTTTTGCCCTTATGAGCATCCTAAACCGTCTGTCCTGTGGGGCACAGTCCAGTTCCAGTGATTGTGTTCATGGGCATCTGTGCTTCTGCCTTCCTGTGTGCTGCCTTGGGGACCTCAACATCACCTGCGAGTACCTGTGGCCTCCCTGCCGTAGTCAGCCTTGGTCTTCAGCCCTGCAGGGTAGCTGGATTGAACATGCAGTGTGGTGCAGTGGTAGGCCCTGGGCTCACCAGCCTTGGGCTCATTGGCCCTGCGCTGTGGGGTGATGCAAAGGTCCCGAGCAAAGCATGTATAAGCAGCCACCTGGCCAGATTGTGAGGGGAGGAGGCTGCTGGGCAGGACGAGCTGCAGGGTAGCACTCGTGCCCTGCCCCTCTGCAGCTGCTGCCAATGGACCTGCTGGCTCCACGGAGCTGAGCTTTGCACCATTCCCTGGCCTGCATTCTTGCTTCCTCTTGTATTCTGTTTTTTGGAAGATGAGGTTGCTGGGTGGGATTTAGACTAGGAGTCAGAGCCCACAGAGCCTCTTGCCGGTTGGTCCCAGGTAGCACTGCTGTGTGACCTGGAAGCCCTGAGCTCCTTTTCGTGGCTGTCCCTGGCCCAGGTTCCCAGATGTAGCATACTGTTATGCCATCCCCAATGTCCCAGAGAGCCCAAGGGTCCCAGGGGTGTAGCAGCAGGAGATGCCCTGGTGGGGGTGGGGGCCTGTATTTTGCTGCCACTGCAGCCCACCCTTGCCTGCCTGGCTTTCTTGGCTTCCTTGAGATGCTGTTCTCTTCCCAGCCTTCCTCCCCAGGGCTGTGACAAGGTCTGGGAAGTGGGCAGGCCAGGGGGAGTCTGGAGGCAGTGGCGTCAGAGGTGCCCTGGAGATACCAGGAGGTGCTCTTGGTGTGTCTTGGTTCCTCCCTCACTGTTCTCCTGCCTTGGCAGGCTGCATGTTTTCTTATTACGTGTTACTGGAGGCTGTCTGCCCATGTATAGGTCTGGGTGAGCCCTGCAAGCCACCAAGGGACGGTGGCACTGCAAGTGAGAGGCCACCTTGATGCAGGAGGAGGATGTGGGCAGCAGTGGGCAGGAGGCTCACCCTCACCTTTCCCTGTTCTCACTCTTGCAGAAACTGCCAGCAACGTGATCCCACTACAGAGGTCTCAGTCTCTTCCCCACTCGGCCACCGCTTCACTGGGTGGGATGTCTGACGTGAGCACCCTTGGAGGTTCTGCTCTGAGCGAGAGAGAGGCTTATCGTCTGGACAAGTTCAAGCAGTTGCTCGCGGGCCCCCACACAGACCTTGGTGAGTCCCTGCAGGCTGGAGGACCCAGTGGCCATTCTAAAGGAGACGCTGGGCATGGTACATAATGCACATGTCCCTGTGTGAGTGCCTCGTGGTGGTTGCTGTGCTCCGTTCCCATGCCAGAGCCTGCTAGGACACCAGGGATGCTGATAGCGTCCTGGGAGGGGCTCTGTTAGTGCCTTTCCAGCTTCTTCTTCCTCTGCGCCTGGATGGACCTTCCCTGCTGTCCTCTGTGGCTCCTTCAAGCTGGCTAGGTGGCTGTGTTTGTTTTCATAAGCATGGGTTGAAGGCTGACTCACAGGGCGAGGGCTGGCTGGTTACCACCCTCCTGCTCTGCTGACTGCTTTCCTGCCAGAAAGCAGAGAGATCAGAGGGTGGGAGACAGACAGCTAGGCCCCTGTGGGTCCTGGGTGCGGGCTGGGGGTAGGGGAGGGCAGTCACCAGTGCTGGTCTTCCCTAGAGCAGCGTTGTGGCCAGACCCTGAGGTGTGTGCTTGCCCTCAGGTTCTTCTGGCAGAACCCCACTCTCAGGCACCTCTGTTGTGAGTGCCACTCTGCACTGGGTGTTTGCTGGATGGTGGAAGGTGCAGTGCCTGGCTGGGCCAGGAGGTGGCGATTGGGGCATGTGGATGGGGGGAGGGCTTACCCAGCCCTTGTGCTCAGGAGGCTGGGGCTGAGGCTGTGAGGCAGAAGGTAGAGAGAGGGCAGGACGTAGTTCGGAGCCATGAAGGAGGGGAGCTCTGGAAAAGTCTGAAAAGCTTTTGATACACAGCACCAGTTCTGAGGGGATTTCCTCTGCTTAGTTTCATTTATTTTTTGACTCAGCGACACACGTATGTGTCACAGTATTACAAAGCACAGAAGGGGTAAGTGAGAGTGAGCCAGAGCCTCTCGCCCTGTCTAGGGCTCCACTTCCCTCCTTTTCATTATTCCAGATGTCTTCTTCCAGAGAGAGCTAGTGTGCACATTGTGTTAAACATTGTATTTTGATGTCGTTTATTGTTGCAGAGAAGTGGCCACTCAGTTTGCCCTCTCCTAGATTCACCATTCTCTACATGTGTTTGTATGTGTGTATTTTTTCCTGAGCCATTTGAAACTCAGTTGGAGATATCCTCTTCTACTCTGGAAAACTTTATTGTGAATTTTCTAAGAGTGAAGATATTTTCTCAAGTAATCGTAGTGCAGTTTTCAAGTAAAGCAATTCAACACAGACATTGTACTGTTTTTTTTTTTTTTGTACTGGGGATTGATTGAACTCAGGCCACTCGACCACTGAGCCACATCCCAGCCCAATTTTGTATTTTATTTATAGACAGGGTCTCACTGAGTTGCTTAGCACCTCACTTTTGCTGAGGCTGGCTTTGAACTTGTGATCCTCCTGTCTCAGCCTCCCGAACCACTGGGCACCATTCTATTTTAACAATACTGCTGTAATAATCTGTCGTCCATAGTCACACTGTGCCATTCTTCATCTCTTTGTTCCTAGTATGGAACCCAAGCTGGCTGGTACATTCCTTTCAGTCCCCATATACTTAGCTTTTCATTGTGGTTTTTGATCTTGATATTTTTATAGAGTGAGTACAGGCAGTTATTTGGTAGAATGTCCCTGAGTTTGCTGTTTCCTCATGATGAGATCCAGGTTGATAAGTTTTTTGGCAGGAGTATCATGTAAGAGATTTGTTTTCTTGGTTATCATAGCAGGAGGCATGAGGTTGGTTTGTCCTAACATGGTCATACTGACTCTGGCCACTTGATGGAGGTGGTGCTGCCAGCTCTGCACACTGAAAAGTTACTCTTTTTCCCTTGATAATTAAGAAGTGACAGCTAGGCATGGTGGTACATATCTGTAATCCCAGGTGCTCAGGAGGCCGAGGCCTCAGTAACTTAGTGAGACCCTGATTCAATATAAAAATAAAAAGGGCTGGGTGTACTTCAGTAGTAGAGTGCTTGCCTGGCATGTAGGAGGCACTGTGCTCAGTCCCCAGTACTGCAGGAAAAAAAAAAAAAAAACAATTTGTAGAAACTTTTGAGCCTACACACACACACACACACACACACACACACATATACATATGTATGTATATTTTAATTTTTATTTACATGTGGTGCTGAGGTACATGAGGTACCTCACATGAATTAGGCAAGCACTCTACCACTGAGCTATAGCCCTTGCCCCTTACAATATATATATATATATTTGCCACATGAAAGGTAATATTTAACTATATGTTTTCCTATAACAGTCAGGGGGCATCCCTTGGATGCATATCACATAATTTATTTCTCCAGCTCCCTAGGTTATTCCTTGTTTTCTGTTATTACAGACAACTTGAAAACTTCAGTATCTGAACCTTTGATGATAACATTTGCAGAATGGCCCTAGATGTAGGTGGGAGAGAGGGAATAGTACAGGATGGCTCCTGTGAGTTTGGCGTAAGAACTGGGCAGCTAGAGGTCCCATCCACCAAAATAGGAAATAAAGGCAGACTGTTCTTGCAGGAGCACGGGCTGTGGTTTATCCGTATTTCAGATGCTTCCTTTGCTAGCGTGCGGTGTGCCTTCTTCGCAGGGTCTGGGAGCAGCTGAGGCAGGAGAGGGGCAGAACCCCATGGTGCTTGTGGGTCAGGCCCTAGATTTGGACTGCCTCTGTGGAGATCCTGAGCGTGTGGGGAGGTCCCGGGCCTCAGGGTCCTTGTGCATCTGGAAGACGTGCTGATGGCAGGACTGAGTTTGCAGATTGAGTGGGATGGTGCATGTAACATGCTTAGGTGAGAGGGCCTAGCACATAGTATGCTCACAGATGTCGTTTACTTTTATTATTGTTATTTTAGTATGCTCACAGATGTCATTTACTTTTATTATTGTTATTTTATTTTCACTGGCCTACTTACCCTCTAACTTGATTTTTCTGATGTTGATTATTATGGTATGGTAACTTTAGTGCTGAATGATAAATCAAGGTTGTTCACAGCTTCCTCTTGTGCTCAGAGGTTTCTAAAAGGCGGGAGATTAGGAGGTGTCCGAGGGAAACAGATGTGCCTGGTGGGAGTTCTGGTCTAGTCAGGCTCTGCGTACCAGCTAGAATTTCCTTGTGGATTTAGTCATTGGAGCAACTTTTGGAAATTAAAATCATACTTATAAATGAAGCTTCCAGGGTTGTAAGAGAATGAATATGTATGGGTAAGTCAAAAGGTTAGCATGTAGAAGTCAGATTCTTTTGTGAGGTTGGTTCAATTATGGATTTTTTCTTTCTTCAGAATTCTATTTAAATAGTACAATCTAAAGCCAAAAGTTAAAGTCAGAGCTTAAACTGCACTGGATTTATATTTAGTGGTAAGAGAAAATATAGTGGGTAAATTGCCTGTTTCCTAAGGCCTGTAAGGTAGCTCCGAGAAGAGTGGAACATATTCCTTTCACATTACGTAAAAATTTAAGTGGCAAATATTTGCCGACTTCGGAGAAGCAAATTGCTGATGTGCGAAGTGCCACAGAACGATTGTGCCTGCTGCATATCACCGTCCAGCGAGTGCTGCTTTGTTTAGCTTGTGCTGCTAGGAGCCTGGGGAAGAAAGTAGCAAATAGAATTTAACAGCTCATTCCCCTCTTAGCATTGACTCAATATTTACTCACACAGAGACTGCCTGTTTGAAACCTGAGAAAATGACACTTAGAGGCGTCCTGTTTGTCACGTGTGTCTGGTGAAGGGGAGTATGATTTGGCAATGTGCAAAACACGAGGTTTCCTGAGAGCTGCTGAGCGACTCCTCGTAGCGGAGGGCCCGGAGGGCGCACTGTACAGAGCGTTCAGACAGTAGAAGAGGCGGCACCCTGCTCTTGGAGGAGCGGGCCTGGCGTCCAGTCATGTTCCTGCTTCCCTGAGGGAGCATCTAGTCTGGCCTTGGATCAGGAGGGTTGTCTGGCCCTGGGCGGAAGGTGGCCAGGTGTGGAGCCCTGTGCCTTGGCAGTTTGGATGTGGGCAGATGCCCTTAGTGTCCATGGCTGGAGGATAGCACAGGGCCTGCGGTGATAGGGGGAGTCACGTGCTGGCTGTGCCCTCACTCCTATGTGACTGACTCAACAAGTGACTCAGCCTCCTGGTCTCAGCTGTGAAGAAGAAGCAGGTCTACTTGCAAGGTCCTTGGTGTTCGCAGGGTCTACTCCTTCAGCCAGTATGTTTGTGCCCCTGCTGTGTCAATAGTCACTGTGAGGAGTTGGGAGCCGCCCCTGAGGGCCTTCCTTCCAGGAGCTAGCCGTTTAGTGTTCAGGGGCAGATAACACTCAGCACTCCAGATGCCAGCGGAAGTTCACAGGCATGCCTGGAGGACACAGCTATGCCGAGAGGTAGTGCTGGGTGCTCAGCCAAGACCCTGAAAGGGTGCTTTCTGGCTGAGACCCTTGAAGGGAGGTGTTTGAAGACTGGGAAGGCATTCCAGGGAGAAGAGTGCAAAGGTCCTGTGTTGGGAGAGCTTCAGAAATGATTGAGAAATGGCAAGCAGCTATGGAGCTCTGGCCTTGGTGGGCTGGAAAGAAAGGGAGAAGGCCAGTCAGGTAGGAAGTGGCCAGGTCCCAGGATTGAGAAAGCCAGATGAAGGCTCTCTGCTTTCCTTTGGACGCAGTGTGAAGCCTCTGGGTTTGGAACCGGGACTAGTGAAGCTTGGAAGGAAGGACCATGAAGAATTTCACCAGAGCATTGCCTGGGGCCCTGGACTAGGTAGATTCCTTGGGCAGCCTTGCTGGTATGGAGGTAGGGAGGGGCAGGGGATCCAGGGGTGGTTGATGGAAGATGAAGGCCCTGGGGATGGGTGGGGTGGGGTGGTCAGTTTCTGGCACTGCTGGATGGAACTGGGTCTCGCTGGTTGGGCATGATGTTGGGTAGATTGGGAGAAGGAAGGAGCCAAACCATCAGAACTTGGAACCTAGGGGTTGCAGGAATAGGGGATAAAAACCAGAACATGTTAGGAACTGGGGATGAAAGAAATATGTCGCTTCAGCTGGGAAACAAAGTCATGGCCTGAGGAAACAGACCAGGGAAAGCAGTCTATTTAAATGTTTGCATAATTGCTGCCTTTGTATGTTGTGTTAGTAATCCCCACCAACCCCCTACCCCAGGGCCCCAGACACTACCTGTCTGCTCCTGTTTGCTGGTTTGCTGTTGGGGAGATTGCTTCTAAGGTGAAGTAAGCTGCAGGCTCAATCTCCTGGCTGTGGGGCAGGGCAGGGTGGGACAGCGTTGATCTGGTCTAGGCTTCCTGTCTCCTGGTCTCACATTTCTAGTTAGTGCAGGCAGCAGGATTCTTAGTGCACTTCAGAGGCCTGAGGAAGTTGTTTTGTCTCCTGTGGGTTCTGTTGGAGAACTTAGCATCTGGGCCAGGAGCAGCAGGCTGGCCCTGGGCCTGGCAGGCTGGCTCTGAAGAGCTGCTCCTCCCTTCTTGGCAATCTGCCAGCCCGCCCAGTGCTACTCTCTAGTGGCCATACCCTGGCTCTGCAGCCTGTGCCACAACAGGACAGCAAGGTGCAGCTGGCAACACTGCCTTGGGTCTTTGTGCACATGTGTATGCCCGTGCATATTTATCATGTTTACTGAAGGGTGAGGGCAAGCTCAGAAGAGAGGAAAATGTGAGGGACAGAGAAGGCTTTAATTCACACTTGCCCTGGAATCTCATCAGGGAAGACAGGATGGGATCGAGCTACCAAAAAGCAAAGACCCGTGTGGAGAGGAAATGGATCCCCACTTAGCGACCATACCTGGTTCCTTTTCTAGCTATACCTCTGTCATTTGGTGCCCAGACTGCACTCACCTGCTTGCCCCCAGCACCTTCACCCCGTCCCTGCTGCACCCTGACCCTCTGCTCCTTCCCAGCCTGCCCCTGCCCCTGCCCCTGCTCTTTTGTGTGGTTGGCTGGCTGCCTGTCCTCCCCAGTGCTTTGCATTCTGACTCATGGCTTAGTTTACAACCTCTTGCTGTGGGAGTGTGGGCAGTGCTGGGTCCCTGAGCCTGAGTCTACTGTGCCGGTTCAGCCAGAGTGAGGCTCCTTACATCACCTGGACAACTGGGTGCCAGCAGCTGCCTGGATGTAGGTATGAGAGATGTGGCAGCCAGTGACTGGCAGGATGCCTTTGAAGGTTTGGTTTTGAATTTGCTCTTGTGGTCTTAGGAGCAAGTGTAAGGGTCCGGCGAAGCGTCGGAGGAAGAGACCACCAAGAGACTGACTTTATGCAATAGGCAAGAGGAGTTTATTAGGATCCGGTTCAGCGCGCTGAGTCCCCAGGCTGGCTCGCACAAAAAGGAAGAGCAGCCCAGAGCACAGAGCAGAGGTTAAGCTGAGCTTAAGTACACCTTTTGGAGGGGGGGGGGAGCTTTGCATATATCAGAACAAATCATCAGGAGGCGCGGGAAAATTGAACAACAACTCTGAGTCATGATTAGCACATTCATTGGCGGGAACAGATTGGACGGGGGTGATTGGTTACTTTTAAGCGGGGTGAACATTTAAACTGGTTCTGGGGCCCAAGGTGCCTACGTGCCAGACTACTCAAAGTCCCAAGTTATCAGACCACCAGAGGAGCCAGTGAGAATGTTTACTGGGCAGTTCTGGTATTGTCCTAACAGCTACAGAGATCACAGGTTCTGGGGGTAGCAGAGGAATTTAACAATAATAAACATAACAATGGTCTTTTACTTTACAACCCAAGCCTTGCAGTTTAGAAACTTCACAATGTCCGATCTTTTACACTTTAACTCAGGCTCTGGGCTTAGAATCAGCTTAAAAATTTTACCTTTACACAAGTACTTCAAAGAGGTCTGTCTTAGTTGGTTTTCTGTTGCTAAAACAAAATATCTGAGACCAGGAGACTTACAAAGAATGAAGGTTGGGTCCAAGAGCATGGTGGCAACTTTCTTGATGCATCATGACATGGTGACAGAGGGAAAGTGTATGTCAGCTCAGATCTCTTCCGTTCTAGGGGCCCAACCCCAATGACCTCTCAAATACTCCACCTCCAAACATGATTTGGGAATACACTGAAGCCATAGAAGTGTTGATGGGTGCTTGAGCCTCTCCAGCAATCTGTGGTCCCCCCTGCAGCTTGTCATCTAGAGCCAGGCTGAAAGGGCATCCAGGTTGGGGCTGGACTTTGGATCAGTTGGTCCTTTTGCCCCAGTGCAAGACTGAACCTGGCACATAACTGGTGCATGGTCAACATTTGGGGAATGAGGGAGCACCTCTCAGTATGACAGGTGCCATGGTCCCGTTGGGACTTGGCCAGGAAAATAATGTTTCTGCCGATTCTAACTCTAGGCACAGTGGGAGGTGGTGGCATGGGGTGCAAGTGCTTGGGGCCAGTGGTGGGGACACCCATCCTTCTCCCAGGCTTCCCTGTGGTATGCAGGGGACTGGAGCCTGTTTCCTTCATTGACGGCTGGCTGGAGCTCGTGGGCTTGGGCGCCTGTGGTCTTCAGTTCCCTCATGTGCTGACTGTGCCCTTCACCCACCTCTGTTGGTCCCCATTTTGGCTTCCTGCTGCAGCTTCCCTTGGCGAGTTTCTTGAGGAATGTGGGAGAGGGGGCTCTTCACACCCTGTGTAAGTTCATCTGTATTTAAGGCAGTTCCCGGGTTCAAGGTGGTCGCCCGGGTTTGATTCAGGAACCCTGGTTTCTCTCCTGAGTGGCTCCAGCTGTGGATGCAGCAGCAGTTGCTCAGTGCAGCTCCAGGCTGTCATTGTCATTCTACTCTCCTTCAGCCTGCCTCACCCCACATAGTGCTGTGTAGCACCTGTGCCTCTGTCCCCTATGAGTCCCCTATATTCAGGTTCCTCCACAGAGCAGTAAGTGACCTTTCAAAGTGAGATCCAGTACTTCTCAAAGCCATCAGTGATGGCATGCTACCGGGCAGCCAGCCATAGGCCTGCTGTGGCCTTCCAGGGCCACTGCCATCTGGCTCCTGTTCCTCTTGGCCTCATTTGCTGCCTCCTCTCCTGGGAGCATCCCAGGGCCTTTGCACTCACTTCCCTTGTCCCTGGGTTTTTGTGTGACTTACTTTCTCTAGTTCTCTGCTTCGATGCTACCTGCCCCTTCAGCAGGGTTTCCTGACTGCTGTATCAACAGCACAACCCTGCCCACCCCAGCACACCCCTTTGGTGTCCTTCTGCTCTGTTTCTCTCTGCAGCACCCCTTGCCACCTGGCCTCCCATGTGGTACTTGCCTGCTTTTGTCCCCATGTCTCTTCTATGTGCCCCAGCAGGGCTGGCTGTTGTCTTTGAGCCAGCTCTGACCTCAGTGCCTTGCTCAGTGAGTGCCATGTAGTGGGCACTTGCCACTGGATGTCACCTGTCCACACTTTCCTCCCTTCCTTGGGGTGGTCACGGTCCTCTTTCTGGTTTTGTTTCTTTAAGGACAGTCACACAGTGAGTGGTTGTTACTCATATCCAGTGTCAGCTCCTCAGCCAGGGACTAGTTTGCAGCTGTGGCTCTTAGTTTGCGTTTTTTTCATTCTGTGGTTTCCCTGGTGGTGCAGAGCCCTGCTGTCCTTCCCAGCCTTCTCCTGTGGCACTGTAGGGATTTGGCACAGCTCCCTCCCTCTTGCTTCTGGTCTCCGTGTCCTTCTCTCACTGAGGGGTTTCTGTGATCATCAGCAGGAGTGTTAGTGGAAGTTAGGGGAATGGCAACATAATGGAATCAGCGAACCCAGACTGCACTGTTTACATGTGTCCTATCTATGACAGCTGGGCTTTCTTTTTCCACCTTTGTGTCACCTCTTAACCAGTTCTCACCCAGGCTGCAGACTCCCAGGAAGAGTGCTGTCCATGGTGGCTCATCAGCACAGTCTCTGGGCATTGGGAAGCAGCAGGAGAGCCTCAGGCAACACACTGGCTCCTTCTGACTTCTGTCCCATCACCAGTATCCTCTTTTGGAGTATCATTTTCACTGCTAGATGTGGCACTTGAACTTTATGTAGCATTAGTCGGCTTTAACAGCCAAGCAGAACATGCTTGGGTGGAAGTTAAAAATTCCTTTTAATAGGGGCTGGGGATGTGGCTCAAGTGGTAGCGCGCTCGCCTGGCATGCGTGCAGCCCGGGTTCGATCCTTAGCACCACATACAAACAAAGATGTTGTGTCCGCCGAGAACTAAAAAATAAAATATAAAAAATTCTCTCTCTCTCTCACTCTCTCTCTCACTCTTTCTTTTAAAAAAAAAATTCCTTTTAATAGCTAGGGTAGACTTTTAGTTTCATGGGAAACATTCAAGGTTCTTTCAGATGCTTGTTTTTATTGGGTGCTGGTTTCACTTTTTTTTTCTTTAAATATTTTATTTGGACACAATACTTTAATTTATTTATTTTCATGTGGTGCTGAGGATCGAACTCAGCGCCTTGCATGTGCTAGGCGAGCGCTCTACTGCTGAGCCACAACCCCAGCCCTTCAGTATGCACTCTTTTTTTCCCCAATTTTTTTTAAAAAAAAATAAATAACAGTGGAATGCATTACAATTCTTATTACATGTATACAGCACAATTTTTTGTATCTCTGGTTGTATATAAAGTATATTGACATCAATTTGTGTCTTCATGCATGTATTTGGATATTGATGTCTATCACATTCCACCATCCTTGCTAGTCCCCTGCTCCCTCCTTTTCCCTCCCACCCCCAGTATGCAAATGTTAAGAAAAATATTTATAAGTTTGTAAGATATATTTATTTATTATTTTTGGTATCAGAGATTGAACCCAGGGGCACTTAAATACTGAGTCACATCCCCAGCCGTTTTTATGTAGAGACAGGTTCTTGCTAAGTTGCTTAGGGCCTTGGTAAGTTCTGCAGCTGGCCTTGAATTTGGTGCTCCTCTGCCTCAGCCTGGAGGGATTACATGCTAGGATTACATGTGTGCACCACTGTGCCTGGCTGTTTTACAGTTCAAAGGAAGAGTCTTAAAAGTCAGTCTATTAAATTTTTTCTCTTAATGTTCTTTGCAGGCTAGGATGCCAAATAAATGAGTAGTATGAGACTGTGGTATGTTTCTCTGTTTGAGGGATCAGAGAAAAAAAGTGGAGAGTGTGTGGAAGAGTCCCTGGGAGTTCACTGCTCCTGTGCTGGTCAGCACTTTGCATTTGTGTTTTGTCTCCTCTTCTTTTCTGCTGTTGGAGTTCTGTCTGACCCTCTACTATGTAGACTGTGAATCTCTTGTAGGCTGAGGCAACAAATCACTTGTCCTTGTATTCCAGTGACCTGTGACATATGTGGAGCATTCTCAGGGAATGCCAATGGGGTTAATAGAGCCTCCAGCTGTCAGAGTTGCTGTCTTGCTCCGTGCCCTTTAGCAGTTATCCGTATTGCTAGTTTACTAGTTGACACAGGTACCTTGTGTCAAGGGGTGTCAGGACATAAACTTTTTCTGCAGGTAACAGAAGACCAGACTCAAGGGCCTTTAAACAAACAGTTTTATTTTTTTCCTCCCCTTGTGAGATGTCTGGAGGTAGGTAGTTGTTAGCGTCGGCTTAGTGATACCATCAAGAATCTAAGCTCCAGTCTTCTCAGCTTTTCACAGGGTGAAGGGCAACCACCAGGGTTTGTGTCTTCTTATCAGGAAAGCAGGCTTTAGACCAGAGCTGAGAGGTGTGTGGCTTCTCTTAGCTACAGGGGGTGATATGGTTGTGATCATGATGTGATGATGATAACATTGAGGGTGATGATGATGACAGTGATAAAAATGATAGTTTTGATGGTGGTGGTGGTAGTGTTGGTGGTGGTAATGGTGATAATGGTGTTGGTGTTGGTGTTGGTGATACAATTATTTAGTGTTTACTCTGTATCAGGTGTTGTTCTAGGGGCTTCCTGCATTTTGTTTCCTTTACCAGATTGGTGCTGTTATCAGTTTGTTTTACTAACAGAATGTACAAGTTACATATTTTGTCGAAGGGCATATAACCAGTAAGTGTTAGACTAGATTTGAACCAGACTCCTAGCTCGTCTCCCCCTCAGTTTTAGGCTTTGTGCACACTCCTGGGAATGGTGTGTGAGTGTGAGCCAAGGGTGGTGTCTCAGCCTTGCTAGTGAGCCTATTTCCATGGCAGTGTCCTGCCTGTCCCCAGCTCTGCCTGTCCTCAACCCTACCCCTGGATCACTGACTGGCCATGGCTTCTCTTTCTTTTGTTCTGCTGTCCTTGCTGGCAGAACCTTGACCAGTGGTCTCTGTGCTTCTGCCACTTGGGCAGGAACTGACACTTCTCCACAGGTCATGGGAAAATAAAGTGGTGGGTGGGTGGCTGGGGAAGAGACAGTGACCCGAGGAGGAGCCCAGAGAGGGCCTGAAGCTCAGTGGCTATCTGCTTCTACTTTTGTCCCCTTGTGGCCTTGTCTGAGACTGTTCTCTATTCCAGGGGCTGGAGGCCCTGTCACTATGGGACTTTGTTCTGGATGCTTCGTGGATTACCCTGCTTTCCCAGGGAAGGCACTGGGGGCCAGGGCCAGCCGATTCCCCTTGTTGCAGCTACTTTCCTGTGCTGTCTGAGAACTTACAGGTAGGAAGGGAGGGGTGTATGTTAAAGACATAAAGCAGGAAGGTGAAGGAAGAGAGGCTGGTGTTTTTTTGTTCTGGATTTTGTTGTTGTGGGCCTTTTGTGGTCCTTGAGGGCCTGAAAGAGTTATTTGTCATCCCAGGAGGGTCACGTCACCATCAAGGTGGTGGTGGAGCAGGCGAGGCCCAACTCCTGGGCACCCTGGTGTTCTCCCAGCCTGGCCCCAACTCTTGACCTGTCTTGGTGATAGGGGCTTCATGGTGGTAAAACAGACCTAGTCCTTTGGGCCTAGGGCCTCTGGTCACTGAAGGTCAGTCAACGTTTAACTAACCAGCAAGAGCAGGGGTTGTGTGTCCCAGGGCAGGTCCTAGTTACCGACTGGCTACCATTTGGCTTCTTCCCAGATGGAAAGAAGGCTGCCGAGAAAGGCGGGGTCCTGTTGACCCTGCCCCGCAGCAGCCTACGCTTGCCTGTGTTGAGTGTTGATGGAGCCCATGAATGCGCGAGGCCGTGAGGTAGCTGGTGACCTCATTGCTGTCTGTGCTGGACCCTTAACCTGATTTACACAGGGGCTTACTGGTGATCATGGACTCCTTGTACCCTTGCTGAGGGCTTCTGCTGTGTGCAAGTGGGTACAATATTGTGGCTGTTGTCACCAGAGCTGTCTCATGGGGAGCTGTTTCTGAGGTGCTGTGTTTTTGTTTCAGAATATTAAAAGGAAGAATGCAGCCTTGTTTTTGCGTGATAGAACCCTGTTGCCTGGTGACACACTGGCTCCACTTGGTCAACGCACTGTGCTTTCTGTGCTCTGCAGGGATGAAGGCTGGTATTGATAAATCCCTTCCTGCAAAAGTGCTCATTTGTTTGGCATTGACCCTGTGTAATTAGGGTGCAGGAGCTTGTGGTCCCCATTTTTCAGATAGGAGACAGGCCCAGGAGGCTGAGGAGCTAGCCACTGTAGGTGCCAGCAGATTGCTGTAGGACCTGGTTTGTGTTGCACTGTATTTTGTTTAATAGGGCACGAGGAATTCATTTTTAGAAGTTTGATACAGGATTAAATCATCGATGATTAAAAAAGCAGGAGGAATTCCTAATGATAGAAACACAGAAGTAGGAGACATGGCTGAGCCAGTGGCTATTACCCCTGGATCTAATCTAGGAAGTTCAGCTTCAAAGCAGGTGCTGAGAGCTGGGGATGTGACTCAAGTGGTAGCGCGCTCGCCTGGCATGCGTGCGGCCCGGGTTCGATCCTCAGCACCACATACAAACAAAGATGTTGTGTCTGCCGAAAACTAAAAAATAAATATTAAAAATTTCTCTCTCTCTTTAAAAAAAAAAAAAAGGCAGGTGCCGAGAATGAAGAATAGTTTGGATTTTTCTTTTTTTAAATATTTTTTAGTTATACATGGATGCAGTATCTTTATTTTGTTTACTTACTTTTATGTGGTGCTGAGGATTAAACCCAGTGCCTCACACGTGGGAGGCAAGTGCTCTACTGTGGAGCCACACCCCAGCTGCCTGAGTCTGGGT
The DNA here is from genome assembly GCF_048772815.1 of Callospermophilus lateralis. NCBI lineage: Eukaryota > Metazoa > Chordata > Mammalia > Rodentia > Sciuridae > Callospermophilus > Callospermophilus lateralis. Next base: position 164,433,410 of record NC_135308.1, read on the forward strand.
TTTGTACAGGAAGGTAAAGAATGTCACATTTCCTCTGAATGTCAGGTGAAGGTGAGGCTTTGGTTTTGGTTTTTATCCAACTCGAGATGTTAATACAACTCGAGGTTCTCTGTCCTCATCTTAGACTGTGTTCAAATTGGTCTTAGAGGGAAAAGTTCAAGTCTGCATAAAATGCTTAAAGACAGAATGTCATTGGTTTTCAGTAAGAGTCTGAACAACTAGGTCTGTGTGCCCATCTGCTGGGCAGCAGTAGTACCACTGCAGGTGGGCTGCTGCACAATCCTCGCTTCTCCTTCACAGCTTTGATGGCTGAAAGTCCAGGACCCAGGTGCCAGCTGATGCTGTCTCTGGGAAGAAGCCACCTCTTGCTTGTAGATGCCAGTCCTTCCTGTGCCCTGATGTGTGGGCGTGGGTGGGCAAGAGTGCACACATGAGTACTTGGGTCCAGGTATGCTGAGGCTCTGATGTGTCTTCTCATAGGACACTAATCCTGTCCTTTTTTATGGACCCTACAACTAATACTGGGCACATGTGAATTTCGAGGGACCCAACTCAGTCAGGAGTAGTTAGGATCCTTTTAAACCCATTTTTAGACCTGAGGTGTCACCATGTGTTTGTTTTAGGTTGTGGAAGTGGAGTAACCATGTTGTAGAAAAGTAAGAGGCCTTAACTTTCAGGCATTTGCTGCCCTGACTCTTCGCTTCCTGGGGGTCAGGGTAGTATAGGAATATGATCATGGGCTTGGGGTGGGGTCATAGTGGGGTCTGGCCATGCCCGGCCACTTACCACAGAGTGCTCTGGGTGGGTGCCTGTAGTCAGGCCTTGGAGCCTTGCTTACCTCTAAAGCAGGGCATGGCACTCACCTGCACCTTGCTTATAGATGCAAAGAGTCCCCGCAGGGCTGGTTGGCTGGGAGCCAGCGCAGGGTGGCCTGCGGCAGCTGCATGTCACAGTTTTCTTACCATTCTCCCATCCTGTCTTTCCACAGAAGGTGTGGGAATGATGATGCGCTTTGTCACCCTTTTCTTCCACTTGATATTATGCCACAAGCCTTTCCCATGTTGCCACATCTTCATAATCATCATTTCTAATGTTCATATAATGTTTTGAAACGATCTTTATTTAAAATTGTTATTAAAATTGTTTATGTGTCTAAATCAACATTTAATTTATGTGCATAATCAAGACCTAGATATGTTTTACAGTATTGAGAATTTGTAACATAAACTTCAGTAGCAGGGGTGCTGTTCCTTGGTGTTCCAGAGGAGGGGGAGGAGGACTGGAGGACTGGGGATTCTCAAGGCTTGTCATGGAGTCTGGGGACTGGGAGTGTTGATTCTTATTTTATTTACTAATTCTTAAATTGAAAAAGCTGTACCTTAACACCAAGGTAAAGAACTGAAATAGTCCCTGAGAACGTACACCATGACAGATCTCCTTTCTTCCATGACCCAGCAGCAGTCCTGCCATTTATCTTTTTTCAGAAGTATTCTGCACATTTTCAAATAGTACATGTGGGTGTGTGTAAATATGTTTCTCATCCTTCCCCATTCTTTAAAAAATACAAATGGAAGCATATTAGTATATGTACCCTTTTTCTCACTAAAAATTACAACCCGAGTACGGAAGAGCCTGAGGCCAGGAGCCGGCCAGCACTTGTGGACACCCGTCCTTCATTCCACCTACAAGTGTCAGATGGCATGCACCGTGGAATGTTCAATTGAAATATTATTATGAAAAAAAGGAGGTGAGGGGCTGGGTTGTGGCTCAGCAGTAGAGTGCTCGCCTAGCATGGGCGGGGCGCTGGGTTCAATCCTCAGCACCACATAAAAATAAGATTAAGGTATTGTGTCCAACTACAACTAAAACAGGATATATATAAAATAAAAGGAGGTGGAATTCAAATAGTATAGTAAAACATTTTGGGGTGAACTGGAGTGCACTTAGTGCCTCTGCCCTGCTGAGCAGCCAGTGCCACCTCAGATGGCCTTCCAGAAGGGGTGTCTGCAGAAGTGCAGCCCTTGGGAGAGGTTTTTTATCACAATAATTACATAATTGGGGCTTTTTAGTCCTACAGTCAGATGGAGAGCGACCCCTTCCCGCGGGTGCCCCTTCCGGGGTGCCCCTCTTCAGGCACATGCTCTCCAGTTGAGGATCCGGTTACCTCAGGTCTGCCTTTCACACTCCCGTGGGAACTGGGGGGCAGCCAAGATGCCTGGGACATGTGCCACTGGCTTTCAGGAAACTGAGAGGCTACGTGTGTAACTTGTGGGCAGCACAGTGATGTGAAGTGGGATGGTGTGGTCCAGCTGGGCGCCTGCTCATCCCTCTGGGGTCGGAGGCGGAGATTCTGTACCAGGCACATGTTTCACATGTTTCTGGAGCACCTGCACTGAGACTGGTGTCATCCAAGTCCAGTGAGATGGGAACTGTCTGAGGCAGGTGCTGCTATTCGTGTTTGGGGTCCTATCCGGGTAGGGTCATAGAGTAGAGCTGAACCACAGCTCTCTGCTGTGGGGTCCTGAGGCTGCCTGCTCTATCAGACCTCCTCCTGTACTGGTTCAGGTCTTGGGGGTCAAGTATGCCAGTGTTCTGGGAGAGTTTGGAAACAGCCTGTTCCCTTGTTTTTATACTGTCCAAGGCCATTGTTATAGAGGTGTGATACCACCAAATAAGTCCTTTTAGTTTCAATAAAGTGGAAGTTGAGTGCAGTCTTGGTCTGCTATTGAGGTGGCACTGAGGGACAGAGAAGCGAGGCTATCCCCTCCTCACAGGGCTACTCAGCATCGTGGTGAGAGTAGGGTCCTTCCTGAACCCTCTCCTGGCCATGGCACCCCTTAGAATCTTTTCATATACCTGAGTATTCAGTAAGCCCTTAGGAGTTAAATGACTTCTTTGGGGGGGGATATCTTATGTGATACTGTGACATCCCTTGTTTTCTTGCCCTTGTTGTAGCATACTAGTTGTTTAGGAAGTTTGTGCTATGGAGGAGGACGCTCATGTGTCAGATGCCTCCAGGCATCACTCCCCATCCTCGGTGCTCTCAGGATGCAGTGTGACCCAGCTTGTCGTCTTCCTGGACTGCTTGCTTTCTCCTGTGTTTTGTCCAGCTGAAAGCCCATCACGTGAGATCTGGCTCTGCACGTGCTTGCAGGTGTTTGTTGGGTGAAGGCCGACCTGCCCTGAGGTGTGTTTCAGATGCAGGGCATACCTAGGTCCTTCGCTTGCCTGCTGCCTCCTGTGTGTGTGTGCACTGTGGCTGTCCCCTGGAGCTCCTTAGTGGTCCTATGGCAGCCAAGGGCCAGCCCTTAAGGAGGGAAGCCTTTTATCTGGAATCTGCAGCCCGAGTGGTGGGTGGGGATGCTGGTGCCTGTGCTGTGGTGGGACTTGCAGCCAGCCTTGCTGTGTCAGGATGCACTCACTGGCCTGTGTCAGGACAGGACTTACTACCAAGCATTCTGGGTCCTAGCAGCACACTGACCTCAGACCCCTGTGGGTGGGTGGAGAGTGGATATCTGATGTTTGTGAGCTTGTTTTGGCCAGGTGCAGGCAGTGGGTGGGGACTGGCCACTGGATGGGCTTCAGTGCCTGTCATAAAGGTGGTGAGGAAAGCTGATTGGGAGAAGTGGTGAGGTGCTGTCAGCAACAGAATGTGAGGTCCGTGCACCAAGCAGAGGTACATGGGGGCAGGACAGCAGGCTTCACTCCTCCCTTGTCCTTCAACAAGAACAGGTATGTGCTCAGTACCCTGCCCCATGCTGCAGGGTGACGTGCCCTTGGGTATGTGGAGGTCTAGCCTTTGTGGGTGCGTCTTGTTTCACGTTGTGATTCTCATAGTTGGCAACATGGCAGGGCCATTCTAGGTTGGGGGACAGCCCAGGCAGAGATTGCAAAGTGCAGGAGGAGGCAGAGGCCCCGCAGCACTCGGAGGTGTGCAGCACAGTGTGTGCAGCGCCAGGCCTCCTCCAGAGGCACAGAGTAGGGGCGGTTTCAGGTCACTTGGCTGGCTTTCAATCTGCTACCCTTCAGGAATGGTGGCTCTGCATGGAAGGCAGGGGGCAAAGCTGAGAACGCTGATGTCTGTCAGGTTACGTGACAAGACATGGAGCTGCGAAACGGATCCTGGAGGTGGGGAGGAGGGGTTGAGCCCTGGTCCAGTCCTGCCTCTGCTGGCCTTAGGCCTCTTTGCCATCCCTGGCCTCGGTCTCCTTGTCTGTAAGATCCAAGGGTTGGTGCAGGTGGTGGTTGGGGTTGGAGAGTCTCCAGCACCTGGACTCTGTTTGGTGGGTAGTTGGGAGCCATGGAATGATCAGAACAGTGCTTTGGGGAGGTTAATCAGGCTGCTGTTCCTTTGTGATAATCCTGCTGTGGGGTTGGAAGTGACAGTGTGTGGGTGACACCTTGAAGTTCAGCGGAAGTGAATTAGCTGTGCTCTGAACTGTAGCTATTTGGAACTACCTCATGCCATTTCTGGGTCTGGTGGAAACTTGGGCTCCCCTGCTGCTGCTCCTCCTGCCTGCTCTCTCCCTGGCACCGGCCTTTCTTCTCTGCACACCCTGTGGTCACAGCAGGCTTCAGGATAATGAGGCTGTTTAGTGCTGGCTTGTGGTGGTGAGTAGGCACAGGAGCTATGTGTGATTCACAAGGATCACAAGCAGCCAAGCAGGACGCTGGCATTTGGAGAGCGCAGGCCCTGTGCTGCACAGGCGCTTGCTGCTGAGGGGGCTGCTTGGCTTCCGCGCTGGCCCACAGGCCAGCTCCTGCTGCTTGAAACTGCCTGCTTGCTGCCTTTCTGGTGGCAGCATGACTTTGTCTGGTTCTTTGGGGCCACTGAGAAAAGGGTTGTCAACCTGAGGAATTGATAGAAGGTTTAACTAAAGTGGATTATTGTTAAAGGTGCGACCAAGGAACTCCAACTTTGGGATGGATTTGTTGAACTTTGTGTTAGTATAATACTTGTCAAATTTAGGAACTTCCATTCAATTTCTGTGAAAACGTTTTCTAATTATTATGAACCCACATTCGCCTGTTGGACTGGTTCTCAGCATCCTCCTGTGCTTCAGTCTTCCCAGCTTTTCCCACTTCTTTCAGCCCTTACCAGTCTGCAACCCATGTTCCTGGCCCGTGTGGTCCCTCTTACTGATAACTCTGTTGTGTCCAGGCTGTCTGCGTGGCGATTCGTGGGGCTGCCCCTGCCGACTGGTCACCATTCATCTCCCTGGTGGTCCCAGAGGCCTTTATGAACGAAGACATTTGCTTGTTCCTTTCCTTTAATGACCCTCTAGATTGGACCATTAAATCTGCACTAAAGCACACTCTTCTTTTCCATCTTTTCATGGTTATTTCCTCTGTAAAGTGCCTGTTGAATTAGTTAGACGTGGGTTTCCTTGTGTGTGCCAGTTCTATCAGGAGTCATTACAACTTCTAGGTTTGGGTCCTTTGTGCCTGAAAAATGCTATCTTCTTTGCCTAAACCAACTGCTAGAGGGTAACAGCTATTTAGCAGAGTCATTTTTGGTCTGTAGTATGCAGCATTTGATTTACAGTTGTTTTTAGTGAGATTTTAAATTTGCTTTGGCCAGTATGACTGACTTTTTGGGAGAGAGAAATATTATTTTCCTTTTAACTTTTCTTGACTCCTCCATTTTTTTTCTGGGGTGGAAGAAAAACACTTTATTAATAGTGAACATTATTTCTGATACTTTAGTTAGTGAGCTGCCATGAGGCTAGGCATGGGGGGTGCAGGGCTTCTTCCAGAGTTTGTCCTGGGACAGGAAGGCAGCCCTGTTGCAGGGCAGTACATCAGAGCTGGAGAGGACGAGGGCACTTGAGTATGTGGTGTGAGGATCTGGGAAGCTTGGAAGCAAGCCCCGTTCCCGGGCCTCGGCTGGGGGAGGGTCCTCGCGCCAGGATGCTGCAGAGGGAGTGTCGCACCTGTGCTGTCACGTCTGTGTCATGCCTGTTGTGACCCAGGTTGAACATCCTCCTTGGTCTGGGCTGAGCTTCACCCTGACCAGGTTGAGCTTCCACCTTGATCCAGGTCGAGCTGAGCTTCCCCTGACCTCCGTGTTTCACCCTGACCTCCGTGGAGCCTCAGCCTTGATCTGGGTTGAGCTACCACCAGGACTCTTGTGTGGCACTGCCAGGCGGGGGTTCTTCGCAGACATGACGTGAGACCTAAGGGTACAGGGATTGGTTGGAAGGCTATGTGGGAGGTGGGGCCTGCACCCCTGCAGTGGTTTGGATTCTCTGTGGCTGCCCGGCTTGTCAGCTTGTCCCCTGTCATCAAGGTCTGGTGTGTTTGGAGCGCAGGCCTCACTTGTGGAACATTTACATTGGTTCCTCTTGGCTGCTTTTGTTCTTTTTTTTTTTTTTTTTTTTTTTTAGTGGGATGGGGTCTTGCTGTGTTTACCCAGGCTGGCCATGAACTCTGGGTGCCAGAAGTCCTTCTGCCTCAGCCTCCCACGTACTGGGTTCATCTTTACTCTTCCTAAACTTATCTTGAAGTGCTTCCTGGTCAGTGTTTGAGGTCAAGCAGTACTGGAGTAGTCAGCAGGAGCCGCAGCACCTCAGGTGTCTGCTGTGCTCCAGGTACCCACTGTGGGCTGTGTCTCTGGGCGTCTTCTGTCACGTCTCACAGCACCTTGTGAGGCAGACAGTTATTATCTTTGCCTGGCAGATGGGAAACTGAGGCTCAGAGGGGCCCAAGGTTACCTCATGAGGGTGATGAAAAGCCACGGCTCGGATGTTGGTGTGTCCGAGGCTGTTGGCATACACGCTGCCTGGTGTTCCGGACCGTGGTCTGAAGGAGAGCAGGCAGGATTGTGTCCTGTAGGCCTTTAGAGGTGAGTGCATCTCCCCTGTGTGCATACTTGGGTCAAGCAATGTGTGGAGCCACATCTGTCTTGTTTTACTTGTATAAACACTGGCATTTCCCATGGCACTGATTTTCTTTGAGAACATGATTTGCAGTATCTTTAAAATGGTGTCATTTCTTTCATTTACTTACAGAGGAAACATTTCTTAGGCTGTTCTGTTAATTTGGGCATGTAGGTCGTTGGCAGTTCTCTTCGTGCTCTCTGTTTGGTGTGATTACGACCCTGTGAGGCACGTCCCTGGAATAGCCTTTGATTGCCTGTCTGTCTTTCCTCACATGAGGCCCTGAGTAAGGACTTGGTGCTAAACGGAGGCACATCGCTGGCCCATCCTGAACTCTTGTCCTCTTGCTCGGTCCTGCAGCTCCCTCGTGGGCCTGTGCCCTTTAATCACAGCTGTCGACGTGGTTGTCTTCACCCTCTCATTTCATCCATATCAGAGTGTGAGAACTGAAGCACCCTGGGCACACGGCGAGTTATTTGTACCCTCTGCTGCTGTCTCGCTCGGAGAATGCTCTCCTGCTTTGCCCATGTGTTGTCTGCCAGTGTTTTTCTGAACAAGATTTTCTGGATTCCTAAAAGGTTTGTGGATAGTTTTAATAAGGTTGCGACCATTTCTTATTCTGATTAATGTATTCACTCTTTCACTAATTATTTCAGCCATTTGCTCATTGACCATTCATTTTTCTAGAAAACATTTCTTACACATCTGCCCTGGTGCTGGGTGCTGAGGTACAGAGATGTATTTACTAGTCACACTCCTGGCCTGGAGGAGTTTACCTCCTTGAGAAATGAGAGCCGACTGCAGAGTTCCAGCTGCATGGACGGAGAGGGAAGGGAGGCATGGGTTCTGTTGTGCTCAGGGGTGAGGGTTTTGGAGTGAAGACAGGGAATCCTGCTGAGGGCTGGGGCTGCGCTAGACGAGCTGCTGTAGCCTGTACTAGAGCCATGATGCACAAGTGTGTGCGCGTGCGTGTGCACCATGGCTCTAGTGTATACTGTGTGCCCATGCAGGCACATGTGGGAGGTAAAAGTGACAGATGGGGTCGCTGGAGATGGGGGAGGTCTGTGGGCAGTGAGCAGTTTGGACTTCATCCTGCAGGTGGTGGCATTTACCTGCTGACAGTTCTTTAAAAATGGCTCCCTCCCTCTTGGGCTGAAGACCAAGGTCTGGGTGGTCCCACCCGCCTCTCTGGCACCTCTCTTGTGACTCCCCTTCTGGGCTCTTTGTACCTTATGCTCCTACAGCATCAGGGGACCAGCCCTGCTCCCCGTGTCTCCTGCTCCTGCGCCTGTGCTGTGCTTTGCTGCTCCTCTGACTCTCAGGCTGTCTGGCTCCTTCTCCCTCTCCAGGCGGCCTGGGCGCTCTTCCCCTGCACTTAGGAGGGACTGGTCCTGCTCTCTGATTATTTGATGAATGGACAATAACTGTGCCTTGAGTTGATTTTTCCTTAACCTCAATCAGAAATGCAGTTTAAGAATCTCACTACTAATTACTTTAGCGCAGAGTGAGCTTTCTGTTTTCCAGTGTGATCAGGAAACATCTGTGGAGGACTTGAAGGGAAAGCAGCCCCTGACGAGTGACCCAAGTCAGTGCCTCAGGCCAGCAGTGTTAATCAGGCCTATAATGTGCTGGTCACTTGACTGTGGGCAGCACAGTGAGGGGGTAGCAAATGATACCTGGCCTCGAGTGTGCAGGTGTGTTGCCAGGTGGTGGGTGATGAGGAGGCGATAATTCTTGAGCTACCCAGGACTGGCTACCATTGGCTGCAGATGAGCTGAGGAGGAGGATGAACTGGTCCAGGTGGGCTTGGCAGATAAGATAGGGCTTGGACTAGCCCTGGAAGGCTGGTGGGGCCTGCTTTTATTGAACAGGGACCCTGAGACTTAGAGCTGTGTTAACCCAGGCACATGGGAGATCACCTCTCTACGGGGAGATCCCCACACCAGTGACCTCGAAATCCTGCGCTGAAAAGTCACCAGGAAAAGTGGAATCCCATAGACTAGTGTGGGAAGCCACGTCACAGGGGCCCTGAGTTGGCTGCCTGCTGGCCAGGATGCAGACTGCCAGTCAGCATGCCTGAGCGCCAGCTCTACATCTCACCGCCGGGTGGCGCAGGCTTCTGGCGAGGATTAAAGTAGGGCTTGGAATCCGTGAGCACCAGCAGTGCTGCCAGTGTTCTCTGTGGCCACTCTTGGCCCTGCTCTCCTGTTTCTGAGCTTGTGGCTTAGTTCAGTGAACTTCCAGCACTTCTGGAGGTCCAGGTGTGTCTCCAGGGGCTGGGAGAACACTAGTGACCAGGGCCAACTGGGTGTCCAGAGAGCTTCAGCCCCAGAGTCCTGAGCTCTAGGACACGCACTTGCCACCTGGATTGTCAGCAGCCAGGGACATGAATGGCTAGCTGGGCATGGTACAGACAGGTGGAATTAGTTTTAATGTACTTTATTTGTTTATTTATTTTTAAATATTTATTTTTTAGTTTTAGATGGACACTGTGTCTTTATTTTATTTTTATGTGGTGCCGAGGATCAATACAGTGCTTTATGCATGCTAGGCAAGCACTCTACCGCTGAGCCACAACCTCAGCCCCTACTGTGCTTTATTATTAATCCAATCTATAAAATATGACCACAGTACATGAATTTAGTGTGTAATCAGTGTAGACACTGTTTCTGAACTAGCTCCCACTCACCTTTTGGGCCAAGTCTACCAAGTGTTCAGTGTATGTCATAGGTAGCTCACGTCCCTTTTGCTGCGTTTCAGGTGCCGTGGCATCTGAACTGGTGAGAGAACTGGATGGGGACATGTCGGACAGTCAGGGCTAGAGTAGGGTGGGACCAGATGCTGCTTGCCAAGGTGATGAGGGGGTCCTTCTCACAAAGTGGCATTTAAACTGCAATCTGAAAGATGAGGAGGTGTCAGCATGGGTAGCTTGGGCAGAGCTGTGGGCTGGGGAGCTGTGAAGAGCTTGGCCTGATGATGGTACCCTGCCAAGAAGGCCATTGTTGTGGGGAGCTGGTGGCAGGTGGTAAGCAAGGAGATCTGGTGGAATTGGTGCAAACCTGACGGCTGGGTGGAGTGAGGTCCTGGGACTGGGCTGTGGTGGGGGTCATGGAAGCATGGGGTTAATTGAGGTGTATTTTAAAGCTACAGAGAGGGGACTTTGATGGCTGGGAATGAGGGTTAAGGGTGGCAGGGCCTTCAAGGGTGACTATCAGGTTGCCCCTGAGCCTCTCGAGGGATGGCGGATGTCTATATTGAGATGGGGTCCTTGGGAAGGAGCAGATTTGGAGAGAGAACTGGATGGAGGCATGTAGAGCTTTGGGTGCCAGTGGGCCTTCTGAGGTCTGGGGGAGCTAGCTGGGGGGACATGGTGGTGGGTCTGTGGAGAGGGGTGATGCACGGCCACCATCTCTCGGTGATTCTTCCATGGCATCTCTCTTCCTTGTGCTGATTTCCTTTGATCAGCACATTTCTTGTGCTACAAAAAAGGTGCCTATGTTTTTCCCTAAGATTAGGCATTTGTAGCTGGGCACATTGGTGCACAGCTGTGATCTTAGTTACTCAGAAGGCTGAGATCAGAGAATCACAGGTGTAAGGCCAGACTGGGCAACGTAGTGAGATCCTGTCTCAAAATAAAAGTAAAAAAAGGGCTGAGGTGTAGCTCCGTGTGGGAGATGCTGGGAATTCTACCTCCCCCAGCCCAGGGATTTGTGTGTGCACAGGGTGTATTGAAGTTTTGGGGTTTCTTGGGGTCAGTGATGTAACAATTATGAAATAGTTTATAGTTGACTGCTAAACATTTATGTTAAAGTTGGAAACATTCCCTTTAGCCCCAGGGATTTCCCTCAGGGTCTCATCACACCTGTCTCATGGTGGGAGTCCATGGGAATCTAGCTCCTCCTCCATGACTCGCTCAGAGCAGATCAGTCCCTGCCCCAGGCCCATGCCACGCCTGTGAAGCTGGGAGTGATCGAAGTATCCATCCCGTCCCTCTGAGTGCTGGGAGTCAAATGGAGGTGTGGAGAGCTTTGCTCCTGCTGTTACGTGGTCATGTCAGTCTTCCCTCACTGCAGGCTTCACAGTGAGTCATTGCAAAATGGCCTTACATGTCCAATATGTGGCACAGAACAACACTTTTGAACAGAGATTGTCTAAGCTCCGAGATACGAGGCGTGTTTTCTTCTCAGCAGTAAGCTGTGGCTTCCCAAGGTCAAGTGTCCCTCGGCCGTACTGTCTCATCACCACGTGACCATTTCCTGGACACCATAGCCATCTGCTCCCCTGTTGTCACACATTTGCTGTTTTCCCAGGTTCCTCACTACATGCCACCATACATATTCTTGTATTCACACCTTTGCTCTCATCTCTGGTTATCTTCTTGGGATAATTTCTAGGTTCGAAAGATAGCCTATCTTCAAGACTTGATCAAATTTCTCCCCCCCCCACTTATTTTTTTTTTTAACTTTATTCATTTATTTTTATGTGATGCTGAGGATCCAACCCAGGGCCTTGCACATGCTAGGTGAGCGCTCTACCACTGGCAGCCCCAGCCCCTCCCCCCACTTATTATGGGGCCTTTCTGTATTTCTGCTGTTTTCTGGCTAATTTTTGTCTGATATTGTCTGTCTCATCCACATGTATCTCTAGGAGGTTCTGCCTAGTAGAAGCCTAGCCTTGCTGTGCTGGAAGGTGGACATCATGCAGGTGAGGTTTGAGCACCTGTACACCTGGTGAGTGCTCTGCAAGATGGGCACCTGGGCTGGGGAGAGTGGGCCTGAGAGTAGACTGCTGTCCGCACCTGCTGTGTGCCTGTGTGGTTAGAGCACTTGGCCTTCAGTCCTTCAGGGTCCCTGGAAGTAGGTATCATTACGACCACTATACAGATGACAAAATGAGGCTCAGAGTTTGCTGTCCAAGGTCACAGAGTGCCTGAGTTACAGAATCAGGACTTGAACCCGCAGGCTGGCGCAGGGTCCTCCCTCTTCGGCACCATGTGATCTCAGGGAGGGTCACCCCTTTGTTGTCCCTTCTGTTATGGAAAACCCTGTACTGTGCTTCCTGCCTCTCCTATGGCTACTTCTCTATTTCCCACCGTATGGAAACAAGGCTGCTGCCCTCTTTCTTGGCGAGGTCTGCGTGTTGCATGTGGTCTGTGCTTCCGCAGCGCTCCAGAGCCCAGCCTTGTTCCTGCTGTGATGCTGCTCCATGTAAGAGAGAGAGGGGCAGCTGCAGACCACACCTATGTGTAGCACTTGGCCTGAGTCATGCTGGTGCTCAGCTGTCCTTTCTGGGGCAAAAGGGTTGGCGTGGGTCCTGGCTGTGCCATCCTAGTGCACTAGCCTTTCGAGGTGTTGTTTTCTGTGGGGGGGTTAATGACAGGTACCTTGCAGAGTTGCTGGGAAGCTTAAGTGAGCCAAGTGCTGCATTTTCTTTGTTCTCAAGATACTGGAAACATGCAGCACACATTGATTATAAGATGTATACATTTTGATTTTTGAAAAATTAAAATGACAATGTCCTTTTGGAGTGGAAGCGTCTACAGTAATGGGATTCACAGGGAGGTCTTAGCTCGTGGTTGCCTGCTTGGCTGATTTCTCTAGCATGCTGGATGCTCCATGGAGTTATTAAAATACCAAACCACTCTGAACTGAAGCTTGTCACTGGAGTTGGAGGTTCTGTCCCAAGGGCTTCCTCAGATCATTAGATTTTCCTTTGTTTTCTCTTGCCAAAGTGTGGAGCAGTTTCTAAGACAGGAACCTTTTGCCCTGTAGGCTTATCTTGGTACTGTGGCCATGTTGGAGAGGCAGCGGCATCTCCAGTCCCCAGCTCTGTGGCTGGGCTTCCCTTGGCATCAGCTTGTCGGGATGCTTCTGAGGGAGGCTGCGCTGATGGTTGTTGTTACCAAGAACCTGTGGCAGGTGCATCACAATCACAGATGCTGTTGTCTCTAATCCTGGTGACTGCCCTTTATGATCAAAGGAGGCTGTGTAAACCATTACAGAGCTGCACAGCTGTGGATGGTGGGCTGGGGTGTGACCCTACATTTGCTAATTTCAAAGTATAACTCAAGGTCACCATGTCCAGGACAATTCTTAGTTCATGCTTAGCACTTAGTTATTGAATGAATGAATAAGTGAAAATTTAAATCCAGTTTCGGCTTCCATGTTTTTAGAAAGACAGTTTAGCCCACTGTAAGATCTGTGTTTCTATCTTTGCCAGAAAGCCATCACCAGAGACTCTTTTCTCTGTTAGGGTGTAGTTGATTGACATGGTTCTTTGTGCCTGAAGAGCAAATTATGTTAAAATGTTCTATTTTTAAGTTGCATAGTTCAGTGGCACTATTTGGTTATAATCTATCCTGTGATGTTTCTGATGTATGGGCATTGTCACTCCTATGGCTGTGGGTCGCAGGTCTCAGTGACCTTCCCCAACTCAGGCTGAGCTTCTCATTTCAGGGTGTGGAAAGACCCATCTCCTTGCCTCACTTGCTGTACACTCCATTCACACAGGAGCCACAGTGTATGGCTCAGGACAAAGGAGTACAGTGTTTTGCCCCTTAGAGGTGTTGGCTTCTTACTGTTGGCGTAGATTGTGTGTCTAAATGTGACTCTGCCTCACCAGAATTGCCCATCCTGAAGACCTTTGAAAGTCTCTTGCTTCCTTTCTCATAGATCCACATTTTAAATGGGCATGCACCAATGGCATTTTGTAAGTGACTGGATCCCCATTTTAAATGGGCATGCACCAATGGCATTTTGTAAGTGACTGTTGTTTTGAATTAAAGAGAGGCCTGGCTGCCAACACCTGACCAGCACAGGTGGCGTCACTGTCTTTTCTCCCTGCAGACACTTGTCAGCCTGGTCATCCTGTGCCACCTGGTGTGTAAGTGGGTCTCTCAGCAACACTAGAGTGTTTCTCTAGGAGTGCCTGGATGAAGTGCCCTGGGTGCCCAGGATGACAGCCTATTGCTGGGGAGTGGCCAAGGCTTCATATAGGGTGTCTTATCTGCAGGAAGATCAGACTAAAGCAGGACAACAGTCAAAGTGCCTTGCAGTTCCCTATGCCCACTGGGTAGTGTCAGTCGTCCCGTCCCCCCCCCCGCCCCCCCCCCGCCCCCCCCCCCCCCCCCCCCGCCCCAGGCCCCGCCTGCCCAGTGTACTTGCCCTAGAAGAGGCCCCTGCAGACTTTGTGACTTTCATTTCTAAGGGGCTTTGTGGGCTGCTTGCCGAGGGAGCAGCCCCCTAGGCCAGTGGCTCTCTTGAGCTCCTGGCAGCATTGCACTCTGTCTTGCGGTCATGTTGGAGAGAAGGCCTGGAGATGGGAATCATTGCATTAGCATGGTTCCTCCCCACGGGCTGTGATATATGGAAATGTGATGAAGTTAAAAAAAAAAAAAATGGAAGCATTGCAGTTCTCTAGGAGGAATGAAAGATGAAGAAGGCAGAGGCCTTTAATTGGCCCGTTGGCCTCCTTGTCATTTGTGTTCCGTTTTTAAGCATCTCTACTTTAAACTCCTTGGGCCGTTGTGACAATCATGTATTTCACCTGCTCTTCACTCTGTGCCCCACAGCTGCCCCTCTATTCACGTACCTGCTCAGGTTCCTGCCATCTCTGGCCTGGTCTTCAGAGTGGGTAGTTTCCTTCCTCCATCTCCCCTAGGGGTCTGTCACAAGGCCAGCCTGCTTACATTACCCCCTGCTGGAGCACCTCCAGACTCTCCCTGAGTGCAGAGTGACTGACCTTCAGACTCCTCAGCCTGGGGTAGAAGCTGCACCTCTTGTTCTCTAGCCTTCACCCACCCTTTTGCTCATTTTGGGCAGCTCCCTGCCACTTGGCTTTGCTGTGGTATGATGGGTTCATCTCCACTCTTTGAATGAGCTGTACCTGCGTGTGGGCTGAGTGCACATCTCCGTGCCAGGTGCTGTTCTTCTTGTCTTATTTCCTACTTGAAGCAACCTGTGTGGTGGATTTTTACTGTTTCCATTTTAGATGAGGAGCTGGAGACACTGATGTGGTAAGCAAGTCCCTAAGGTCCTGTGCCCACCAAGGTCACAGGACCAGGATTAGAGGCCAGTCAACCTGGGGGCTCCTGCCCTTGTATGGCGTCTCCATGCCCCCAGTCTCCTTATTTCTTCCCATGCTGCCTGGGTCCCCTGAATTGCCACCTTGGCACCCTCTTCGTGGCCTTTATTTAATCCATTAATTTAGTTTTCACTTCTTTCCAGTCTTGTGCTGTTATCTAGCAAATTGTCACAGAGTTATTTGTGGTCTGGGCTGTGAGCCCCTAAGGACAGGGTGCATCTTGCTGTCTTCACGTTTCATAATCAGCAGCACATAGTGAGCAGGTACTTAGCATGCTTAGGGAATTTGGAGTTTTGTGAAAAAGCATGTCTTGAAGCTCACCCCTCTCAGTTGCCTGACCAGCGAATTCTGCAGGAGGTCCTGTCACAGTTTTTCTCTTACTGTGCTCTGTGAAGCCATCTCTGGTTTTGCTGTGTAAGGGTCTGGCGAAACGTCGGAGGAAGAGACCACCAAGAGACTGACTCATGCAATTGCAGAGGGGGTTTTTTGGGGATCCATTCCAACGCGCTGGGGCTCCCGGCCCACTCAAGAAGGGTGAGTAGCCAAGAGCCCCAAGAAGGGGTTGAGCAGTGCTTAAGTACACTTCTTGGGGAGGGCGGGGGGCTTTGCATACATCAGAACAAATCAGCATGAGGCGCGGGAAAATTGAACAACAACTCTGAGACATGGTTAGTACATTCATTGGCGGGAACAGATTGGGCAGGGGTGATTGGTTATTCCTAAGCGGGTACACATTCAAACTGATTGGTTTGGGCCCTGTATGCTCTAGGCTATGAATCAGCAAAATAGCCTAGTAGGGCGTTGTCTTAACTGCCTCAGGGTGTAGCAGAGGAATTTAACAATACCTGGTCCTTCACTTTTTAACTTCAATTTCTTTTACTCTTACAGCTGCTGTTGAGAGACAAACCTCTTCTAAGACTTACCAGCATAAAGAGAATTTGTCTGCTTAATATTGCTGCCAAATTAGTACTGCATCTGGAAGGCCTGAGAAAGGCTCAGTTAAGAGAATCTTACTGCATAATTTATGAAAGACTGAGTCATAAAATAAGCATTTCTGATGGCCTGCTTGCCCAAGGTAGGGTTGGTAATGCAGCCATTATTCACCTATGGGCAGTGGCGCCTGTGCGCCAGGAGGCCTCTGGCTCCTATTCTCATCAGCAGACTTCTAATGCTGTCTCTGGCCTCTCTTTCCACATTGGCTCTCTTCCCATTCCGGGACTAGAGCTTGGAAATTTAGTGTTTAATGTGAAATGATTCCATGAAAACTGAGTGTGTATCCGCCCCCCACCCCCTTTGTCAGCACGGGGGATTGAACTTATCAGGGAAGCTCTATCACTGAGCCACACCTCCAGTCCTTTCTGTTTTTTATTTTGAGACAGGCTGGCCTTGAACTTGTGATCCTCCTACCTTAGCCTCCTAAGTAGCTGGGATTATAGGTGTTTACCACCATGCCCCACTGTGTGTTAGTATTTCTAAACAATGGAAGTCTTAAAAAAGAAAAAACCCAACAGACTCAGGGTCAACTCAGGCCTAGGCACCATGAAAGAAGCAGGAGGTACCAAGGAAAATAAGGCAGGCCTATATTCCAGTTGACTGCAAGACAGGCTGCTCATCTGCTAGTGTGAAGCAGGCCCATGAGGAGGGCTTGAGCAGAGGTGGTCCTCTGGAGTTGATGGAGCAGGAGGGCTGCATGGGCATTTCAGGTGTCAGGTGCAGCCTGCCAATCAGGAACACTTGTGGGTCCTGGTGTGTGGCTGGGGGCAGGCCAGCATGATGGATGGCATCTTTATGAGGATCCTTGGTTGCCAGCCCCAAGGATTGGCTCTTATTGCTCATCACATGTGATTTCCTTTCTCCTTGTAACTGATTTCCATTTGGGCCATGAGCCTCCAGTGGGGCAAGGTCCTGTCTTCATAAATCACCATGTGGACACTGCAGGTTTATAAACAGCTCTCTCATCTTCAAAGTAGAAGTAACAGGGTTCTGTTATATGCGTGAGCTGCAGGGGGGCTGAACTCTGCCCCAGGGCATAGGTAGTTCTGTGTATCACCTCTACCAAGCCCTTGTTTGAATTGCAGCCTGCCTGGGACTATTCTCCTGGCAGAGGGCAGAAGCAAGGGACTGGTGGAAGCACCCTGTGCCTGTCTCTCAAAGCTTTGCCAGGACACTGTGTCTGCCATATCCATTCACAGTCCTCTGGCCAGCTGATGGCCCTGGCCAAAACCAGCACCATTGGACAGAGTACATAATCCTGTACAGTGAAGTGCATCCTCAGGAGCAGTGATCCGGCCTCCCATCCAGGGAGTGCTGTGGTCAGGAAGTGATGGTTGTTAAAAAGTCCATTCTGGTGCAGTGGGAAGGTGAGCTGGTCGGGCAGTGCTGGGGGCCTGGCTGTGGTGGGGTGGCCTGTCATATTTGCAGAAGGGCTTTGAGGGGTGTCTCCATGGTGTGGAGCCAGCAGGATTTGGCAACTGTGGTGTGAGGGGGCTTCAGGGTCAGTAGTGAGCCCACGCTGTTGGTTTGGCATCAGGGTAGGTGGCCATGACCCCGTCTGAGAAGAGGCCACGAAGGAGGAACAGATCCGGCAGGCCCAAGGCATTCTGTATTGGACATGGGTTTGTAATACTATGGTGGGTGGCAGGAGAAGATGGTGCAGGGGGCATGTGTAGGGAGGAGCAGTGAGGACTGACAGAGCCAACCACAGTTGATGGGAGGTGGGGCCCTGGCATTGAGGGTCTGCTCTAGGGGCTCATCTGGTCAGTGGCAGTTCTCTAGGATGCGTTCTTTCGCCCTGTGTTATTTAATAGTTGAGAGAACTGAGGCTTGCCAAGGTTGGGGAACTTGCCCAAGGTCATCTGGCGAATGAGGCTGTGCCTGCAATTAAACCTCTGGGCCTCCCTTGCGGAGCATGTGCCTCCCCCACAGGTTGTATTCCTTCTCAAGTAGGACCACTCCTAGTGTCCTTTGGCTCAAGATAATATCTACTATATAATGAAATTTTGTTTTATGCAGTTTTTTTTCAAGGGAGCTCACACCCATGGTCTGATTGAAAAAGTAATTAGTATTCATATTAGAGCTTACCAAACAATTCCCTGGTATTTGAGCATCAGCAGAGGAACAAAGCAGTACTGTCTGTGATCTTTGATTTACAGCTCCCTGTGCCCAACGGGCTCTGGGCAGAAAGCTATAAATAAAATTAAAATAAATGGAAACAATGCACCTATAAATTGTGTTCCAGGAACCTCCAATTGCCTTTTAGAGGAAATCCCCAATAAAATGCTGTTTGGCAATCCATTTGAAAGAGCAGGGGCAGTAGATCACCCTGGAAGAATCAGTTAAGTGAAGGACAGGCTACCATGCTGGAATATTTTAAACATAAGAATTAGCTGATTTCATGGAGCGCACTGTTTCGTGTTAGCTGTTTGCAAGGTCTTTTCACCTGTTGCTATTGTGGTGTCTTTGCTGTGGGGTAAAGGTCATCAGTGGAAGCTGCATGAGTTTTGGGAGGCAAATGAGCATTTGTCCTTTCCTCTCGAGTTCAATCCTGGCTTCACGCTGTGGAGATGGTAAAGGCCCAGAGAGAAGCTGGGGTTTGGCAGAATGTTCAGTCGGAAGTAAATCATGCCATTGAGGGGTGGCTTGGGCACCATGGCCTGGACTGGAGACCAGTTGGCCACCAAGGCAGATCCAGAGAAGGAGCTTTGGCCTCTTAGAGAGGAGTCACTTTGAGGAGTCTTGTTGTGTACCTCTTGATTCTTACGATCTGTGGAAAAAGTTAAGTTCTCCTTTAAAAATATATTGTTCATTTTAATAAAGGTCATTTTTAAAATTCTTTCCTTCTTATTCTGCTGAATAGATTTTAACTTTTACTGATTTCTGTATGCTAACAAGCTGCTAATGGAATTGGAAATCTCCTGTCTCATTGGTCAGAACTGCCACAAGCAAGCACTTTAATGCTGGTTCCTGTCATTTGGTTCCCACTGGACTCTGTGGGGCTTGAGGAAGAAGAAAAGACAAGTCCAGGAAGGGCAAATGGTGCTGTCCTTGGCTAGTCCTTGTTCGGAGGAGCTTGGGTATAAGTGGAAGCTTGAGGAGAACAAAGCATTCAGGTGTTTTAAGACCCAGTCAAACTGAGAAGGAGTCCCAGGGGCTTGGACAGGTCAAGGAAGAAGGAAGGCTAGATGTCTCCTGACCAGAAGGCTGAGCCTCAACTAACCGTGATTTGAAACTGTCAGGATAACAGGAAATCAGTCTGTCTCTGTTGTATGTCTTATTTTTCTGTATATAGTGAGTAGGCAGTCATCCCATCTACTATGTGCAAGAACATTCGTGACTTTTTAACTCAGTTGACCATACCTGTAGGAAGCTTAAGTTGCTGAGGCTGAAGGCATAGCTGAGGCCCCATTTTAAAGTTAGACACGACCAACCCTGGGAGGGCCTGGAGATGAGTCAAAGCAACTGCTGGACTGCCTTTGACCACTTGAGGGCCTTTCAAGGTTGGCAGCTACAAATCAGTATGCAACACCAGCTCCTTACATACAAGTACAGTGTTCTCTCTCTACGTTCCTAGACTGGATTCTTGCTACCTTGCCTGAGTGCTTTGTGCTACCTGTTCTTACCCCAAGAACTTTATGGTTGTGGGGGTGATAGGACTCAAACCAGTAACTGGGGAAGGCCAGTGTTCAAAGGAGGGAGGAATGCTTCTAGCTGGAGTGATCAGGAGGATTTTTCAAGGAGAAGGTAGCATCTGGGCAGAGAGTTTGGGTTTGAGTAGGTAGAGGGTCTAAGAGAGTAGTATTTGAGAAGAAGTAGTGAGGTCAGAGTTGTGAATGGTCTAATTTCTCTGGAGGGTGGGCCTACAGTGAAAGAGCATTTGCATGCTGGCTTATTGGTGCTGACTGCTAACCAGATTTAGGTACTTGTTTCATGGATCTGTGAGACATGGTACAAGGACCTTTCACCAGAGAGGAATTGGGTTTTCATCCCATTTAGTCTCTCTGCCATGTTCCTTAGTGTTTTCTCTTTAGTAGCATTTTATTAAATTGTATTTAGACCCTCTACAGCCCTAACCTCAGAATTAGGCTCAGCCCCTCAGCCAAAAGGAGCAGGTACAAGGCAGGAGTTCCAATTCAGAAGAATGAATACAGACTGCTGGGCTGAACAAAATCAGAGAGAGGCCCAGAGTTGTAAGGAAACACCACCTTAACGGATTTTGATAAACCTCCACAGACATGAATGTCTTTGTGGGAATCCAGTAGAGAGGTCTTAGCATCTCTTCGGAATAAAATAATTCAAGAATGGACACATTTTTGTTTATGATACCGTTCCTCCAAGGCAGCACAGCTTAAATACCAAGAGAGACTCCCCTTGGTTTTCAATTTCTGACACAAGTGAAGGTGATAATGCAGTGAACACCCCACTTCCCCAGCCATGTAGGATGCTGTTGAGAGGCTTACTTCTTTTTGGATCTGTCCAGAATGATAAGGGAATCTGCCTGGTGGCAGTTAGGAGTAGGGAAGAGGGGCAGGAGCTCACAGTAGTTGGGGTATAGAACTCAGCTAAGGACTGCAGTTTCTACTAATTGCCTGATAGACTTTGCCAAGAGGCCTTCTTATGAACCTGATGGGATGCATCACTTATAGACACTCCCATCGAGCCCACACATACCTCCAACCAACCCCTGAACCCAGTACCCTGTGCTCACGCCCAGCCCCCAGTGACAGCACTTGAGCCTCTGCAGATTACATGGGAATGCAGATAGCTAGTTTGACTCTGATGGGCTGGGAAAATGAGCTTAACCTTGAACACTCTGAGCAATGGCCTAGGGAGAATAAATGGGAGCCTCTCAGCATCTGAGTTTGCTTTGCTGGGTTGAGATAATGCATATAATATAGTTCTCAGACTTAATCCCCAAGAAAAAATTTCTCTCCAGGGGGAATGGAGTGGGTACATCCATTGAAATAGCTGGAGAGACCCCAAGAATCCCTAGCTAGGCTGACTGGTGAAGATCTTTCTCTCATGAAGCCAGTCAGTAAGACTGGGGTTTGGCCAGGTGCAGTGGTGCATGCCTGTAATCCCAGCGGCTCAGGAGGCTGAGGCAGAAGGATCGTGAATTAAAGCCAGCTTAGCAAGGACCTGAGAAACTCATTGAGATTCTTTCTCTAAATAAAATACCAAAAAAGGGCTGGAGATGTAGCTCAGTGATTAAGTGCTTCTGAGTTGAATCCTCAGTACTATAAAAGAAAAAGACTGGGGTTTGGTGACTGTTGTTTCAAAGGCATAGCAATGTAAGACCTTAAGGAAAATGAACAAACAAAACAAAACAAAACAAAACAAAAAACATTACTAAAGGGACACAGTAATTTTCTAGCAGTCAGTCCCAAAGAAATGGAGATCTACAAGTTTCCTGATGAAGAAATCAAAATCATTGTTTTATGGAAGTTGAATGAACTATAAGAGTTCACAAGCATCAAAGTGCAGAAAACAATATATGAACAATATGAACACTTTAATAAAGAGAGAGAAACAAAATAATTCTGGAGCTGAAAAATGCAGTGACTGAAGTAAAAAACACAATCGAGAGCTTCAACTGCTGACTCAACTTATCAGAAGAATCAGTCAACCTTAACACAGACCATTTGAAATTATCCATTGAGAGAGGAAAATTAATGATAAAGAGTGAAGAAAGTGTATTTGATTTATGGGACCCATTAAGTGACCCATCACATTATGTGTGTTTCAGAAGGAGAAGAGAAAGTAGCAGAAAGCTTATTTAAAGAAATACTCCCTGGAAACTTTTAGAATCTGTGGAAAGAAATAGTCATTTTCATTCAAGAAGCCCATTGAACTTAAAATAAGTTACCCAAAGAAGTCGATGTTAAGATACATTATAATTAAATCCTTGTCACATACAAGGGGACTTTGTAAGCCTCACCAGCAGATTTTTTTCAATGGAAATCTTGTTTTCCTCGAGTGGGTGGAATGATATATTCAAAATACTGAAAGCAAAAACAAAACAAAACAAAATACCCCTACTAACCAAGAATCTCTATCCTGGCAAAGTAACCCTTCAGAGATGAAAGTTCATCACCACTAGACCTGCTTTAAAAGAAATGTTAAAGGAAGTTCTTTCTTTTTTTTCTTCTCTTTTCTTCTTCTTTTTTTTTTTTTTAGATGGACACAATACCTTTATTTTGTTGTTTATTTTTATGTGGTGCTGGGGATCGAACCCAGTACCTTATGCATGCTAGGTAAGCGCTCTACCATCGAGCCACAATCCCGGCCTCCTAAAGGAAGTTCTTTAACTTGAAATGAAAGGTTGCTAATTGATAACATGAAAACATATGAAGGTATAGCTTATTGGTAAAGGTAGGCATATAGTCAAATTCATAAAGACATTAATGCAGTGGATATGGTGATGTGTAAATCACTTTTAACTCTAGTATAAAAACTGGAAGACAAAATAATTAAAACAATCATAGCTACCTTAATTTTTTGATGGATACATAAATGAGCAGATGTAAATTGTGATATCAATTATAATGTTTTGTGTGTATGAGAAGTAAAAGTCACATGGTAAAGCCTTAGTCCTGAGCCTATGGCACTATTGGGAGGTGGTGGGATCTTAAAGAGGTGGGGCCTGGTGGGAAATCTTTAGGTCATTTAGGGTGTGCTCTGAAGGGGATTGTGGGAGGCTAGCCCCGTCTTCATTGTCTCCTTTGCTCCCTGGTCGTGAGATGTGCAGTTATGCTCCGCTACATGCTGCTGCCATGATGCATTGCCTTGCTATAGGCCCCAAAGCAGAGGGGCCAATTGATTGTAAACTGGAACCTCCAAAATTGTGAGCCAAAATAGACTTTTTTTAAAAAAATATTTTTTAGTTGTGGATGGACACAATACCTTTGTTTCATTTATTTATTTTTATGTGGTGCTGAGATCAAATCTAGTGCCTCACACATGGTAGACAAATGCTGTATCACCGAGCCACAACCCCAGTCCCCAAAATGGACTTTTTATAAATTTTTTTTCAGGTAGTTTTTATTGTGATGGCCTACTAAAACAAGTTCTTACCATCTTAAAAAAGTATTATTGTAAGATTTTTATGTAAGCCTCATGGTAACCACAAAGAAAAAAACTTTAATTCATATAAAAAATGAAAAGAAAAGAGTCAAAGCATATTACTACAAAAACCCAAATCCTAACAAAAGACAGCAAGAGAGGAGGAGAGGGACAAAGGAGATACGAGGCAGTAAGAAAACAGTGATGTCAATTAGTGAATTCCTACGTGTCAGTAATTACTTTAAAGGTAAATCACTTAAACTTGCCAATCAAAAGACATATATTGACTGGATGAAAAAAATTCCACAATATGCTATTTGTAGGCACTCACTTTATTTAGATTTAAGGATATGTATAAGCTGAAAGTGAAGGGATGGGGAGAAGTATCCCATGTAAACGAGATGCTTATCCTTATGTCAGAGAAAATACAAAAACTATCACAAGAGACAGACAAAGTCATTGTATAATGATAAAGGGGTCATTGCCTCTAGAAGACATAATAATTGTAAATTCATATCTAGCATCATGATACTCAAATGTATAAAGTGAATATTAACAAAACTTAAGTGAGAAATAGACTAAACCATAGTAATATTAAAGAACTTTAATACTTCATTTTCAATGATGAATAGATTTTCTGGACCAAAAATAGGGAAACTATGGACTTGAAAAATACTATAGACCAAAGGAACCTACCAGACCCATAGTCCATCTCATTCTTCAGTAGAATACACATTCTTCTCCAGGGTACATGGAACTTTCTCCAGGATAGATCATATGTGTTGGGCCCCAAAACTGGTTAAAGAAAAGTGAAATTAAGTATCTTTTCTGACCACAGTGTTATAAAACCGG
Source organism: Callospermophilus lateralis (assembly GCF_048772815.1). Lineage (NCBI taxonomy): Eukaryota > Metazoa > Chordata > Mammalia > Rodentia > Sciuridae > Callospermophilus > Callospermophilus lateralis. Next base: position 164,457,280 of record NC_135308.1, read on the forward strand.
AATCAACAATAGGAGGAAAATTTGCAAATATGTGAAAACTGTATACACTCAGAGATATGAAAAATTATGTAATGTGTATAATAAGAATTGTAATGCATTCCACTGTCATATATAAATAAAAATAAAACAAATATGTGAAAATTAAATAACATTCTTGTCTTGAACAACCCTTGAGTTAAAGAAGATGATTTCTTCTTCAAATGAAAATTAAAATATTTATTGAGACAAATGAAAAATGGAAATTCAAGTTATCAACACTTAAATGATTCAGCCAAAGCAGTTTTGAGAGGCAGTTTGTAGTCATTTATGTCTATATTGAAAAAAAGAAAGATCTCAAACAACCTAATTTTATTCTTCAAGGAACTAGAAAAAGAAAGAAAAACTGTGTTAATCTATTTTTTGTCCTTGTGGCCAAAGTACCTGACAAGAACACCTTAGATGAGGGGAGTTTCATTTTGGCTCACTGTTTCAGAGAGGACATTCCATGGCTGACCAGCTTCACCGCTGTGGCCTGAGGTGAGCCGAACGTCACTGTGGAAGTGCAGAGCAGAGGAAAGGTGCTCAGCTCATGGCAGCTGAGAAGGAAGGAGAGAAGGAGGCAGGGACAGAGAGGGAGAAGATAAACCCTCCCAGGGCTCGCCCCATGCTCTTCTTCCAGCCAGGTCCCACTGCCTAGTGGTCGTTCAGCTGTTATAGACTAATTCATCAAATAGATCATTCCACTGATGAGGTCAGAGCCCTCCCTAGCCACTCATTCCCTAAGACCCACCCCTCACCCTTGGCCTTGCTACCCTGGGGACCATGCTGTCAACATGAGACTTGTGGGACATTCCAGATCCCAGACACAATATAGCATAACTCAGAGAGCAGGAGAAACGAAATGGAGACTTGAAAAATGGCAGGAACAGTTCAGTTGAATGAATGATGATACAATTTACAAAGCATTAGCTAAGAAAAATTGAGAGGAATATAAATAAATTCAGTGTAGGGCATAAGAAAATTTGTGAGATCCTTTCTCAAACTAAAAAATAAAAAGAGCTGGGGTTGTGGCTCAGTGGTTGAGCACCCCTAGGTGCAAATCCCTGGTACCACCCCCCAAATTACAAATAACTGAGGGAAAAAACCCTGAAAGCCCTTCCTCTGAGATCAGAAACCGGACAAGATGCCTACTTTGGCCACTTTTACTCATATCATACAAATAACAAAGATGATAAAAGGATACCATAAACCATTATACACCAATAAATTGGATAATGTAGAAGAAGTGAATAAGTTCCTAGAAACATATTAAATCATGAAGAAATGGAAAGATGAACTAATACACAACTTCTCTCCTTTATATTGAGAAGGAGATTGAATAAGTCATCAAATACCTCTCAACAAAGAAGAGCCCAGGTCTTCACTGGTGAATTTTTACCAAATACTTACTCTCCAAATTCTTCCAAAGATAGAAGTGGAGATAACATTTCCAGATTCCTATTACAAAGAAATACCACACCTGCTTAAAAAAAAAAAGCCAAAGACACTGCAAGAAAAGAAAGTTAACAAATCAACATTGCTGATGGACATAGATGTGTACATCTTCAACAGGCTACTAGCAGACCGATCTCAGCAGCACAGTAGAGGACTGATCACACATACATCGTGATCAGTGGGATTTGCTTCGAGGAGCAAGGATGGTTCAACATACACAGATCAATAAATGCCATAAACCTCTTTAGTAGAATCAGGGAGAAAACCCTCTAGGATTATCTCAATAGATACAGAAAAGGCATTTGACAAAATATGTCTTTGCATGGAAAAAAAGCCTCAACAAATTAGGAATAGGAGGTGTAGCAACACAAACAGTGATTACATATGACAGGTTAGCTGCTAGCTCACAGTTAGTGCTGAAAACCTGAAAGCCCTTCCTCTGAGACCGGAAACCAGACAAGATGCCTACTTTGACCACTTTTACTCAGCAGAAGGCTGGAAGCCCTAGCCAGAACTATTACGGTAAGAAGGAGAAACAAAGCATCCAAAATAAGGGAAGAAGTAAAATGGTCTCTGTTTGCAGATGATATGCTCTCATTTGTAGATAACTCTGAGGATTTCTGTTGATCTGCTTTCCAGTGCTGTGACAGACCACATGGCAGCTGAGAAGGAAGGAGAGAAGGAGGCAGGGAACAGAGAGGGAGAAGGTAATCCTTCCAGAGGGAAGAGGTTACTTAGGCTGGTTTGTCAGAGGTTTTAGTGCATGGTCACTTGGCCCTGTTGTTTTTGGGCCTGTGACAGGGAAGACATCATGTCCAGGAGTGTGTGATGCTGTCAGCCCACTGCAGCCAGGCAGTGGAGACAGGAGGGGCTGGGACCCCAGTATCACTAGGAGACTAGACATACCCTAGTGGCCTGACTTCCTTCTCTTAGGCCCACTTCCTCATGGTTCCACCTCTTCCTAATAGCCGCGACCAGCAGGGACTGAACCTTCCACACAGGAGCTTTGGGGGACATTCAACATCCAAATCATAATAAGACTCTACCAAAAATCCATTAGGACCAATAAACAAATTCAGTACAGTTGCAAAGTGAAGATAAAAGCCTAGCATGCAAAACTTATTTGCAGTTCTGTACACTAACTGCCCTATCTGAAAAACAAATTAAGAAATTCCTGTTTACATAGAACAACAACAAAAAAGTGAAACACATTTTGAATTTAACCAAGGAGGTGAAAGATTCAAACACTGAAAGCTGTACACATTGATGAAAGATGTTGAAGAATACACAGGTGGAAAGGCATCCCATGTTAATGGATTGAGAAAAGTAATATTGTTAAAACAACCTCACTACCTAAAGTGATCTAGAGATTCAGTGGAATCCCTATTAAAGTTCCAATGACAACTTTTATGGAAATAAAATCTTAAAAATCATATGGAACCACAAAAGACCCTAAATGACCAAAGTAGTGGGCAAGAAGAATAAAGCTGGAGGTATCACAGTTCTTTATTTCAAAATATATTAAGAAGTTGCTATGATCAAAACAATATGGCACTGACATCAGAACAGACATATAGACCAAGAGAATAGAACAGAGCTCAGAGATAAATCTATGCATTTATGGTCAACCAATCTTTGACAAGAGTGCCAAATAACACACAATAGGGAATATTTCATACCAAATAAAAATTCAACTTAGAATGTATCATAGACTTAGATATGAGGCATAGAACTGTAAAACTGCTGGAAGAAAACATGTCTAAGGCTTCTTCACATTGGTGTGGGCAGTGGTTTTTTGGTTATGACCCAGAGGTTCAAACAAAAGCAAAAAAAGATCGAATTGCATCAAATTTAAAAATGATGGAGTCCATCCACAAAGTGAAGAGACAGCCTACAGAATGAGAGAAAATATTTGCAAACCCTATATTTAAAATACATGAAGAACTCAATAGCAAAAAAGAAAAAAACAAACCCAGAACCCAACAATCTAAGTAATCCAATTAAAAAATGAGCAAACAACCTGTGTGGCCATTTGTCCAAAGCAGACGTACAAAAGGCAAGGAAAGGTGTTCAGATCACTAATCGTTATGGTTTAGACGAGGTGTCTCCCCAAAGCTCACGTGTGAGGCAACACAAGGAAGTTTACCTGCTGGTAATGAGCATCTTAACCAACCAGCGTATTCATCCCTTGGTAGGAACTAACTGGTGGTGACTGTGGGCAGGTGGGTGTTTGGAGGAGCTGGGTTGTTGGGGGTGAGTCTTTGGGTTTATGTTTTGTCCATAGTGAGGGGAGCTCTTGACTTTCTGGTGCCATGTTCCCAGCTGCTTTCCTCCGCCGCACTCTTCGCCACGGTGTTCTGCCTCACCTTGGGTCATGAGGAATGGCTGGCCGTCTGTGGACTGAGACCTCTGAAACCCTGAGCCCCAGAATAAGCTTTAAGCTTTTTCTCCTCTAGTTGTTCTTGCCAGGTCTTTTGGTCACAGCAGTGGAAAAGTTGACTTAAAATACTAATCATCAGAGGAATGTAAAGAAAACCACAATGAGATACCATCTGCACAGGGTGGCTTTTATCAAAAAGACAAAAGATAACCCTATTGGTGAGGCTGTAGAGAAAAAGGAACTTTGGTACTGTTGGGAGAAATATCAGTTGAGAAACAGTATGGTGGTCCCTAATACCAGTGCGTCAGAGGCCGCGGCAGGAGGATTGCAAGTACCTTGTTTAAAAAAAGAAAAAGAATAATAATAATAAAAAAGGACTGGGGATGTGACTAAGTGGTAAAGTGCCCCTGGGTTTAATCCTCAGTGCAAAAAAAACAGAAACAAAAACAAATCAAATTGAAAATAGAACTCATTTGATCTAGTAATCTTTCTTCTGAGTGTATATCCAAAGGAAATGAGAGGAGCACCCCTATAGACAGCGGCACCCCCACGCTCATTGCAGAATCATGCTCCACGGCTGGGATGTGGAACAACCTGAGTGTCTCTTGGCAGGTGAGTGGAGGGAAGAGACACATTTGCTGGGATACTTGGTTACTTGGATTCCAAGTAACCAAGGTGAAATGTGGCAAGAGTCTCTCTAGACACTGAACCTGCTGGGACCTCAATCTCAAATCTTGGACTTCCATAATCTAGAACTTTGAGGGAAAAAAATGTGTGCAAGTTACAAGTTACAAGCACAGATGTTCAAGTACAGATGTTTTCACTGTGACTCTTAAACTTTTCCCTGATTTAAAGCACCAGCTTTGCGTTTCCAGGCAAAGGCAAAACCCAACACAGGCCTGGACTCCAAGCTCCTTGTCCTTGGCCACTTGGTGATAGGGACCACTACAGTGTGGTGTCATTGGCCAAAATCCAGGTAGGTGGACTGGTCACTGGATTTAGGCCTCTGAGGGATCCAAGACTTGTGATTTACTTTTAGCATTTATTGAATGCCAGTTTTGAAATATTTTAAACTGAGAAAGAAGTTGAGAGGCTTGTCCGTGCCCAGTCAAGTATAGAGTAAGTTATGTCTCTCTCCACATGTCCTCCTTTAACCAACCGTTGATCTGTTTTTTTTTTTTTTTAAATTTTTGACTGCATTTTAGAGTTATGGACATCAGTTTATCACTAAGCACTTAAGTGTGCATGTCATTAACTAGATTTGAATTTTTTGGGGAGGTGAAATTTACCCTATAAAATGCACAGGTCTCCAACAGAAAATTCAGGTTATATGGGTTTCGACAAACTTATGACCTGTTCCTCACAAACTCCTACCAAACTGTAGAGATCGGCTGTACTGAAGGAAGTTCTCAGCTACCCTTTTGCAGTGCACAGACTGTATAACCATACCCAGTGGGCGGCCTTGGTAGATGGGTGTGGGAAGAGGGACAAGGCGCCTCTGCAGGATTGGTGTGGGAAGGTTGATGATAGTGTGCAGCTTGGATGATGGATGTCTAGGACACTTGCTAATGCAGAGGCAGTGGGACTGGGATTGGTGGCTCCAGCTGTGTTTACTGAGGTAGTTGGTGAGAAATGCCTTTATGTCCACATGTTCAGTCAGGTGCCTTGGATTTAAAAATCTCTGTGATCCTGGTTCTGCACCTTCAAGTAAGCTCTTAACTACTCTAAGCTTTGATTTCCTTGTTGGTGAAATGTCTGTTGTAGGGTGGTGACCAAGGGCAGCTGCTGAGTCTATTCTGCTACTTCCCAGTGGTGATGGGGGGGCAAGACTGTTGATTTCTTTGTGTCTTGGTGTCCTTTTCTGTCACATTGGGATAAGATGCCCCCTTGCCTGTTGCACTGGGAGCCTTCAGTGTGCCAGTGCATATGAAAGGTCTCAGGGTGGCACTCACACCGTGCTGGGCACAGCGCATATCAGCTCTCACCTGTGGCTCTGGTTGCCATTGTGTGTGTTTTTATGAGAACAGTGACACCCTTGTAGAAATGAACAGGCAGAACCATAGCCCGACCTTCCCTGGAGTTCTCTAGGCTGGGCTCCTGGTGCCGAGAGGTGGAGAGACCCTAGTCTTTGCTGCTTAGCTGCTTCCCTGTTGATGTCTGTTGGCCTAGAGCCACTACAGTGCCCTTGCTGCGGGTGAAGCCAGCTGGCGGGGGTGGGGGGCAGGAATCACTTGGTTCAGGCTTGGCTCTTAGGGCTTCTGAGGTGTTTGCCATCTTTCTGAGGGTAAACGGGCAGTGGAGAGAGGCAGACGGGGAAGCATTGCGTCCTCTGGGATGCCCAAGGCAGCTTTATTGATGGAGGTGAAGTGCATGTCATTTGCAGCCACTTCCTGTGAGAAAAGGACCATGGTGGGTGGCGCCAGTAGCACCCAGTGTTCTCATGTAATCAGTTAGGACAGCTGCCTTCTGTTTATCATGCCATTCACATGTTGTTGGGGCCAGAAAACGTGGGCTGGTGTCAACAAATCTCAGGCCAGATGTCTGTGCAGTTGTTCAGTCTGATGTGGCCTTACACACTCTTGTTTTTGGTTATCACTTGCAAATGACTATAGGAATGGGCAGGGCTTGCCGGCCAGCCTCGCCGGCCAGCCTTGCCAGCCTAAACTTGTGGAGAAGGTGTGGTAGACATGGGCCTGGACTCCCAGGTTCAAGCAGTTTCTTCCTTCAGACACTCTTGGTCTTCTGAACAGGAATGTTGCTGAGAAGCAGCCCTGTGCAGGTCTCACTGCCCTGGCTTCCACGTCAGCAGTGCTCACCAGCACGTTCACCGGCAGGCAGTGTAGAACACGAAGCAGCTACCAGCTTGCTGCTTCTGTCTCCTCACTCCCTGAATTGGAGAAGTTGATAAGGTTTGTTGTGGCAATAGTGTCTCTCCTTGAAGCATCTGGGCACTCCCTTGCCCGCTACACACACTGCTGGCCTGCACAAGCAGCTCTTTTGTGCTAGCACAGGGCTGGGCTAACTGGGCTGGCTGGGCTGGTGTTTCTGTGTGTGGAGAACCCATGCCTGCTCACAGCAGAGCCTCTGCATCCTCTCCTGGGCATTGTGTCACTTGATGGCCCAAGCACGGTGCAACTGCATCGAGTCTGAGAAGTTCCGCAGGCTTGTGTCCCTCATGCAGCTCCTGAGGGGAGGTGGGTGATAGGAGCACGTGGGGTTGGAGGTGCTGTGTGCTCCCCCATCCCCGGGAGGCTGGCCCAGCTGCTCTGGAAGATCCCTTCCTGCTTCCAGGTCTCAGCTCTGCATGTGCTGCATCTCTGGAGCTCTGGGCCTGAAGCCTGGAGCTGCTGTCTGACGGGCCCCATCTCCAGGGTTCCAGTCCTTATTTCCTCACCATCTGCAGGTGGTTACCTGTGCCAGGAGTCTTTTTGCTGAAATGAGAAGCGTCCTTAATTTGTTGATTAGTGGAGAAAAGAACCTAACAATGAGATATTGAGGTTTTTAATTAATTGCTTCCAGGTAAATACTCAATTTTCTCTCATCTCAGCTGATTAGATCCCATCTTTCTCTGTGCTTCAGACTTAAGGACATCTGTGCAGACACACGGTTGTGTCTGACGTTATTTTCAGCCTGTACATGTATTCTGAATAAGCCTTTTGTTCCATTGAGAAGATTAAGGGCAGTATTTGGTTGGAAAAATTTTAATGAAGCACCTAACAGAGCTATTATTCATTTTTGAAACAAGTTGCACTGGTTACCATAGTGATATTAAGCCTTTTATTAAATATTTTTCCTTTTAGTCTTCAGTAAGTTTTTGTGAAATACTGATGGGGGAGCTACAGATCCATGGACTTGGCATCTGGAAAGAATTTTCTAGCTCTGTTGAGTTAAATCATTCAAAGAATTTATGTTATAGGAACATAAAGCTTATAAATCTAGTTTATCATATCTATCATTTAATTGTTCATGCAAGCCAGCTCTTCATGTAGCGATTTACAGTAATCTCAGTGAAATAACAGTTTTGTGTCACAAAATGAATAATGCATGCAAAGAAATTGTTGAGCTCCTTAAAATCATTATGCTCAAAATATTAGGCTCTTTTATTTGAAAGTGATAGAATGATGATCATGTAGTAGTTGCAGGCTGGGGACCTCGGAGGCGGCGCTCTTGTTTGCGTTGGCTACCCGCTCTCGGGAGGGGCTCTCGGGAGGGAAGTGGCGGCGCAACGTCTGGGGAGCACTGTGCCGCTCGCTGCAGTTCTCTGAGTCAGTGGCCTGCTGGAGTGGTCCCTGCCAGGGCTGTGCAAGGGCTGGGGTGCTGGGCTAGAGGAGCATCTGTCTTGAGAGGCCGAGATGCTGTTCAGCCTCCGCTCTCGGGAACGAGGAGTGGGTACCCTGCCATCAGTGCTGTGGCGGGCAGAACCATGGCTGTGGTCAGTGAATGTGGAGGCAGCAGTGTGCTGGGAGCTCCCCTGCCTTCCCAGTTGCTCCGCTCTCTCAGCAGCACATGTGTGTCATGATGTGGTTTTTAAACAACGAGGTCAGTTGTCAGTAGCTGCTGGGATTGTTCTGCAGTGAGCCTGGGCAGGACGCGGCCTGGTGTGCGGTGTGCCTTGGGTGTGGTGCCATGGCTTTACTTGCCTGAATGCTGGGTCTTTGCATGGCCACCTGCAGGAATGGGGAGGTCCCAGGAGACAGTTCAGGGGCCCTGGGGTTCTAGGTGTGAGGGGGAGGTCCCCAGCCTGCAACTGCTACATGAGCATCATTCTATCACTTTCAAATAAAAGAGCTCCTCACCTAGAGGAGGAAGCTCTGCTTCTCAGAAGAGAGTTTTCTGGAATGGGAGTGCATTAGTCATCATCTGATCTGCGCCACCTTTACCTTCTCTGATGCTTTAAAAAACTGCTAAGAAGAATTTCACATGCACACACACACACACACACACACACCAAGGCTGGGAGAACGGTGCAGTGAAGCCAGGACACCTGTCCTTGGAATTCACAGTTATCAGGATTGCACCACGGTTGTCTCATCTGCCCCTTTTTTCTTTTCCTTTGTTGGATTATTTCAAAGCAAATTCCAGACATCATGTCATTTTTGACTTTCTGTACTTCAGGATGCTTTCCAACCCTTTCCCCCACAAGCGCCTGCTACCTTCAGAACATGGGCTGGCAAGGGGCCTGAGGTGGGCACTGCCCTCAGTGTAGCTATGTGCGGAAGTTGCACCGTGACTGCACCTTGGTGGCTGGGCCTTCCGGGCAGCCAGTGGCTCACATAGTCTTGGGCTAATGGGACTGTGCCGAGGACTTGGCACTCAGAGAAAGCTGTTCCTGTAGGCATCTTTTCTCAATGTTGAAGACCCTGGGTTGGGTGTCCTGACCTGGAGGCATTTGGTATTCTGTGGCTTTCCTTTGCTGCTTTGGTTAACACACGTGAGGGGCACTGGAGAAGAGATGACAGTGTCATTTGCTTGTTGGGCTCTGGTGGGCACATGTGGTGTTCTTGGTTCATCTTGTCACTTTCTCCATTGCAGTTTCTTTATGCTCCCTTGTCCTCGTCCCATGCCCTGCCCCAGGTGTCCATGGCTACAGGGAGATGAGTGTGCTTCATTCTTTTTCTCTTGATCTTAGGTCATGTGTGCAGGTTTTCTGATAGTGTCCAAGATCTGTCTTTTCCTCAGGTTAGAGCTTTTGAGTCTTTCGTTACATCTGCCAGATTTGGTCCTTCTTTGTTCAGAGGCAGGAGCCCCATTCCTTCCAAGAGGGAAGATGGGGTTTGAGGGGAAAAAAAGTTACAGTTCCAGATGGGTGAAAAGTAGGTAGAGGGCCAGTCTGATGGTGTCTAACAAAATAGTTAAATGCTATAAGGGATAGAATGGGGAAGAGAGAGAGAGAGAGAGAGAGAGAGAGAGAGAGAGAGAGAGAGAGAGAGAGACTGACTCTGAGTGTGTGTGTGTGTGTGTGTGTGTATGATGGGGTCCCTGTAGTCAACAGCCAAGGGGAGGGTCCCAAGTGCTTCTGAGTAGCACACATTCCTTTTAGGTGACAGTCCCATCCAAATAGAGGAGCAAGTGTTTGGAAGACTGAATTAAATCTGTTACAGGAGAATGGCGTTGTAGTGGGATGTGTTCCTCATTAAGAGCCGTGTGGAAACATTTGCATTCAGTCCTGCTGTTATGTTCACCCCCACAGAACAGTGGAGGGGTTCAGAAGATCTGAAGTGCTCCAGTGGAACCTAGAGTCTGCCTCTGGCCCTGCGAGTGAAACCTCATGCCAGAAGCTTCCGTCAGGGGCCTGGAGAATGGGGCGGGAGGCTGGAGGAGGAGAGCTGCGTGCAGAGCCAGCTGGAGTGGGTTCTAGGCTGATAAATTGGTCTGAGAATAACTGCAGTGAGTTTTTACAGCAGGTTGCGTGTGGATCTTAAGTGATGGCTCATCAAGGCAGCTACTTCAGACTGGACAGCGGGCTTCTCTGAGCTGAGTGGGGACTCAGGACAGCAGGGTTCTGCCCACCACTCACAGCCTCTCTGTCAGCATCTCAGACAAACCCAGCTGGGTTCTCTGTTACAAATGTTTATCGCCTTTCTCAGGAACGAGGCTTTTGGTTGGCGCTGCTGAAGCTGTGTGGCGATGTTTATGCTGTTACTGTATATTGCTTTTTATTGCATACTATTTCTGCTGCAAATAGTCATAAATACGGTCACAGTTCTGACTGCATCATGACGTGCTGCTCTGAGAGTGCCACGTTCACACAGTCACACAGGGTGGCAGGGCTGAGCAGTTCCCATTCTCCGTGGGGTGTTTCTTCCGTGTGTGTCAGCCCTCAGTAAGGCCCAGCACAGTCTTTCCAGATGGCCAGACCCTCACTGGGTGGCTCCTGGGACACTGCATTGTCGGGAGGGACCTTGTGGGACTGGGATGCTTGACAGTACAGTTGCCTTACCCCCATTCTCTCTCTCTCTCTCTTTTTTTTTTTTTTTTTTTGGTACTGGGAATTGAGCTCATAGGCACTCGACCCCCTGAGCCACGTCCCAGCTCTATTTTGTATTTTATTTAGAGACGGGGTCTCACTGAGTTGCTTAGCGCCTCACCATTGCTGAGGCTGGTTTTGGACTTGTGATCCTTCTGTTTCAGCCTCCCGAGCTGCTAGGATTACAGGCTGTGCTGCCTGCCTGGCTTGCCCCCCAGTTTTGCTCTCAACGTCTCTGTCTAATGGACACATTCCTTACCCTTACCTGTGGGTGCATTGGGTGGGCCCTGGGCCCTCTCATAGGTGTCTACAAGGACCAAATGCTGTGGTTTATGGAGCTCTGTGGGCAGAGGACCTGGTTGTGGCTCAGATTTTTCCACAGTGAAAAACTTTTTTTTCTCTGGAGATGCTGTCTGCCTGCAGGTTGTCCTTGCTGGCCTGGCTCTGGCCCCTGGAGCTGATTTTCTTTTCATGTGGTGGGTATCCAGATGACAGATTGTGCTGTTGGTGCTCTGTCACCCTACTTTGCAGGTGGCTGGGCCTGACATCATGGCCCTTTGCCTGCAGTCTTTCTCCTCTGGACATGATGATGTTGGTCATTGTCCTGGAATTCTAGAGCCGAATCGTGAAGTCAGTGGGCCCGCCCCGGGCTGCTGGGGCTTATAGACTTAGTCCCATCACCTCTTAGAACACTGCCATGTACTTTCCATCATTTCCAAGCCTGATGCGTGTGAGACACAGTCTCTGTCACTTCTGTTAGAGTATGACCTAGTCAGACTCACCTGTCTTCAGATAGTCAGTTGACCAGATTCAGCCATCTTCTTACCCTCATCCCGGCCTGTGAGGAGTGTTGGGAGAGTCTGGGCAGTGGTGATAGGCAGAGAGAAAACTAGCAGTGTGCGCCACCCAACCTGGAGCCATCTTGGATTGGCTTTGCAACTTTTTTGGGTGGTTCCCACTTCCTCATAAAAGACTTGCAGAGACTTACCTGTGTACAGGTGCCAATTCTGCCAGGCTCTGTAGTTGCCTCTTGGGCCTTGGTGTCTTGCATTTGGTCATAAGCACTCTCTCGTGCCATGTGTGCACGGATTGCTAAACATGGCCTTTGTCTTCATCAAAGTTATTCTTGTTAATCACGTGTTTAGCTGTTGGTGTGGATGAACTTGGGTAAGTGCTGTAGATGTGGATGCTGTCTGGGGAACGTCTGGAGGAGGTTGCTCGCCATGGAGCTACTTTGTAGAGGGCACAATACATGGTGGGCACTTTCCCTGATCTCCTTGGCAGACCTCCCTGTCCCTGACCAGTGGCCAGAGATGAATCAAGGCAGTGGAGCACGGGAAGGTGAGTGCAGTGACGAGGAGGGCTTAGGAGAGCCCCTGCCTGCGGTGTCTCTGTCCCCTGAGGAGATGTTGTTCTGATGAAGCAGGGGCCATGGGGTGGGACACTGTGGAGCTCCTTGCCCGTGGGCATCCCCGAGGCCTCAGTGTTCTCAGTTGAAGCTGGCGTGCTGACTGGGTGTGTGTGTGTGTGCCTATGCTTGCGAGCTGAGAAATCCTTATGGGCAAGCACACGTGTAGAACTGTTTTGAGATGAGATAAAACTGGACCCAGCATTTTGGGATCTAACTCTTATCCCATTTAAACACCCACACCTATTGCCCCCAGAGGATGGCTGCAGTACAGCAGAGAAGACACCTCAGGCCTGGTGAGGGTGCCTTATGCCCCACATGGCAGCGGGAGAGGTGCAGCCTCTGGGAAACAGTGACCCAGTCCCGGAACAGTGGAATCAGGGCTGCCACTGGTGCAGGAGTTGCACTCTCAGGACTGGACCCAAGAAAAATGCAAAGGTGTATCCACACCTGGTATTGTTCTCCGATGCTTGTAGAAAGTCCCCCCTGCCCCCACCTGCAGGTCAGAAATGTGAAGAATGCGGGAGCCAGTGCAGAAGGGCAGGGAAGGCTCACAGGGTGGAGAGAGACCCTAACAAAAAGGGCAGGAGGCTGGGGTGTGGCTCAGTGGTAGAGTTTGCCTGGCACTTGTGAGGCACTGGGTTCTACCCTTAGTACTGCATAAAAACAAACAAACAAACAGATATAATAAAGGCATGCTGGTAGGGTTAGGGCATCCCTTGTGAACTTCCACCTGTCTCAGACGTGTGACTCTTGTTCATGCGGAACACACAGGCAAATCCTGGGCAACTGGAAGCAGACGAGGTCTTGCCATGGCAAAGGAGGCGAGGGAAGTGGCTGCTAAGAGGTACTTGGTTTCTGGCCTGGGTGATGGACGGCATGCTCTGGAATTAGACAGTGATGCTCAAATAGCTCTGGGAACGTCGTAATGTCATGGAATGGCACACTTCAGACTTCATGGCATGTGAGTCACGTCTCAATGAAAGAGTTGAAGGCATGCCTTCTAGCCCTTTCTGCGGGCATCTGGAGGGATTCAGCAAAGGCTTTGCCCTCAGAGAGGTTCCTGTCCTTTGGGTCAAGCAGGCAGTGATTTCAGGCCTTCCCACCTGATGATGGGGTGGGGGCAGGTGTCTCTCCTGAGCCACTGTGCAGGTCCCAGAGCACCTTCAATTGCCCCTCTCATCTGTAGAGACCTACTCAGCATGAGGGGCTGCACCTTGCTTAGGCTTAGTGCCAGAGGCCCAGGGATTTAGTGCAGTGATCAGAAGTCTACAGCTTGTCTTCAGAGGGGAGGAGCTGCCTGCCGGGGAGGGGAGGAATTAGAAGTGGGTTTCTGACATCTTGGTGGCCTCCCTAGCTCTTCCTTGATGGTAGTTGGTGAGGAAGGGACTAGGTGGTGGGGTTCCGGGTTCAGCACGAAGCAATAGCTGGGTTTAGGCCTCATTGGTGCGCATTCTTTAGCTCCTCCTGTCAGAAACGTGAAGCTGATAACAAACGTGTGGCAGTGAGCTGGCGGGCTCTTCTCAGAGCCCCTCGCTTTGTGCATTGGACATTCTCTGGAGACAAAGAGTCTCCTGCTTGAATGAATAGTCCTGGAGTGTGTGGCACTGTGGTGGGACTCTAGGGCGTGGCGCAGGCCACCTCAGCCTCTCTTTCACTCTCAGAGGTGACACTCAGCTCTGCAGCCCTGAGGGTTGTCCAGGTGTCAACTGTGCTTCCCTTGTGTGATGCATGTGCTTGGCTGTTTCCTGGGATTCTGTGGGAGTGAGAGCTCTGCTGGGCTTGTCCTGCTCAAAGCAGGAGGAGGAATACAGAGACAGGGTGCCTGAGCACTACAGATTCTCCATTCTCTCCTGTTGCCCCCCCTGAGAACTTCAGCAGTCTTTCTGCAGACCCCAGGGAGGCACCAGCATCTATACCCATGTCTTTGGTGCATTTTTAGTGATGCTGCTGATGATGACTCATCGTTTTGAACTTCAGCAGAAGTTATGATGCTTCTGGAATTCTCTTTGTGTAGTTGGGATCCTTACATTTATCTGCGTCTCAGTCATCCAGGTGAGTCTGCTGCTGGAGACACCTTCCTGGGTTCAAGGTGGGATGGGGGCTTGCTGTCTGGCCCTGGCTCTGCTGGGCCCCTCCCTGTCCCTAGGCTGTTCCCTTGGCTTCTTTGATTTCTCTGAAGTGTTCCTGACATAGATGCCCACCAGTTCTCATTCTTACCCCTTTTCTCTCTGCACTCTGCTTGTACCCCTGTTCACGCTCTGCATTCCTGGCTGTACTGTGAGCTCTCCTGAGGAGAATGGTGCTCTGGTCATCTCCCCATCCTCTGCCTGCTTGCCTGCCTGCCCTGAAACTTTCTGTGTCTCTGCTGACTGAGATCCGTTCTGGTGCTGGTGGACTGACTTTTGCTGGACTGGGAGATGGCTCATTTACCTGGCACCCCCAGAGCTGCTCCTTTTAGGATTGTGATTCCTCTGCAGGGATCTGGTATCTGTTGCCACCTTGCGGTTCAACCCTTTGAAGGGCCCTTAAAGACTGACCGTGAAGCAGGCACATGTCTGAAGATAGGTGGAGGCTTACGGGGGGATGCCCTGACTCTGCCCTGGCTGAGCTCCCTGCCCTTTCTTTCTTTCTTTCTTTTTCTTTTTTTTTAAATATTTATATTTTAGTTGTAGTTGGACACAATACCTTTGCTTTATTTGTTTTTATGTGGTGCTGAGGATTGAACCTAGGGTCTTGCATGTGCTGGGCAAGTGCTCTACTGCTGAGCCACGGCCCCAGCCCGCCCTGCCCTTTCTTGTTCTGGTCTCTCTCAACCCTGTGAGCCTTTCCTTCCCCTCTGTACTTGCTCTAGCCCTCTTCACTTTCTAACCTGCAGGAGTGTCAAAAGCAGCTGAGAGGGGCAAGGAGATGCCTTCTTCCAGAGTGTGCTGTTTCTTATCACGGGAGGGTGGGCCTGGGGAGGGTGGGCCTGAGGAGTGGGGAGAGTGCTCCTGTGTGTGGGTGCAGGTGCTGGTGCGTGCAGCCTCCGCCTGCCTGTGCCGTGCCCTTTAGGTTGGCTGCTGCCTCTCAGGCTTTTCCTCCAGTCAGGAACAGAAGATCCCCCTGAGAGTTTCAGGGTTTCACCTGCAGCTGCTTTGAAGGATGGAGTGAGACACATAACTGTGCTGTGCTGTTTCCCACAAATCTGGGTTTTACTCCTTCCTTTGTAGGCCCCCAAAGGCATTGCATTCGCCTGGCTGCACTCAAGCTGAACAGGAGCCAATCAGTTAGTTGAGCCCCTTGTTTTATAGATGAGGAAACTGTTATTCCAGGGGTTCACTGATTCAACTGATGTGCTGAGCACTCCCTGGAGACAGGGCCTCGAGCCAGGCCGGGAGACCTAGCCTGGAATGCATGGGTGCCCAGGGCTTCCGGGCTTGGCATGGGTAAGATGTGCTGACCCTTTTCTGCCTATGTGTAGCTTTTCTCAGTTGCTGGGTTTGCCTTTGAGGCATTCTGCACCAGCACATCCTGGAAGGTCTTCTTCCCTGGAACTTCAGTGGCCTTCTGGTGTGTCCTGTGCCTGGTCCACTCCCTTCGACCTTCACACCCGTGTTTGCCAAAGTGAATTTCTCAACTTCTCTTTAAAAATACGCTTTCGTTTGCCTCGGAGTCCTCTGTATTGCACACTCCACACTTGTCCCCAGTCTGCAAATCTTCTGGAAGGGCCCTCTGCCTTGTCTCCCAGCTCGCCATGTCGAGTGTGGTAGAAGGATCATGGACTTCACTGAGAGTCGGGGTGCTCGCTCTCTTTCCCTTGTGTTTACAGCAGATGGGAGCTGCCTTCAGGGCAACAGACTCCTGTGGAAACCACCCTGTGCCCAGGCTGCTCTCTGGCATTAGTAGTTTTCCATGGACCTTCCTCTTATCTGTCCTCTCCCATTTCTCTCCTCTTGCACTAAATCGCCTGCCTTCTGACTTCTCGTGAGTCATAGATGTCACTGATCTCTCTTATCCAGGATAAAACTTGGAGGTCATTGTCAAATCTTGTCTCTCTTTGTCCCCAAGTCTAGTCACTATGCAGGCCTCTCTGTTCTTGTCTTTTCTCGGTGCCTCTGTGTTGGCCCCTGCGATCTTTCCTTCTGCCTGTGGCCTGTCCTCGATCATATCTGCCCACACCTGGAAGCAGCTTTCCAGCCAGTCGCCTTATTTCCCTCTCCCTTATGATGCCTTCCCTGCACCAGCAGGAGGTAAGTCACATTGAAACTCTGCTTTCCCCTCTGCTTTAGAAGCTCCTGTGTCTTCTGTTGGTGTTCAGTGCCCTTCATAATTTGGCTCCCAGGACCGACTTGTCCTTCTGTCTGTCTGGATGTGGGAACCTCCTGATTTCTGGGTGTTTGTTGTTAGTATCTGCTGGATACTCGGGAATAGTAACTATTCAAACATATGCTGAAATAGATAGTGCTGATGACACAGCAGACAGCACTGCTCTGTTGTTAGTGACAGCAGCAGGAGTTAATACTCTGTCCTTGCCAGTCTGTGTCTTTCCGCCCATTTCCTGTATTCTCAGTGCCACCAGGAAGCCTTCTCATCCTCTCGCTGTCTAGAGCGCATGGGTGTGCCCTGAACACAGCCTGAGCACAGGTCCATCGTGGAAGTGCTGGCCTGAGCATTGTGCCCCGCAGGGCTGCTTTGAAGAGCATGCTGGGCGGCCCCAGCCTGTGTGTGCTGCAGGTGGGATGGCCACCTTCCCAGAACCCTTGTTCTTAGCCCTCGTGGGCGGGCACAGCATCTCAGGTCTCCCCACCTTTTTGTATTTCAAGTAGTGAACATTCCTCAGCACCTTGTGCTGCAGTGATAATGCCGGGGATTAGTCTTCAGGGTGGGCCAGACACAGTTTGTGTCCTTGTGGAGCTTGTGTTCAGGCACAGGTGGGCCTGGGGACAAGTACAGCTGATCCTGGTACACAGGAAGTGTGCAGAAGGCATAGGGTCCCCCAGAGAAGGGAGGGAGTGGTTGCTCCAGTGTGGGGTGAGAGTGGCGTGGGTGCCTCCTGAGCACCATGGCGGGATCGGCAGTGTGCTGGTGAGTGGATACCAAAGACAGATGGGATTCTGGATGGAAGCACCCTGGGGTGTGCTGTAAAGAGAGCCTGACTGTGCGTGGGTTGTGGGCCAGCAGGTGGGGTCCGGGTGGGTCCTTGGCATCCCAGGGCATTGCATGCCAGCCAAGCTTCACTCATTGTGTTACCTTTGAGGCACGTGGGGGCTGTGGGACTAAGTGGCTTTGCCTTTGGAATTACCTCACATTTACCCAATGTTGACTGAGCTGATGATGCACAAGACCCTCTGGCGGCTCAGTTTCCAGCTCCCAGTCTTGTGTGGCATCTGGGGGTGTGTTTGCTGCCCCCTGGAGCCACAGGAGGAACGCAGGTGCAGCCAGAGAACCCTTCAGCAGAGCTGGGAACAGCCCCTGTCTTCTATACTTCCACAGGGTCCTGGTCCTGGGGGCCTCTCCTGAGGATGTGGTGTCGGGGAACCTGGAGCAGGCAGATGCAGGAGAGCTAGTGGAAGGGGTGGTGATGGCCCCAGGGTCCTAGTGCCCATGGTGAGATCTATCCCTGGAGAGTCCTGGCAGCTGAGTGCGAGTGCTGGTTGCAACCACTCTCTCCTGGACCCTGCCTGTTAGGGACTAGAGCTCCCTGCTGCCGGGTACTGTTAGTGGATTGCTGACCTGCGGGTGCACTGGATCCTGGGTGTGCACACCCACTCTCATGCTCTTTGCCCCTCAAGTGACAGGTGTATAAATACAGGATATTTTAATGTTGAAATTTTTGAGGCTCTGGGCCTGTCTTCAATGGTTCCTATTGGAAAGGAAAAATGTCAGCCTGTAGCTTCCAATTTGTTTGAAGGGATTTAGCTTTTTAACATGAAGTAGCAGTAGTCTTTCCTTTAATTAAATGCCATGCAACATTGGCCATGGGATCAATGTATTGAAGGGAAAACCAGTGTAATTAGGCCTTGTGAAGTGACTAGCAGACCATCAGGGCTCTCCCAGTGGTGGGGGAGCTGGTTTCCGGAGGTGCAGACTAGTTGCACTTTGTTTTCTCAGCTGTAGACTTTGAAAGACTAAAGATTTCCTTTAAACATTTTGGGTCTCCAAAATACTTGTTTTCCTTTAAACACTTAGATCTTCTGTTGGTAACTGTTTTAATTTAGGATCTTAAAGATAGAGAGCACCCTTCCATCGTTGAGGAGGGACATTAGGTGGGCATGAGAGTTTATCACCTAAACGTCCTATGCAGAGGTGTGTGTGTGTGTGTGTGTGTGTGTGTGTGTAGGGGGTTTAATAGTGACACTGGGAGAAGGGGAGAAAGTGACATGGGTGATCTTGGCTCAGTGCCTTCACTGGGGTCCAGTATTTTAGTTGGGGCGTCTAGAATGAGCAGGCATGAGTTCCGTGGGTCACTTTGTGATGAAGAGGTGGTCACTGGGGAAGGTCTACATAGTCCATTCAGGGTGCGGGGTGAGTGGGGATGGTCAGAGAGGATGCAGGTTGCTGTCCTATAGGGAGGTGGTCACTGAAGGTAGTTGTATAAGGCAGAGATCTGGATGGACACATCAAGGAGCTAGGGGGAGGCAGAGAACTGGAAACTGCCCAGGGCGATAGCCCTGCTGGCCTAAGAAAGTCCACTTGCATTCAAAATGGACGCCAGTGCAACGTGAGGTTATAAGAATTTGCTACAGCCATAAGTGAGCATGCACCTAATTTAATCAGTTCCCTGTCACTAGACATTTAGGTCACATCTTTTTAAACTGTAAATGATGCTTCCGTGACCATCCATATGCATGAGTGTCTGTTTGCATGTAGGTGATTCCTTAGGACAGAGCCTAGGAGTGGTGTCACTGGCTCAAGAGCTGTGGGCAGTTTAGAGGAGGCTGGGCTGTGTTCTGGAGAAGCTGTCTGGGTGAGGTCTAGCTGCAGGGCAGCCTCCAGCCCTATCTCTTGCTTGGTGAAGGTGGTATGTTCCCTGAGCTCCTGTGTGTACAAGGTCCCTATGTGAGGGTGCCGTTGGCATTGCTGGATTATGGCCTCTTCATGAGTGGGTTTGGTTTACCTGTACCAGCCTAAAGCCCTTACCACTTAGCAACCCAAACCAAAATCCAACTGAGCAACACATCCACTTGTACGAGTCCTTCGGGAGGTTTGTGGTTAGTGTAGCGAGGACTGGGATGTTGCTGGTTGGGTCCCGGAGTTCTGCACCATTGTTCCCCCTAGGGACCAGCCCTGTCCAGACTCAGGCCTCTCCTTCCTGTGCAGGGCCGTTTCTTGCCTCAGGTCTGATACACAGGCTGCATGCCAGAGCCTGTTGTTGTCACCACCCCTACTACTAAGGGCCTCTGTTTCCACCCCTTCCTGGGAAGGTGGGTGGGCTGTAGATATCATTTTAAACATTCCTGTTTTTGGGCTGGGGATGCAGCTTAGTGTGTGTGTTTAGCATGTGAAAGGCTATAGGTTCAAACTCCAGCTGAAAATTCCTTATTCAAGTCATCTGGAAACATCTTTTTTTTTTTTTTTTTAAGTATTGTTTTAGTTGTAGATGGACACAATACCTTTATTTTATTTATTTGTTTTTATGTGGTGCTGAGGACTGAACCCAGTGTCCCACATATACAAGGTGAACACTCTACCGACTAAGCTATAGCCCCAGCCCCTTAGAAACATCTTTAGAGAGCTCTAATCCACATACCTTACAACCCCCCAGTTAAGGTCTACGACTCAGTGGCTTTTAGTATTTGCAGAGTGTGCAGTTAACATTTTTTAAAAAATATTTTTTAAAATTTTATCTTTTATGTGGTTCTGAGGATCGCGAACCCAGTGCCTCACACGTGCTAGGTGAGCACGCTGCCCCTGAGCCCGAGCCCCAGCCCCAGCCCCAGCCCCAGCCCCAGCCCCAGCCCCAGCCCGCAGTTAACATTTTTACTGCCTCAGGGAGAAACCATGTGCCTTGGCAGTCCACCTGTCCCAGCCCTGGGCAGCACAGCTAGGCCTTTTGCCTTTGTGGATTTGCCTGGGGACTTTCCTTGTGGTGGAATCAGGTCATCCCCGGATGTGTTTTTGAGGCTTGTCCTTGTTACGGCACTCACTCTTTTTTCTTGTTCAAATATTCCATAGCACCGTGGTTTGGGTTCCCCAAAGGCCATGTGTCCAAGGCTTGGTCCCCAGCACCACTGCTTCGAGGCAGTGGAAGCTTTCAGAGGTGGAGCCTCATGGGAGGTCTTCTGGACACTGGGAGTGTGCCCTCATGTGGGTATCAGGACCCTGACTCCCTCTCGGGAGGTGAGTGGGTTTGCTTCATGGTTCTGCCATGATGTGCTGTCTCACCACAGGCCTGAAACAACAGATCCACCTGGTCATGGACTGAAACCTCTGGAATCGTGAACCTTAATAAACCTTTTCTCTCTTTAAGCTGATTTTCTCAGAAAGTGAACATACATCCATGCGTTCATCCATCACTGGTTGACAGATGTCTGGGTGTTTCTGCTTCTTGGCTGTTCTGAGTGACGCCACAGTGAACGTTCAGGATGAGGTCTTTATAGGTGTGTATTCCTTCTCTTGAGCATGTGTCCAGGAGTGAGGATTGCTGGGTCACATGGCAGCTCTGTTTAACCTATTAAGGAGCTGTCAGACTTCCACAATGACGGCACCATTTTTCATTCTCACTAGTTGTGTACGAGGGCTTCGGTTTTCCTGCATTTGAGAGCTGTGCCATGTGTGTGGCATCTCCTTTTGGGTGCGATTTCCTTGGTGGCTGATGGTTTTGGGCATCTTTCACACTCATGTTGGCTCTCTGAATATCTTCTGTGAAGTATTGCCTGTTCATATTCTCTGCTTGTTTTAAGTTGGGTTTTCTTTCTTTCCTTCCTTTTTTTTTTTTTTTTTTAAAAAAACCCAACTTTATTTTATCTGTTTATTTTTACGTGGTGCTGAGGATCAAACCCAGGGTCTTGCATGTGCTAGGCGCTAGGTGAGTGCTCTACCACAACCCCAGCCCGGGTTTACTTTCTTATTGATATGCAAGACTTCTTGTTGGGGTGCGGTGCTGGGGTCAAACCTGGCCTTGAGCATGGCTAGCAGATGCTCTCCTGTTGAGCCGCTTCTGTTCTTACCCCGGACTCTTGAGGCTTAATACTGTTTTTCTGGTTGGTTGCTGTGGGGACCCGGCTGGAGTTAAGGGGCGGCAAGGACTTGGCTTTGAGCCGGCAAGTTTCACTTCCTGTGCCCTCTGCTCCCCCTTTCCTCAGCCGCCATCTGTGTGCATCTCAGAGCTGAGCTGGGCCTGAGCACCGTGTCATAGTGTCATAGACTTGCATGGAGGTAGCCAGGGGCAGGCACGATGGAGACATTCCAGAGCTTCCCCCGACGGTTGGTCGGTCGGAGAAGCTGCTACTGCAGGAGACATTGTGCAGAGGGGAGGTTCTGAGCTGTTGTGGTGGAGGGGCACACTTCCAGGCTTCTTGGGAGGGCGCCTTGAACTTCACCTGTGGAGGGGTTAAGGAGCAGCTGGGCGCTCCCCGTGCAGAGCACAGAAGAGTGAGTCCCTGCCCTATGCAGAGCAGCTTGTGTTTTAACGGGATTCCTTTTCCCTGATGTGAATGAATTGGGTGTGTTCACTCAATAAGTTAAAAAAAAAAAAAAGAGAGAACTCTACTTGTGGTAAATGGGACTATTAAAACTAGCAAAACGAAACAGCAAAAACAAGTGACAAGAGAATTTCCTGGCACACCTGTGCAGTAAGCCGTGTGCAGCACAGGGGGTGTGCTCCCGGGCACCTGTCTGTGTGTCCACTTGCACTGCCCCTCCTGTAGGAGACAGCGGCTCACCCTCTGCCTTCCTGCCCTGTCCTCCCTCTAGGCCATCGTAGCACCCCAGCCAGGGACGCTTGCTAAGACCTTTCTTAAACTCTGTGTCACTTCCAAATGGAGTTTCTTCCCATTTGTTACTCAGAAGCTGCTTGAAGGAAACAAAACGACTTAGGTAAAAGAAAAAGTGAAAGATTGAGAAAATTTTGAAAAACTTTATTGTTAATTGTAGCAATTAAGACTCATCAAGCTTGGAGTTCCCGACTATTGAGAAAAGCGGCCAGGGGATGGAGCCCCTGCCTGCCATCCAGTCTTCTGCAGAACAGAGGCCAGCCTCTTCTGAGCTGGGAGACGTGTGCAGCTGTTCTCCCTTGCTGCAGCTTGGCCTCTGGGTCCTGCAGAAGGAAATACCTTCCAAAAGGATGATTTAACCACCTCATGTGGCGGAGGAGAAACGGCTTCCCTCTGCTTGCTCTGTGGAGGTGAAGCTTGACTGAGATTCCCAGGGCTGGAGAGGCGAGAGCAGGTGCTTTTCTTGGGCTCTTCTGCTCCCTCTGACAGCCAGCCAGCCAGCCTTCCACGTCAACAGACTGATAAGGAACCAAAGACCCCACGTAAATGGTAGCACCTATGGGTCAGTAGCCTCTATTTCCTCCTGTTTTCACCCGAGAAAGGGAAGCAACCCTTCTCTAGAAAGCCTGAGAGTGATGGGGTGGCAGTGATCTGCTTTAAGGTGCACCTGTCATGCTTTGTGGACCTTGGGTGCTGGTGGTATTCCAGAGCATTATTGTGGGCAGCCCCAAGCTGGGGGGAATCTTCTGCAGCTCGAGGACAGAGCCAGGCTTGCAGAAGTCTTGCCTTCCTTGTACACCAAGTTTGAGTGACTAGCAGTGCAGGGGCTGCCTTGTGTGGGTCCCATTGTGTCCCTGTCATTTGTGGTTGCTTTGAGCCTCGTAGGTAGATGGGTCAGTGCTCAGCAAATATGGCAGACCTCTATCCAAATGCTGCTATTTTTTTTTCTTACTGAAATCCACATCTTGCGGAGCTGGCCCAGAAGCAGGAGAAGTAGCTCATGTTTCTGTGTGTTGTGTCCTGCACGCTGTGCCCTTGGCCCCTTGCCATGTACCGTACTTGATTATTTTGGGTCACATTTTAACTTTGATCTTAAGTAGTCCTTGCGCCTGGTTTGCAGAATGAGGTAGTAATATGAGGTTGGCTGAGGAAGTACTAGGTCATGACCCCTCTCCTGGAGCCCATCTGCAGGTGGTCTCCCCTTTGTGTTTGTAAATGCTGCACCCCCAGAGCAGATCGTCATAGTTTCACCTATTTATTGACTTTCTACTTTGGAAGAAGGGTGCACTGTCCTCTTCTTCTGTGCACCTGCTCAGTATTACCATGGCATGTTTTTGGTGAAGTTGGGATTCATTGTGCTTTTGTGATGGTATCTCTGGTGGGGGAATGAGCCACCAGCACTTGTCCTGTGTAACTTGTTCTGCCGCAGTGGTTAACCCAGGCAGTCTGCCAGTGAGGTGGGCGATGCCGTATGTGGGGGCATGCCCTGCTACCTGGGAGTGCCGCTCTGCCATGGACCTCCGCACAGCCCTTTCCCAGGGTCTTTTGCCAGCCCCTGGCAGGCAGGGAGGCTCTGCCTTCTCTGCTTTCCATCTTTTGTGCTTCTCTGGGCATCTCCTGCCTTATGCCCCTGTCCTCATTGGTAACCCATTTCCTTTATTGTCCTGCTGATGGGTTTGGGTGGGGAGTGGACCCTCGGTAGCAGCCCGTGGGTACCTTTCCTGATGACCCTGCTTCATGGGAGAGTCCAGATCTCTCCTGGGACCCCTGTGCTTCTTTATTTTTGTGACTCTGGTGCACATTGGCCAATAGTCCTATTTAATGCGGGGAACATGGGCTGACCAGTGGTCAGTGTGTGTGACTGGAAGGCCCATGTGTGGATTCAGCTGCTGGTGGGCAGGGCTACATTCCAGGCCATCCTGTGTGGCTCTGGGAGGGACACATGGTCTTGTGGTGGGTGCCCAGCTCTGTGCCCAAGGTAGCCACACACCCCTGCTCTCTCGTGTCTCCCAGCCACTGCTGCATGAGTTCCAAAAGTCAGAATCAAAACTACTTAAGAAAGGACGAGTGATAGGAAAGAAACAGCTTAAATTGTGTGTTGATTTTTCAGTTATTCTTGGCTTTCCAGAAAAAAGGTGCTTGTAATTGTGAGTTCTTTGCGTACACCATTTTGTGACAGATTCCTGGTTCAGTCTTAGATCTGGTTGTTTACATCCAATTAGAACAAATGAGTCCTAGTCACTCTCTGGTCTGGACTCAGAATCTGCTGAGTAACCACCTCTGTTAGCATAACAGAACGTGCCCTTCATTTGTGTAGAGCATGGCACATTTCACAAATGCTATTCCTTGTGACAATTTCGTGCCTCTGGTAGTTGAAGCTCAGAGAGTGGAGGGGCTGAGCATTGCCTGCAGGGGCTTTGGCCAGGCTGGACTGTGACCAGGACCTTTGAGCTGTGCTGCCACTCTGCTGCTTCTGGAAGAGTGTCCCTTCTGGTGATGACCCAAGTGTGAGGGTCCTGTTGAGAAATAAAGCCTTCCTGGTTGATGCAGGCCAGCATGGAATTGTGGTTTTGGTGTTTTTTCATAAAAATACTTCAAAGTTTTATTTTTCAGAGAGCAAATCTGTTGTAGAGAGTAAAAAGAAAATGTATTTCTCATTCATTTTCTGCATATTTAACTTTCTTTCGTTAGTTCTCTTAGAGCTGTAGTGATATTATTGGCTGACTCCAGATGCAGGGGCAGCAAGCTGACAGGAAGCCTGGTGCTGTTATCACAGAAGAGCTCAGACATGGTGATCATGAAGAGAGGGCAGCTCTGCAGGCTGGGAAGTGCAGGGTCTAGGTGCCAGCTTGTAGTGAGGGTTCCCACTGTGTCCTCGCAGGGCACATGGGAGGTGGAAGGGCAAGAGGAGACACATTGTGCCCTCCCATGGCAGAGGACAGGAGAAGGAAGCCTGGGCAGGAGAGGGCCTTTCCAGGGGCTCCCATCCTCTCAGAGAGTGGAGCCTGGTGGTCTGCACACCACCCCAGGCCCACCTCCACCTGCTGCGTTAGAATTGAGTCCTAGCACGTGACTTTTTGGAGGCCACAGGAAAACTCAAACCACAGTGAAAGCCAGACAGAGCTTTAGACACTAAGAATTGGGGTTGAAATAAAAGGAGAGAAGGCCTTAGGCCATGTGAACCTAATGCAAGGAAACTAGCTTGCCCATAATTCATCAGAAAGTGTAGACCGCAAGACAGAGAGCTATACGGAGACCAAGAGGGATGCTTCATAAGAGGGTCGATTTATTAAATGGGTAGACAAGCCCCAAATGTGTATCCAAATGTGCTTTATTACACGCAGAGAAAACATTCACAGACAGAGAGAAAAGGACAAGTTCATGATCACTGAGATTTTAACACCCCTCCTGGAGCAGTTGATATCGTAGATAAATTAAAGATATGAAAATTTGATTAGCACTATCAACTGTCTGGATCTGACTGCTTTGTAGATTGCTGTCTCCATCAACTGAAAATTTCGTTCCTCCCAGGGTACACGACACAGGCACCATGTGGACCATGTGCTAGGCCCAGACAAGTCACAGCAGAGACCACAGTGTTGGAAAAGCCCAAAGTTCATCTGATGGAATGCTTTAAGAACTCAGTAGCATAAGATGTCCAGAAATCCTCAAATATTTAGAAATGTATGTGTGTACTTCTCAGTGACTTATGGATCAGAAAAATCATAAGCAAAATCAGAAAATATTTTGAACTCAGTGGTAATGACAGTTCATATCAAAATTGCATGATACAGGTAAAATAGTACTTGGGGGAAAATTCAGAGCTTTAAACGCCTGTATTAGAAAGTGAAAAGGTGTCAAAGCAGTAGTGGAAGCCCTACCTTAAGAAACTAACAGGAGAGCTTGAGCCAGGTTCTGGGGTGCAGCTGGGCAGCAGAGGTTGGCCTCACATGTCAGCCGCACACACATGCAGGCTCCAGAGCACAGTAGGAGAAGGACAGCCCTCTCATGAGGGCGAAACAAACTAGAGCGTGACTGAGCAAGACAGGAGTCTTGAAAGCTTAACGCTAGTTTTATGAAAAGCAGAGGAAAATGTCTTGGGAGAGGGGCTGTCACTACAGAGCCTGCAGATAGTAGACAGATAGCAAGGGACATATGTGCAAGTGTGTGCCTATACATTCCAGAATATTCCTTGAAAGATGCAGCCTAATAAAACCAATTCAAGGAAACAGAAAGCTATGGTGTCCCTTGTTGGTTTAAAATATTAATTTGCAGTAAAAAAAGCTGTCACACATGAAAATATTGGGGCCAGATGGCTTTCTGTGCTAGTGAACTTTAGCAGACTTTTTAAATTGGTGCATTGTGATTGTACATAGTACTGGGCTAACTTTTTGGTACGTACTCATATGTGCACATAGTAAAATTTCCTTTAAAGAAGGAGCAGTGCCAGACCTCCAAGAACTCTTAGAGAGGGCTGGGTTGTGGTCAGTGGTAGAACACTTGCCTAGCACACGTGAGGGCCTGAGTTCGATCCTCAACACCACATAAAAATAAATAAATAAAGCAAAGGTATTGTGTCCAACTACCACTAAAAAATAAATATTTAAAAAAAAAGAAGAAGAAGAACTCTTGGAGATAGGGGGAGGAGTCAGTGCTGCCTCACTCATCTTTTAAGGTTCTACAACCCTGTTAGCAAAATCTTGTGAGACATTATGAGGGAAGGGAGCCAGGGGCCAGCAACTGTGAACAAAGAGTTCTTTAGAAATGTCACATAATTGATTTTCATTTCACCCCATGGATGATCTACTGGCTAAAGAGTAGCTTTCTTGTTATAGACAGAAAACTGGACCAAACACCTGAAATAAGTATTCTCAGACATTGGCCAGTAGGCAGTGCAGATTGATCTGAGACAAGGGCAGTGAACTCAGTGAACTTTGTGGTCACCCAGGTTGCTGTGCATGAAGGGGAACCTGAGTGAACCTGGCACCTTCCTGAGTTGAGGAACTGGGAAGGGGAGTTTGGGAGGCTGAGCTGCCTGGAGCAGGGTCCTGTGCAGGAGGGAATCAAATGTAGGAAGAGCCCAGGTGTGCACAGAGGATGCCCTTGATCCTTGCCTGAGTGCTGATCTGCTCAGCAGCAAGGCTGTCCATGAGCTGGGGAAGCCACCATAATGTCCTCTGGGGACAGTTTCCAGAGCTGCAGAAACTGAGTGCTGGAGAGCACGCGTGGGATCCGGGACCCCCCCAACACTCCGCCCTCCCCTCCAGGGCCTCCAGCACTGTCCTGCAAGGTGAGAGCAGGTTGGCTGGCAAGGGAGAAGCAGTCACAGGCCCGTACTGTTATGGTAGAGGTGGTAAAGGTGGTACCTGGCACATCTGGCATTCAGCTGCAGAACAGGAGCGCATGATCACGTCAAGAGAAGAATCAGTCACCACAATAAAACAGAACAGCACAGGAAGGGGCAGATGAAAGACCTCAACCCGCACTACCCAAAAGTTATAGAAGTTGCCAAAAAGTGTGCAGGAGAATCTGTTCAGTGATTGGTAGTTATCACAGAATTGCCTGTTAAAGCCACAGTGTGATACCATTAACACTGACTAAAATGGCTGCAAGGAAACAGATGGACGGTGCTGTTTTGACCAAGTTATGGAGCAGTTGAAACTTGGGGACATTGCTGGTGGGTAGCGTGAAGTGGTATAGCCACTCTGGAGAACCTTCCTTTGGCCTCCTCTCCTCTTTCTAAAAGGTACAAAGATGAAAGAACATACATCTGCCTCGTGGCCCAGCAGCTATACCCCTTGTGTTTGCCTGAGAGAAACGAAAGTGGTCCCACCGGCCAGAATGTTCACAGCATCATCTTCAGGCTGAAAACCTGTAGCTAACTCAGATGTTAGGAATAGTCGAATGTGTGGCCATATTGTGGTACGTGTGTAGGGTAGTGTGTAGTGTGCTGAGTCTGCTTTAAAGAATGAACTACTGATAACCTGCAACACCTGTGGCTTTGGCAGACACATTTTGAGCAGTGAGTGGGACTTACCCCTGCCTGAGTCAAGAGAGCAGGCCAAGCTGACTTGTGTCAATGGGGGCCAGAAAGTGGTTAGCTCAGGGTGGGAGCAGGGGTTACTAGAAAGGCAGTTAGGAATATTCCAGTTGACAGGGTGACTTTAGTATTTCTATTGTATGCAGATTATACTTCAATTTAAAATATCAACAGCTCCCCCAGCCAGCCACAGCCCACCTGCCTCCCACAGGCAGAGGGACCATTGGGCTTTCTCTCCTGGCTCCTACTATGGAGCAGTCACAAGGCAGCATGTCAGGGTGGAGGGCAGCAGAAGCATGGACTATGATCTCCAGGAGCTCCTGCTCTGCCTCAGGAGGTGAGCCAGTGCTCAGGACACAGCCCTGCAGGTGGCAGGGGTCAGTTCCAGGGGAGAGGGGAGAGGGCAGGAACCATCAGTGCCTTAGATCGGCTAGGATTGAGCCTGGGCCCAGAACGCTGGAGCCTGAGAACCTGGTGAAGAGGGGTAGATGCTGCGGGAAGTTCATACTTTTGTAGAGATAGGGGAGAGCGCCCGGTGCAGGGGAGTCTTCCTGGCCTTGACTCCCTTCCATGACCCTTTCTGAGGCGAGTGGTGCTGCAGAAACTCTCAGTGCTTCTGTGCACTTTTCTCAATTATTCTCCTTTTACTTTGTAATTAGATGCATTTATTCTATATCCATGCTAAAAATACCTTTCTTTTCTATGGCAATACTGTATTCCAGGCTTTGGATATAGTAGGATTTCAGTCACATCCCTGCTAATGCTGCTTCTAATGCTGTCAGCATGACATTGCTCAAGTGACATCGTTGGGTATAGTCCTTGCATACTCTAGGAAATGTCCCTGTAGAGTAGATGTCTTGGAGTAAAGGTGCTGCTCAAAGATTATAGACCTTCAAGAGTTGACCAACACAACTGGCCTACCAGTGTAGACACTGCCTGTAAAAGAGTGGCCGTTGACCCAGGGTGCTGTCGGTGATGGGTGTTGTCACTTACAGTCTTACCAATTTATTTCTGACAGATTTCTTGTTTGAATTTGTGG
Organism: Callospermophilus lateralis; assembly: GCF_048772815.1. Classification (NCBI taxonomy): domain Eukaryota; kingdom Metazoa; phylum Chordata; class Mammalia; order Rodentia; family Sciuridae; genus Callospermophilus; species Callospermophilus lateralis. The sequence continues at coordinate 164,486,504 of NC_135308.1, forward strand.
TTCTTTGGTCACCATCAAGGACAGCGTCTTTTTCTTGGTATGCTCTTTTGTCATTTCCATTTCCTTTCCTTTTTGTAGGGGCTTGTTTTCTTACTTAACATGTGCTCTTTGTATGTTAGGGCTTTTTGACTTTTTATACGCTGCTTGAATGTTTCAAACTTGTCATTTGTTGTTTTAACACTGTAGTGTCTTGCTGTACAGTCACTTTTGAACTTTTATATCCTTAGTTTGAGAATCTCTTCATAGATTGTGAGATTTGTGTCTTGCCTAGGAGTGTGTTTCCTGCCTGGGGGTGGCAAGATCGCTCACATTTTCTTCTAGTATTGTTATCTTCCTTTACACAGACGTGCCCCTCCACATGGGCCTATTTAGGGTTTTACCCTGTTGCCCCACATCATCATTGCCATTCATTAATGTGTAGTCACAGGTATTGCACGCATCCTAGCCTTGCTCAAAAGACAGGTTAGTATTTCGTGATTTTTAAGTAATACTGGCACTTAAAAAAAAAAATGCTTCACATAATGGTTGCACCCCACCTCTTTTGCAAAAATATTTAGCATCAAATATGCAGCAATTATGCAGTGGAATACAGTAATCATTTAGAAATCAGTTTTTGTTTGGTAGGATTAGTGACCAAGTATCCTTTCTGAAAACAAATCCATCTTGGCGGAAGACCATTGGTCGGTGCCCCCTGACTCGAGGTACCCTTTGAATGGCATCCGGTGCTCCTGCATGTGTAGGTATGGTTTTGAACGTTCATGCAGCTTCCTTGGCTTCTCCCAGAGTCCTGTAATTCCAGTTGCTGTAGCTCTGCCACAGAGTCCTTTATCTGCTACTCAAGGCTGCTTTCTTTCCTCCTTTTGGGAACTTTATTGGATGTTTTCATGTCCCTGTTCTTCTTGGTGAACTTGGGATACACTTGTCAAGTTTCAGAACACGTGCAGCGAGTCCCATTGGAGTGTGAACTGGCTTGGCACAGACTGTTGGTTACATTCTGGTTTCTAGCCTTCGAGCCGCCTGCCTGTCTGACCTCCTGTGAGTCGTCTTGCTTTTTGCCCAGAATGTCTTGGCCTCTGTCTTTCTTGTACTGCTGCCCTCTACATTGGGCTTCTCAAGGAGACCGCTGTGGACTGCAGGTCTTGTCTAGTTGCCATTTCTGCAGAGAGACCTCCTGACCTTCCTGACCATGTGCAATGGCCCACGTACCACCTCCTCTGCCCGTTCTTCTGGCATTTGTGTGGTTCTGAGCTCACACTTGCTCCGTCCTGGGGAAGAAGGTGAGCTCTGAGCATAGGCTGCCCAGCATAAGGCTTCCTAGGCTGCGGGCCAAGTTAGGTGTCACCTGGTGCTCCTCTGGCCCAGGGCCTGTGTGCTGCAAATGCTCCATTTCCCTGAGCCTGGCGACGTCCCCGTGTGCGACTCTGTGTGAGGCCTGGTGTTTTTAGGTCTTAGGCTGCTGCACCTTGCAGAGGGCAGTCTGGCAGATATTCTCTGTCAAAAATCTTTGCTTGACTCAGAGCTGTGTCTCTCATGGGTGTCGGTGCCAGCTGCCCTAACCCCTGTTTTTTCACAAGGGCCTGTGTGGTTCTGTCAAGCTCATGCCCATGACACTTCCATTTCTCCTGCTGCCCACAGAGGAAAGCTGTCAACTTGGGAAATTTCTTGTGTCTGGCACCTACTGAACTCAGACTTCTACATCTTGGCTTCTCGAGATTCTGCCTCCTTCTCTTCATTGGCCTTGTCCTCAGGCTGATCGGGTCCTAGCTGATGAAGCAGTCCTGGGCCTTAGTCGGAGCCCAGCAGCTTTCAGAGGAAGGCAGAGGGGTTGCTTCCAGAGACTTGCCAAGGGCAAGGGAAGCTTCCTTGGAAGCCCCTGGTGAAAATACCTTCTGGCCAGGGCTTGAATAGGGTGCCAGGCCATCGTGGAATCCGCCCCTGCTGAGGGTGGCTTGGCGCTACAGCAGGTGCCAATCAGGGGCACCTTTGGAGCAGGGTTGGGTGAGCTTAGCTTGTCCTGGGTGGGGGGAGTAGTGGTCACTGCACAGCTGGTGTTCTTCTAGGAAGGTGGTGAGTGGCCCCTGGCTGGAAGTCACGAGTATCCAGTTAGAAATGACGACTTTCCCCATCAGGCGGCTTCAGCTCCCAGGTGAAGCAGCAGGACTTCTTATGTTGAACCACCTTCATTCTTAGTAAATCCTGCCTATGTGTATTATTCTTTGGATAGTCTGCTGTGTTTTGATCTGCTAAGATTTTTATTTTGATCTTTTTATCCGTATTCACAAGTGAGGTTTGTCTGTGTTACAAAGTCTTTTTAAGAATGGGAGTTAAAGCAGTGGAAAGATACTGGTATTGAAGGTGATTTAGTTCCTGTGTGCCCTTGGTCAAGTCACTTAACCTCTCTGAGGCTACTACAGTGGTGCACAGCGTTAGGTAACTCAGGCTGCTCTAGGATTGAATAAGATAATATGTGTGACACCTCTCTTTAAACATTAAAGCTTCAACCAAGTTAGGACTTCATTTCTGTATGTTGCTGTATATTGCTGTATATTCAAGATTTTGACTTCTTGAGAGTTGTTTCTAATGAGGTGACAAATTCAGAGAACATTAATAAATGAGTTCTCTGTGCTTTCTTCATAATCCACAATCAGACAACCAGGGCTGTGCAAAGGGAGAGGCACTGGGAACATGATTGGTAAACACTATGTTATTGGTGTTCAGATATTAGGCTCCTGTTTTTCATAGCGTCCTTAGGGAATAGGGGAAGATTTGGTATTTTCTGAGATTGCTGTGAATGCACGTCATTGCTGGAACTGCCACCCAATTATTTGGTACCTACTTTATTTAGACTTTAGTAATTGGGAAAAGATGAGATGCCAGGACGTTGTATTTTGTTGATTATATTGCCAAAATCTTCTGTAATCGATTCTTTTATTGCTAATGTTAATCCCTAGCTCTGAGCTGTTAGGAGAAGACCTTAATGGAATATTGCTAACTTAAATGGAGGAAGTAATTGTGTTGGACTCTGTGGAGTTGGACAGGTGTGAATCTCCTGCACATTGACCCCCTGCTCTGGCTGTTCAGGGCATGTGAAAGGGGCGTCATGGGGATGCAGAACTGGCATGTCTGTTGCCCTCACCTGTAGCCCTGAGTGCTCTGTCCTGGCTGAGGCCCCTGTTTCTGGCCTGACTCTGGCCCCACTCCTGCTCCTGACTCTCCTCATCCGTGGGTGTTGTAGAAGCGTCTCTGGTGAGGGTCAGTCTGTCCTGGCTCTGTACAGTATGGCTATGCCTCTTTAATGCTGTGCGAAAACAAGCTTATCTCCAAGAAGCAAATTCTGTCAAAACCATAGTAAGAAAGCCCCTGTGTGCAGGTGCCTAGAAGTGAGAGGTAGGCTGCTACAGGGCAGGGAGAGGAGACGGGGAGCCCTCTAAGGGGATCAGCTTGGGGTGAGGTGGGGCCGGGGAAGGGGGCCAGGGGAGGAAGGGGGCTGGCGTGCAGGTCTTCAATGACCATACAGTGGGAGGACGGGCCTGTCCTGTCCAGGGCAGCTCCAGGGATGCTCAGGTGTGACTTGCAAACAAATCCTCTTCAGGACATGAGGGCATGAAAGTGGCGTGTGTGGGTGACCAAGAACAGTGGTGACACCCTTGCTCTGGCATGTCGAGAACAGCAGTGCCTGAGCTCCTCCCGCCCAGGGCTGCTCCTGCTCCGGTTCCGGGTTCCCTGCCCTGTGCACACAGGTGGGATAGTTAAGCACGGGGAGGTCTTGACCCTTTGTAAACCCTGTTTTTCCTTGTTCCTTTTTTTGTCAACAGAGGAATTACGGAAGCTGAGCTGGTCCGGAATCCCTAAGCCAGTTCGTCCAATTACGTGGAAGCTTCTCTCAGTAAGTCTCTGCCCCCTGCCTGCTCAGCCACTTCGTCTCCTCTCGTGGCACACTGCCTGGCTGGCCGAAGCGTGGCCCTCACATGTCCACCACAGGCCTGCTGTGGCTGTACATGGCACAGGGCTTTGCTCTGCTAGGTGGCATTGTCCAGTCCTTGTCTAATCTGAAGGTTGAGTTGACCAGGCTGGCAGGACGCGAGGAGGGAATGGCTGTATGTCTCTTCTCTGATTTTCATTATGTAAAAATTCGTCATCATCTGCTCCATCATGCGATGTGGCAAATCATCTGTGGTGCAGATGATTCAGCTCTGAGAACTCTAAACAGCAGTGGGTTTCCCCAAGTGTTTCCTTTTAAGTATTAGTAATGCTATTAGCCCCCCCACTGCCCCCGCCCCACACACACCCCCCAAGCTGATGTTAGGAGGAGTTCATGTTCTGGAGTGAAGACTGGTGACCCACCCTCAGCTGGCTCCATGGTGCCCAAGCTGAGGCCCTTCTGCAACAGTCGGACTGTGTGTCCTTCTCCGGCTCAAGGCAGCAATCTGTGTATGTGGGGCCCTTCCCAGAGCTTCAGAGCAGTTTCCAGTCAGCTTCTTTCTGTTTTCCTTTTTTATTGTTTTTGGAGATAAGTCAATAGGGAACTGTAAGTGTCTACTCTAAATTGGGTCTGACTTTCAGTGTTTAAAAGACTCTTTCTTGCTAATGAGTCTTAATAAATTTGCAGCTTAGTACCTCATATTCCTAAATGCAGATGCAGCTCTGAACAGTGAATATTTATTGATTAAATATTCTCTTGCAATTAAAATTAGACCTGCTGTGATTGCTTATATTTTTGTTTTGTGTTTTTTTATTTGGAGGTGTATATCCAGTTTTCCAAATACCTTCCAAGAGAGGTTATCAGCTCTTCAGATTAGTTTGTGGCAAGTTCTTATGAAACCACCTTGAATATCCTTATTGCCACTTAGTGTTTATCAAGGACATGCTCCCTGGGGGGTGGCATGGGAGTTGTTGTGTACTGGCATTGTCCTTTAGCTCTGTGCGGGTTGTGGTTTGATTCCCTGATACTTTGAGCTGTGCACTGGGCATCAGTGGGCAGAAGAGCAGCAGCAGCAGATGTCGGTGGTTGCACCCTGTCAGTGGGTATGGGAGGGCAGTAGATGTGGGGGTCTGTACGCGGAAATCTGGGCAGTGTAGACCAAAGAAAACCTGGGTTTTCGTAGGCACAGCTACTTAACTGTCACTGATTCGGACACAGCTTCCACTAGGAGAAAGTCGGGGTGCACCCTCGTGGTGGGGCAGATCCAGTGCAGCCTGGGGTGACGGGTTGTTGGACGTGTAGGACTCAAGTGACTGTCAAGAGCAGGGGATCCGGTGGTAGGGCTGTGTGAGTGCATAGGACCAGCCTCCTGGGCAAGGAGACATCACAGCAAGCTCTGAGGCCACTGCAGATTTGCAGAAATGTGCAGGGAGGGAAGACTCATTGGCAGAAGGGACCGAGATGGACAGGATAGTTCTCAGGCCTCTTTTGGGCCTGAGGTGACAGCTGAGAAGAAGGTAGGTGTCAGGTTGGGAAGGGGCATGGTTCTAGAGGAGCACAGGCTCTCAAGAATGCAGGCAAGGCTTCTGGGACAGTGGGGTGCCTACGTGGCATCTCAGAGGCATGCCAGTGTGGCTTGTGTGAGGGAGACAAGGAGCTCATGAGATTTAGGGGTGTGGTTAGGTGGACAGGGAAGGCTGAGGCAAGCTGCCCAGTTCAGGTACCATCAGGAGGCAAGGTGATGGGATCCAGGATAGTGGAACTTGGAGGAGGTGTGGTGCATCATTGTCCCCCAAATCCTGAAGGTTGCCTGGGCTTCATCCTGAAGGATTTGAGCCCGGAGTAATGAGGCTGTTTCTGGAAGGTGAAGCCTTGGAATGCCCTTTCATTGATTCATCCAGTCATTTGATGGAGATTTACTGAGGTCTAGATGTCTGGGAACTGGGTTGGGTGCTGGGGAACATCAGGAGGGAAAAAGATCGAGTCCTGGCTGCCCTGGGGCCTGTAGAGCAGAGCAGGAGTGCCACCATTTTGTTCCTCAGGCTGGCCCAAAGTCTTCCTGCACAGAAGGGTGTCCCTTCCTACAGACCTATTTTCTGTGTCCGTAGCACACTGCTCGCCCTGCATCTGCTCCTTTATTCCTTTATTGAGTGCTCAATGCATGCCAAACTAGTCACACATGGGCTCCCACAGAAACAGAACAGAGTCCCCTGGGCCCTGAGCAGGTGATGCCCTCACCACGCAGTCTGGACTAGTGTGTGACAGCGGGGAGCTGTGTTGGGGGCAAGGGGGGCTGCTCCCTACTGGGTCTTGGGAGGGGTTAGAGTTCGGACAGGTCCACTGAGGAGGGCTGAGAAGGGAGTCAAGTAGCTGAAGGCCTCAGTTGTGGTCTTAGAGAATGGAACAAGAGCCCCAGTGTGTTGGTTGTATCTCTGCTGAGAATGAGTCCCAGGTGCAGTGTGCTGCCTGGATTCAGGTGCCCTGGAAGGGAGCGCACCCTATGGCTGAGGGGTGCTTGTCAGCTGTGGCAGTGGGCAAGTGGAGGGGATCAGAACTGTTGCAGTGTTGATCAGGAACCTCCTCTGACCGTCCCATAGGCACAGTCAGACTAAGCACCATTTGGGGCCTGTGAACGAGGTTAGTTACTCCTGATTTAGCAAGTGGCTCTCACATATCTGCCTGAAAGGGCTCTTGCAGATCTGGGATCACAAGGATATTTTGGAGAGTTCTGGGGGGAGAACCCAGCAAACAAATCAAATCTGTAGAAGTCTAGAGAATGAGTCTTTCCCAGGCAATCTGTCTCTTGGTCATTCCCTGAATTCCAAGGATTCAGCCTAGCTTCCTGTTTCCCTGGGAGCTGTCATAGACCCTGGCATCTGGGTTATGAAACCGAGTGGAATCTGGGTTAGGTCCAGGTGTCAGGTGTGCACCAACTCCTGCGTGCTGTGAGCTAGGTGTCTGCAGTGCACCTGCCCCAGAGTGGGCAAGCGTCAGGACTGGGAGAACTTGGCAGGTTCTTGACCTGTGTTTCTTCCATTCTGTTTGCATTTTAGTATTACCTAGGAGCACAGGAAACACTGATACCTAGGCTCCCAGGGCTGCTCACGTGTCCAGGGTTAGAGACCACTCTTCCAGGCACTCAGACTCCACCGAGGAAGACAGGACCAGAGCGCATGAGCTGGCTGGGAGCTGGGCTCCAACAGCCGTGTGGCCCCACTGAGGACAGCATACACTAGGTCTGTGGTGCCTGGCTGAGGGCCAGGCTGGGCGGTGCAGGGGTGTGGGGGGAGCAGGGGTAGGTGAGAGAGACTGGCTGGGAGCCCTGCGCAGGTTGTCTGGATGGCCAGTGAGTGGGTGGGGTGGCAGCGGTCAATCCTAAGCACTCAGTTCTGCTCTTCCATGGGGCTCTTCCATGGGGCAGGACTGTGCTGGGAGGGCCAGGGCACTGGCCAGAGGCTCTGCATGCCCAGGTGGCAGCGGTCAATCCCAAGCACTCAGTCCTGTCAGGACTTAGAGCTGAAGGGGCACATGGAATCAAGAAGAATTATGAAGAAGTTACACATGTCCACTTCAGAAAGTCAGGGGACCAAAGCTGTATTGGACTGTGACCTCCTTCGAGGCCTGACAAAGGAATGACCTTTGCTCATCGTGTCTGCCTTGGTCATTAGCACCATCCTGGTGTTCATGGAGGAGCGCAGTTTTATTGAATAAATGGAAATGTGGCTTCAGCAGAGAAGCATGGCTCCTGTATCTTTAAGGAAGTCACAGGTGTGCTCTGTCTGGAGCATGCCACTGAGTCTCCAAAGCTTCAGTCATGCTGTTTAGTGTGTGAACCCCATGCAAGCAGTGTAGCACCTTTCACACACTAGTGCTGTGGAGAATCATATTTTTTCTCTTTTTAAATGTTTCAGAAACATTTAACAGAAAAGTAATTAAGCATTTAACATTTATGCTATTGAGTGTGATAGTTATAAATGACAAGTGTAGCTCCATGTCATCTTACCTCCTTTCTGTATGTTGAGGCAGGTTTGCACATGGACATGGTGGGACGGGACAAGTGGATTTTTGTGTCCCTGAAACAATTTAGGATATAAGTGTGTGCATGCATTGTTTTACATTTATGATTAGTGTTTTTGTAGCATGCTAATGCAGCAATTAAGTTTTCTGTAGTTCTGTCATTTAGAATTCATTGCATACTCAAATATATTTCATTTGCATAATTTCTAGTCTGCCTTAATTATGGAGAGGCTCAACTTGCTCATGTATGTTCCTTCAGGAGTGAGCTGTCAGGGGATGTGGAGTTTGTTGTCTATGCTCTCATGATAATGTACTTGCCTTTCAGAATCTGTGTTTTCGAAGTCAAGTTAGAATTTGGGGCACAGGAAGTGGTTCCCAGATTGTCTGCTCATATCCTCTGTGGATCATCTGCACCCCATTCCCCATAACTACCCGGTGACCCATGACTTGCCCCACAGGCGACCCTAGCTGAGCACAGGGACTGGGCTCTGGCCTGTTCATGTGGCCTCCTAAGCTGAGAGGAGTGGGGATGGTCTTCTACCTGAGAAGGACTGAAGGAGGACTGAGTCGTGCCATGTGGCCAGGCGCCCCTTAGTTAGCTGTGGCCTTGTGGTACAGGCAGGGAGCAGGGGTCCTAGGTAACTGTTGCTCTCAGAGAGAGGCTGCAGACCTGAAATACTGTGAGGGAAAGATGGCTGTGGGTGAAGGCTGAGGCCCAGGACGGCCATCTGTGACATTAAAAAGGAGCATCTGCCACCAGCTCTGCCAATGCCCCACCCTCACCATTTGGGGCCCTTCCATGGGGCAGGGCTGTGCTGGGCAGGTCAGGGCACTGCCCAGGGGCTCTGCATGCCTAGGACTGTGGGGACCAGTGGGTGATACTTGGCAGCTGGTCTTGATGCTGTCCTGGCACTGTTGTGACGCACTGCAGTCTTTGTGGTGCTGCTGACCCTCCTCTGTCAGCACAGAGTCGCCAGGTGGGAGGGCTTGCGCCTCCCCAGGTGAGGGTATAGAGCACTCCCCTGTATGCACTGCTGGCCTAGGGGAGCTCCCTTGGTGCTGGGCTGTCCTGCTGTGCCATCACCACAACCTGCAGCGGGGCTCCGTGGGAACAGTGCATCAAGAACCTTGAGGGCACCCATAGCCCTTTGAGTGACAGTTTGCTTGCAGGAGTGTTTTCAGGAGACAGCGTTGCTGATGTGGACACTGGACTGCTGGAAATAATGAGCGAGATTTGAGCCTGGCCTGGGCAGGGCTGTGGGGTTACTGTCTTGGAGCAGGGTGGTCTTGCTGTCTCAGCCTGGGTCAGGGGTCCCGCCCACAGCTTGCATCGCTGTCACTGCAGCAGAATAGCTGCCGTGCACAGTGTCCCTTTAGAGTCTCATGTATAGAAGTAGCGGGCTGTGGTGGCCGGCCCTGTTGTGGAAAAGCCACCCTGATTTTAAAGTGAACTCTTGAGCAAGGAGTGTTGGGTAAAGAAAATTTTCCTGCAGTGGACCTGAAAAGGACTAATCGTAAAGATTAATAAATTGAGCGTCGTTAGCCCGAGGAACTTTCTTCATCAGAAGACGTCACCGAGGACAGGGCGAATGGCACGCCACAGGGAGGGGGAGAGGGCGCTTTCTGCAGGGCTCGCCTGAGACCGGGACCAGGGCCTAGAGAGCCAAAAGAAGCAGTGACCAGCAGGAAGGGGACTGCACCTGTCCATGCACTGCACAGGCCAGCCACACCAGTCCTCTGGGAAGTGCAGGTTCACTCTGCCTGCTAATAGAGATGGCTGCAGACCGCCACAGCGGCTCATGTGAGAAAGCTGGGCAACCCCAGGCGCTGGCAGGGACATGGGACAGTGGGAAATCCCACATTTCTGAGGGGAGTGTGACCCTTCAGAGGTGTGCAGACCTCATAGTTCTGCTCCCAGCTGCGTACTGAACAAAAGTACATGGTTTGCACCGTGAAAGACGGGCATGAGCCTGTGCCAGCAAAAACTGGAAATCCTCCAGCGTTTGCTAACATCACTGGGTTTAGTCCCCAGGGTGGTGGCAACAGTAGTGGGAAGATGTGCACTGGTTCCTCTTACACCTGCCTCAGGCTTTTAAACCTATCTGAGAAGAAACAGCCGGGCACAAACAGTGTTCTCCATGTGAGGAGGAGACAGGCAGCGAGTGGGAGGCTCTGGGGTGCTGGCAGGGCAGTGGCCTGGCTTTTACCTGGGGGCACCGGGCAGGTGCATTTAGTGGTGGTGATTTGCGCATGTTTGGGGAGTGCTTTTGTAATTGTGTGTGGTACACTCCTGGGGCAGGGAACAGTGTTCTGGCTCACAGTGGACTATGTAGAGGACAGTGGTTTTGTGAACTCAAGTTCCCTGGAGCCATGGAAGCATGTCAGTTTGTGCAGGCACATGCTGTGATGTGTGCACTGGGACAAATCACCTAACAACGCACTTTCCATGAGATACGTATTTGAAAAACACCTTGTGTGGAGTATCTCTGTTAAGCACCACACGGTTGTATTTTAATAGAAACAAGTTTGAGTGGTGTGACCCAGCTGTTGTTAAAACAAGTGTGTGTGAGTATTTAGTTCATGATACAGAAAAGATGCTGGGGGAAAGGCCTAAGGAACGTGAAAGGAATGTGACTTTACATAATCCAAGAGATGTGGCTGGATTCCAGCTCTGGCCTTATTATCATCAAAGCCTGGCAATTCTGTGTTCTGTTGTCCTTCAGGTCAGTTTTTCTTGGTGAACCCATAGCTCATGGTTTTCCTTGTGATCGCGGGGAGGCTGCCACAGCTCCAGACTGTGCACATTCACTTGGACTCAGAGTAGCAGTAATAGCCTGGGATTGGCTATTATACCTGTGTTAGGTCACCTCTCTACCTCTGAGTCTCTCTGTCACTGTGGCCAGTGGATTGATGAAGCTGTGTAGTTCATTCCAGCCCAGACCTATCTTCATGGAACTGGATTCCCACCCGAACGTGCGGGTGGTAAACAGGGAAATGTGGTTCCTAGAGCATTGTCACGCTGTGTGAATAAGGCACCAGGAGACGTTCAGCAGGTAATATGAGCTGTCTGTGCAGAGTGGCATGCACTCTGTGGATGTTTCTCTGTGAAGTCATGCTGTGAAGGCTGGTGTGTTTTCCTTAGGGCTGGTGCAGCCTGGCATTGGCTCTGAGGATGCTTTGTGCTGGTGCTGCTGAGCTCTGAGTGAGCAGTCCCACTGCGGTAGCCCGGTCACAGTGAACGAAGAAGAGGAGGTGGCCAAGGTTTAAAATTAAGAGGAAAATCTTCCTCTTACAGAACACAGGGAACACAGACTATACGGGAGAAGCATTATCAACTGGACTTCACGAAAATTTAAAGCTTCTGCTGTTTGAGACCTGACAGGATGAGCCACAGACTGGGGCAGTGTTCTCATAATACATGTATGTGAAGGGTGACTGGTGTATAGAACGAGTTCAGAACTCATGAGAGTCAGCGGGAAGACAAACATGGGGGGCAGCAGTGGACTTTGGTAAGGTGGTTCACTATGGGTGGTCGCCAAGAAGGTGAAGTTAGAACTGCACGGCAGCGAGAGGCATGCTTGGGATTCTCATGTTTTGCTGGTCAGAGGCTACAATGGTGTGGCTTCTTTGGAGAGGGATTTGGCACCTTCTCAGAAAACTAAACATGCACCTCATTATGGCTCAGTCACTCCACTCCTGGGTATTCAGCCATGAGAAATGGTGTGAGTCCTCTTGTCCAGGATGCCTGGACTGACCTCACCCTAGGAGCCCCTGAAGGGAACGGCTGAAGGCTTGTCAGCAGGCACCTGTCCTGGCACACGGCATAGCCACTGAGTGGAGCACCGCTCAGCACAGCAGAGGAAGAGGCTGCTGCGTCAGGCCCGCCTCTGAGGAAAGCAGGAGCCAGGGCCCAGGTCCCGGGGAGGCCCCGCACAGGCCTAGCTGCTCTCTGAGGGACCCTCAGGACCCCGAGGAGGAGTCACAGAACTGTATTTAAAACGTGGCACATTTTTAATTCATAAATTGTATGTCAATAATGTTAATGCAAGATGTAGAAAAAAGGCTACCAAGAACATCAAACACCAAGCAGTCTGGCCCTGGAGTCAGGGCTCTTGTGACCACTTGGATCATGTGGCATTTGCTGATTTTGAGTTCAGTCCAATTTATGTATCATGATTGCAGCTGCTGAGAGCCCAGGAGTCTGGAAAATAGGTGCAGTTTGCGCAGCGCCAGCTTCTCACACACTCGGGTGTGTGTGTGCACGGGTGTGGCGTGATATGGGCGTGAGACCCCACAGGCTCCCAGCTCCTCAAGGTGTTGGAGGCATTTGGAGAAGGGCTCATGGCTCCTCCAGCCCTGCTTTAGGAGAGCTCAGGCCCATTCTGGTGTGGAGCTTCCCTGGCTCTGGGGATAAATCAGGGGCCATGGCCCTGGCTAGCGGACTGGCTGGGGCTCACGGGGAGGGAGGGTATTGCCTTCCTCTCTGCCTGTGGCTCTTCACACAGTCCCTCCCTTTTGCGTCAGGTTCAGAGTGCAAGGCCATTTGAGATGTGAGTCTTTTTATCACACTTAATTGAGACCCTCAATGATAGCAACCTTATGTATACGTTTGTCTTTTCCTTACCCAGGGTTACCTTCCTGCCAATGTGGACCGAAGACCTGCCACTCTCCAGAGAAAACAGAAAGAATATTTTGCTTTCATTGAGCACTATTATGATTCCAGGAATGATGAAGCTAACCAGGACACGTACAGACAGGTGGGAGCTCCTTTCTTCTTCCCCATATTCCTCGAAGCATTGGATTTGGTGACGTTCTGTCTGAGGAAATGTTTGTTTATTTTCTAATAAGCAGATGCCTCTTGAAAACAGTAATGGCCAGTTTCCTCTGATGGCAGGGTTGCTTGCTCCAGCTCTGGCTACAGAAGTAAAAAGGTGCTGGGTATTGAACCCACTGGGGCCTTTGCATGCTGGGCAGGTGGTCTGCTTCTGAGCCACACCCCAGCCCTTTTAAAAAGGGTGTTTTTAATTGGAGTCATAAAATAGAGTCTTTGATCCAGATAGTGGTGTCTGCCGGCTCTGCCCTAGGGTGATGGTGGGTATTTTGTGTCTCGGTGGGCTGCTGCCTGAGAGGTAAGACTGCTTCTGAAGGGCCATACTGGGCCCTGATCCAGGTGGCGCCCTGACCGGGACCCCACTGGCAGGGGTGGAGCTACTGCCCCACCAGTAGGCCTAGTGGCCCTTGTCTGTGGTACGGGAGGGTGAGATATGGGCAGATGAGAGAGATACTAATCAGCCATATTAATTAATCAGGTATATTAATTGCAGGGGCTGGGGTTGCACAGTTTAGTGCACAGCCAAAAGTGTAGCCAGTTTATCATTTTGCTATTTAGTTTGATAAAAAAATGGGTATAATTACATTTTTTTGTGCAGTCAGTTCTTGGATGATATGCATCATGGGAAAACATTTAACATTTATAATTCACAGCACATCTAGAATTTGCTGTCAGAATGGCTATTTGAGGACTTTATAATTCTTACTCTTTTTGTAAAATGTGGAAGTTCAGAATGGCAGTCCTCAGTTGGTTCCATTGTCTGAGCCCGTGGTCAAGGCCTGGTCTCCCTGAGGCCACTCCTGGCTGGTGGAACTGGGCTGTGTCTCTCCTGGCACAAGAGTGATACCCATGTCTCTCACCAGTGTGGTGTGGATCATCAGAACCATTTGAAGACAGGCCTGGCCTCAGTCAAGGTTCTAAGGCTGAGTGGATTCTTGGGGAGCATCCCCACATGAACAGGATGGTGGAGGCCGGGGAGGGGCTATGGCTGAAGAGCGAGGCCCTGGAGGCCGAGCAGGGAGTCACTACCAGCCCCTCCTGTACACCCGCACTGCCTGCTCATTCTAGTCGCTCTTGGCCACTCTGGGCTTCCACCCAGTGACTCTTGAGTTGCTGACTTGAATACAGATTGTGTTGGGCAGGGGATTCCTGGTTCATTTTTCAGCTTCCCTGGTTTTAGAAATGGATAAAGTTGGTATTGTTCTGATCATGTTTTCATTGTATTTTTATTCAAGAAAAAGAATTATAAAGGGCCTGTCCTTGCAGGACTTACCAGGCGGGTTTGTTGTGAGCATGGAAGGGAATGTTGGTCGCACACATCGTTGCTTATTTACTGTGTTAGATAATGAAAGACCCCTTATTATTTTGAATTCCCAAAACTTTTCCCCATTAATAGAAAGGGAGCAGCACTGTGTGGTGTGGCAGGGTGTCCTGTTTTCTCTGTTGCCCGGAGGATGGGTGACTCTTGGTACTGCAGCCTGTGCCTTCTCACTATTTCTGGGGGTGCCAAGGCCTGCCTTCGTGCTTCAGCAGGGCAGCAGGAAGTGGTGGCCTGGCACGTCCGAGGTCTGCTAGTGTGTATCACGGCCACCTGGCACTGGTCAGACTGAAAAGTCCAACTGTGTGCCTCTCCTTCCCTGCTCAGCCCTGCAGCCCCCACCGCTTGCCCAGCCTTTGCTTGTGGGGAGTGGGCGGGGGATGGAAGGGCTCATGCAGCCCATCCACCTGCTTTGTGGGGTTCCCTCCTCTAGCATGGGCAGGTTATGGGGTCTGATGTATGCACTGTTGCTGGTGGCCCACAGGAAGGTGGGCCTTGCTGGCCCTGGGCACGCAGAGGCAGGCCAGACCTGGTTTCTGTCCTGTAGGAGCCTGTGGAGCTCATTCCAGGGATGACCACAGGACTGCCATGCCAGGAGCAATGCACTGAGGATGGCCCTTGGGCTGCCCCACCAGTAGGCCTAGTGGCCCTTGTCTCTGCCCACACCTGGGCCCTGTGTGTGGCCAGCTGCTCCTCTGTGTGGAATGTCCCCTCCCGGTGCTGCTGTCTACACGTCTTTTCCTGTGTGTCACTGACTCATGGCCTCTCAGCTCGATGTTGATCTTTACCAGTCACCTCCTGAAGGGCGTGGAGTCAGCCCAAAGGAAGAGGCAGAACCTAGAGCCTGAATGATGTATGCAGGGCACAGGCCAGTCAGTGATGCCCAGGCTCCAGCATGCTGGCACCCTCTGCGGGCCTGGGCAGGAAGGCTGGAGTGCAGCTCAGCAGTGGGATTGCTCTGTGTAGGACGTGCGTGCCTTCCCTCTTTTACCCTGGCGAGACGGGAGTGATGGCTGGTGGCTGATGTGAGATGCTGGAGCCAGTCGATGACACCAGCTCTGCTAAGTGTTCCTGTCTGGTGGCTTCTTGAACCCACAGCATCTTCCTCTTCAGTGTCAGGCATGTTGCTGCGACTTTGGTCAGATGGTGACCAGGCAGGACTCCGACACTGGCAGAGACTTCCAAATGCTTCCCTTGAAAATGTCCTAGATTCCCCAAGGACCTTGTGAAGAGGAGGAAAATGTGGCCTAGGTTCCAGAAAGGGACTATCGCAGCTGAAGTCTGCACACTATTGATACACTTGAATCACTCTGTGTCAGACACTGAGATCAATGTTTACTAATTGCTATGGATCATGTTACTTAAGAGCTGAGGCCTGCTCTGTTCCTGCTCATGCAGCTTCTGATGTGGGTTGGGCAGGAGTCAGGCAAGTCCATCATCTGGACTGGATGTGCCCTGGTCAGGTGGAATGAGCTTTTGACTTCCTCCCCTCTGGAGGACTCAGCAACTCTGGGCTAGCACCCTTAGAGGGAAGAATCGGCAGTGCCGAGCTAACACTCTTGCAGAGGGCAGATGAAGAGGCCAGGTGGCTGAGTCTCTGAGCACGGCCCCTTTAATCATGATGTAATGTTGATGGTGATGTCTGTGGTCCTCCAAAGTAAGCCTGTCTTTCTCCTGCACCTCCAGATCCACATAGACATCCCTCGGATGAGCCCAGAAGCACTGATCCTGCAGCCCAAGGTGACGGAGGTAAGAGGAGCCTGGCTGGGTGTTTCTCTGTGCTGTCTGTGCTTGCAGGACAGTGGGTACATGTGGGGTGCTTCAGCCCATCAGCACGTGTGGGCAGCCAGTTTCTGGGGATTTGGCCTGGTGGGCACAATTGTTGATAGGAATAGCTAATTGTTCCTAAGATGTTTTTCTTGAGCAGTAGTGACATTCACAAAAGGATGTGTGTAACAGGCATGCCTGTATGGGTATGAACTCTTTACCCGTCCTGAATCTAGGAGCTGGAGCCTGCTGCTGTTGAGCACTGTGTCTGCGCTCTTGCCTCTGACTGCAGGTGTTGGGCTGCTTCTTCGTGCCCATCCCTCTCCTGGCCTTGACGTCCATTCTCCTTCACAGGTGCAACCTAGGAGAGCGGCGTGTCACTGAGTGTGGTGTCCTTTGGAGTTTGGTGTTCTCTGTGCAGCCCTGGCTCTGCAGCTTGCTCCCTTCTCTGGTGGTTTGTAGGATGCAGCCCACCTGTGGTACCTAGTTGGATAATGTTTGCTGTTTGAACATCCCACACTTTCTTTTGCCTTTTTCCTTTTGATAGACATAGTGGTTGTTTATAATTGTGTGCTTTTAGAACAGCATTGCTGGCACCTTCCTGTCCATCATGCAAACGTGCACAGGCAAGGATTTCTCTAAGGCATTTGAGAGGCACACAGTTGTGAGATTGGGTGTGTGTCGGTTACACTTTGAAGAGAGTGTCAGCATGGTTCCTGGCAGGGTGGGGGGGCCCTCTGCCACCAGAGTCACTTGCAGAGTGTTGGAGTTCCTGGAATTCTAGGTCCTGGATGACCTTTTGTTTGTTGTTTGATACCAGGGATTGATCCTAGAGGTGCTTAACCATGGAGCACATCCCCAGCCAATTTTTTTTAAAAAAAATTTTATTTTGAGGCAGGGTTTTATTAAGTGGCTGAGGCCGGCTTTGAACTTGTTATCCTCCTGCCTCAACTTCCTGAGCTGCTGGGATGACAGGTGTGTGCCACGGTTTTTTCTTCTCTGGTTACTAATTGTGCCAGGCATCTCCCCATGTTTCCAAGTGTTCTCTTATTCTGGGAAATGATTGTTCTGTTTTTGCCCATTTTTTTTCTGGGTTGTTGGCCTAATTTGTTGCTGGCAGTTGATCTTTGTGTGTCTGGACCCCTCATTGCAGGTTTCTGTTGCAGGTACTTTCCTCCATGTTGGCCATGTCTCACTTTGTTCTTGAGGGCAGATGATGCTGGGAAGTCCTTACTTTCCCTGGGGTTGAACCTGTCACTGACATGCTTTGCTAAGCCTTTTCCTGCACATACGTCATAAAGATGTCATCCCGTTTTGTTCCATCTAGGAGTTCTGCTTTTCACACCTCTGTGTTTCATTGATCTATAGTTGACAGCTGTGTGCATGAGATGAGTCAATCCCAGCACCAGATGTGGACTCCAGCTTGTCTCTCTGTGTTGATGGTTTCTGCTGTATGTCGTTGTCACATTCACATAGATTTCTTCTGTGGCCTCTGTTTTGTCCTATACTCAGCTGGCTTTAGGTCTGCGTGCACACCCCATTAGCTGACATGGCTTTGGGACGTCTTTGGTGGGGTGCACATGTCTCTTCCTCCTCCTTGGCAGGGATGGGGCAGCTCGCTGTTTGCTCTCCCACTCAAGCCTTGGAGTCAGATTGCCAAGGTGTGCCTGTGTTTGAGGTCTCTGATTTGTGGTTGGCATTGCCTGGATTCTCTGGATTTGTTTGGAAGAGTTAGCATCTTTATGAGGTTTAGTTTCCCTTTTTTATGAGCATATTAGTTTCCTTTTAGGCCATTTTAATGCCTTTCAATGCAGTTTAAAAATTTTTTTCAATAGTCTCATCAGCTTTATTAGATTTATTCCACATTATCATATATTTTTTGCTGCTAAACTAAGTGGTATCTTTATAATAAAATTGGAATTTTTTCATTGTTTTAAAAACTTTGTTTTGCATCTCGACTTTGCTAATAAATAACACTTTTGATATTGGTGGCCCGTCGGCGTGGTGCGCCTGTCAGAGGAAATCCCAGGGTTGTCAGGGCAGGAGTGAGGACGCAGAGCAGAGGGGTCTCCCCAGGAGCACTGCGTCCTTTGCCCCAGCGTGCTCCTGGTGTCTGAGAATGGATCGTGACCACTTTGCTGCTTAAGTGTTTTATTGAAAATAGACAGCGTGGATTGTCTTGTGAGTATCTCTTCCTTCCTCTGTGCCTCCCTTGCAGGCTTCTTGCCCTGAGTGTGGATCCAGCCTCACTGCCCCTTGGTGACAGTTGGGCTTCTTGTCATGATTCTTGGGGCCTCGACCCTATAGGTTTGGAAGGCCTCCCCTGGCAGTGGTCTCAGCTCCTGTGCCCTCCTCTGGGGGTATGGAAGTGCCCTAGGTTTGTGCTCAGCCAGGCTGCAGGACTGAGCAGGGCCACGTAAGCTGGGAAGGTGGGTTCTAGTGGGGAGGCAGGCCCAGGGTGGATGTGCTGGCCGATGTGCTGGCCAGGCCACTTGAGCACAGCCTTGTGTCGGGAGAAAGGATGGTGAGCAAGAGGCTGTAGGAAAAGTATTGAGATGCTGCTCTTGTGTTGGCAGTAGGCAAAGCCGAATTATGATTTCTGGCATGGTAACGGTAAGGTTTAGATGTGTCTGCAAAATGATAGCAAATCCATAACAAGAGTGGCTTCACAAGACAGAGGTTTATCGCTGTCTCTGGTACTGGCCCTTTGCCAGCGATTTGGTTGCTTCTCTCTGCTTGGCTTTAACCTCAGGGTCCAAGTTGGCTGCCTAGTGCTCTTCATCACATTTCACTCTATTGGCAGGGAAGTCCAGTAAGACACGGGTGGAGAAGGGCATCTGCCTCCCTTTGCAATCATACATTTTGCTCCTGGGGCTTCTGCTCAGTATCCTTACTGGCTTCTTGTAGTGACACAGTGATCCTCAGCTGTACAGAACCAGGGAAATTTAAGTTTGGCTCTAGTTGTCATGGGCACACTTGGGCTTGGGCCTTACCTTGTTAAGGAGGATTTCTGGCCTGGGCATTCCTCCCAGCCTGCCCATCCATTTGGTTGTTTGCTTGGCCTTCTTTTTCTCCTCCTCTTCTTTTCTTTCACTTCTTTTTTCTCCTCTCTCCCCTCCTTTCCCCTTCTTCTCTCCTCTTTTTCCTCCTGTCAGCTTTAGTGAAGTCTGATTCACACACAGTGAAACTTGCCAGTTGGTGCGCAGTGAGTTCTGTTGCCCCCTGTGTGCAGGAGTGTAACCACCCCCCAGCTCACACCGAAGGGTGATTGCACTGCCCTGACAGTTTCTTCCTGTCCCTCTGCTCTCAGTCTCTCTCCACCCACTGCCGCGGCAGCTGCTGATCCACTTTCTGTCTCCAGAGCTTTGCTGACATATGGAATTTCACTTTTTTTTTGGTGCTGGGGAGTGAACTCCGGGGGTACTTAACCACCAAGCCCCACATCCCCAGCACTTTTTTATTTTTTAGAGACAGGGTCTTGCTGAGTTGCCTAGGGCCTTGCTAAATTGCTGAGGCTGGCTTTGAACATGATTCTACTGCCTTAGCCTCCTGAGTTGCCGGGATGACAGGCATGTGCCACCAGAGCCTGGCTTGAGGCACGGATTTCACGGAAGTGGACTCACACCCGCTGAGGACTTCGCTAACCTAGGGTGGCGTTCTCAGTCCACGGGTTGCGTCTGCAGTTCGCTTCCTTTCATTGCCAAGTAGTGTTCCTTTCCCTTTCAGTGTGTGCATCCATTCATCAGTTGGTGGCACTTGAGTTTGTTCCGACTTTTGCCCGTTACAAAATAAATCTGCCGTAACCCTTCATGTACAAATCTCAGTGAGGAAGTCTGCGTCCCAGTCACCTCTCACCCCTGCCTCTTACCTGGGAGTGGACTTGCTGGGTCTTGTGCCAGACGGTTCCCTTTCTCTGCCCTTTGGTCTCTGCCTGAGGCGTGGCCTTGTCAGGGACACGGCCTGCCCTGCCAGCTGGAGGCACTGCAGCCCCACTTCTGCCTGTGGCACATGCTCATCATGGTGCCAGTGCGCTGCCTTGTTCAGCTGGTGTCTCCTCCTCCTGTGCATGGCTCCAGGGTGCAGGGCCTGCAGGTCCCCACCCTCATGTGTCCTGAGTGCAGAGCATCAGGAGCACCTTGAGGGGGACTCGGGGATTTTGTATAAATTAGTGAGTAATCTTTTCAGCCAATATTGTTACTTGAAAGTAAAATTGGTTACTTTCTGGCCAACTCGTGGGTTTTGTTCCCTGTTGAGTGTTGAACAAACTCTGTCTGACATTGAGAAGCACCATTCCAAGATTCCAACGTGTGACACTGAGCTGTTGCGGTCAGCACAAGGAGTTTGTTAGAACCACATTCAAACATGGCAGCTGGGCCTTTGCAGCTGATGAGTTAATCATTTGCTCAGTGACTTTTCCTCTGTGTTGAACCTGTCATCTGCTCTCTGGCTAGCTGTTTCTTAGAGCCATTTTACAAACCACAGAGATAAAGTGCTTTTTCCAATCAAGTCACTGGGCATTGCCGTCTCATTGCGTTTGAGCAGACGTGGAGGATAATGAAGCATGAGGTCTGTTTACAGGCAGACTTAAGCACTGGTGTGGTGCACTGTCCCCACTGTGAAGGAAGGGGCACTGTCTAGGTTGTGGACGTGGATGGAGCCCAGCCCTGTTCAGCCTGGACTACTCCCTCAGGCTGGGAACTTATAATAAGCTGATTTCTTTTCCTTGGAGTGGGGCAGACTCTATGGGTCCTGGTCCCTGTGTGCCTGGAGAGGGGAGTGGGCTGATTCTATGGACCAAGGACCTGGATCTGAGTCCATGTGTGTTTTTTTGTGTTTACACGAACTGCCTTCCGATCCCTGCGTGGCAGATCTTCCTGACCTTGTCATCCCACCTGTTCTGCCATGGCTGCTAACCCGACAGCATCCTGTTCCCTATTCCAACACCTCACTGTGCAGGGCGGTTGCTTATTTTTGAGTCTTTTCCTGCCAGACCTTGAGCTCTGTGAGGGTAGGACCCTTGTCCGGGGTTCTCCACCTGAGCACTAGGCAAGGATCAGTCTATGAGTATGGATGACCTGCTGTGCCTCTGACCTTCCCTGAGAGCTTGGGTCTCTCCCCTGTAGCCTGTCATCTCCAGGAGCCAGAGTTGGTCCCTTCTCCTTACCAGCATCTCCCTGGTGCCCACTGCGGTGCCCAATAGGCCCCCAGGCATTGTCCTCTCCTTGTGGGAGTCCTGTAGTTATGCTGGGGTGAGGTGCCATCGAGAGCCCCACAGCTGGTAAGCGGGGGCTGGGTCCCTCTTGTGATGTCTGGTCACTGTTTGGTGTCATGATTATCTTTGTTTTTTCTTCAGAATTGATGGTGTGTTTGTGAGAGCCCAGGAACTGGAACTTGCCTTATAAGCGATTCATTAACTCTTCTGTAAATATTTTGGGGTTTGATGGACAAGTCTTCCCTTCCGTTTCTCTCTGCTCTCGCTGTGAGCAACATCAGCACAGAAGCCTGTGTGGTACCCACCCTCTGATTCAAAGAAAAATTCTCAGTGTCCTTTCAGAACCTGTGCCGCCACCTTGGGAAGTGGAGTGCTAGTGACTTTGAGGTCCCATCCTTCTGCTCAAGGGCTTCTCCAGACCCCTCAGTGGCCTCGTCTTGACCTGGAGGGTGCTCCTGGACCTTGTTCCAGGAGCGGAGCTGCGGGGTCAGAGGTGCTGTGTTGTGTGGTGCCCGCTGTGGCCTTGCCCGCACTTGTGTCTGCACTTGGGATGGTCAGACACCCTGAGGTGTCTCATTGCCTGATTGCTTATGTGGTTAGGGTTTTAGAGGCCTCTTAGTTCTCGCTGCCCCCTGTCTGTGAGAGCTTCTGCCAGTGCCACTGTTGTGTCTGTTCGCTGTCCTGCTGGTATACATTCAGCACACTCTGCTATGCCTGTGTCTGTGTGTTAGGGACGCATCTGCTTCACGTTAGTGGGCCGCCTTTCCACTCTCACCAGGAGGTTCTTCACTTATGTCTGGGCCTTTCTGTGTTGTAGCACATCCTTTCAAAGAGGACTTCTTATATTTCTTCTAAAGGTTTTAATTCTGCCTTTAATCTTTAGTGCAGAATGAACTTGGCATGGTATTTGACACCACAGCTCCCGGGGCACTGCTGTCCTCCCCAGGATCTCACACTCTCTGGGGCCCCTTTTGGGCACTCACACCAGTTCTGGCTCTCTCTCCACTCCCGTTCCACCTTCACCTGTGCTAGGTGATGGTGGCCTTGAGTTGGGTGGGTTGGGCCACTCTCCTGGGTTCTTGTTTCTCTGCACTTCTGTGCTTTTATATGTTAACGTCAGCTTGTTAGGTTTCCAGAAACCTCAGAAATTAAGGTGGATCTATTGATCCATTTACAGAGAGTAATATTTTGTTTTGAATTATTTAGTTCTGTTTTATTTTTAAACAAATGTTCCATCTTAAATGTATTGTACAACTCGTACAATTCATAGATATATTTTTAAGAAAGTATCCTTTAAAATTTCAAATTGTCTTTTTTGTTGGCCATATATATAAATGCAGTTGTTGTTTGTAGTTAATCATGTATTTGGGAAACTTGCAAACCTTTTTTGCCAGTCTTACAATTTGTGTAGATTTGAGATTTCTAAGGAATCAGTCATTGGCATTGGTGAATAATGGCAGTATTGTTTTTTTCTCTCTGTTCTGTGTGTCTTTCTTGTTTGCATTTGCTGGCTAAGACACCCACTGCGGGGTTGAGCTAGTGGTGAAAGCAGGTGTCTGGTGTGCCGAGAGGCAGCCTTGAACTTCCTGCCCTTGAGGTGCCGGGGAAGGTGCTGGAGAGGTCTGCTAGATCCCCTTTCCTCCCATCTTCTGAAATAATATGCTTTTGCTTCTTTAATCTGTTCTGTGATGAGTTTTATTAATGGATTTCCTAGTATTGAACCAAGCGTGCATACCTGAAGTAAATGGAAATCGGTCATGAAGGATATATTGTTCTTTGCATTATGAGATTAAGTTTGAAAATGTCTAATGAGCTATAACTGCCAGAAGGGGAAGTCAGATTTCTCTTTAATTTGAAACATGTTTTTTCTGACCATTTATCGATTGTTTGGTTATTCTCTGGCATGTAATCACATGTGCTGAATATTTGTTCTCAGGATGGTGACACCCTAATGTTTTCTTTGAAAGTACAGTTTCCTTTCAGCGCTTAATTTTGAACATAATGGAACCTCTGTGTTTCACTACCTACCAGGAAGCCTGCTATGAGCACCGGGTATGAATGCAGATGGGCATATTTGAATGAGGTGGGTGTGGATCATCTTCACCCCAGTGCAGGGTTATTGCCTGTTTGAAGAGTTCTCTGCTCAGTGGTGTGAACATGCGGTGGGTAGAGGTCTTGGGCTTTCTGTGTGTTTAATCTGAAAGGTGGTTGATTTTTGAATCCACATTCTAGATTCGTTTCAGATTTTTGCTTTGTTTTCTTTCATTAAATGTTGTAATTCATGGATCATGTTGTAAATAACTTCTTATATAACTTATAAATAACTTCTTTTTTCTGAGCCTGCAGTGCATTTGGAGTTTAAGAAGTATATGTCCCGAAGGTCTTCTCATTGTAACTGTATTTTGTTGCTTCTCTCAAAGAATTATCTCCATGGTACTTTATATGCTGTGAAGTGGTATTACTGATTCATATGGTAGAATTAGCGTGTTTTCAAATTTCTGAAATCAGGGTGTTTTTTTTTAGTGAGTAATTGTGAGCACAGTGGCATTTTTGATTTCAGTTTATTTCACTTTTAGTATGCAGCATGTCTTAGCTCCCTTGTGGGCACTGAATGGCTAGAGTTCAATTCAGCTGTGGAGGCCTGTAGAGGGTGTTTGGTAAAAGTGCAAAATGCGGGCAGAAAGTGCCCTGATCTGGGCCCCTCTCGAACCCCTCCCAGCTTCCCAGGGAAAATCTGTTGCAGTGTTTAGGAGGAACCTTTTGCTTTTTGAATCAGCAAGCAGGAGAGCTGGGACTGCCTCCTCACTTCCTTGGTCCTGCCGGTTTCAAGCAGCAGCAGCAGCAACTATTTTGATTACTGCTGTTGAGTGTAGATTGATTTGCAGAAGAGATACTTTAGGAAGAGTTTAAGGTTTGTACTACTTTTAATGAATTCCCACTCCAACAAAGACTTGAATATCAAGAATGTGAATAGAACTTTAATAGCTGATGCTACCCAGAGAGTGTTCATTGTCAGAGCTGCTCCAGACCAGTCTGTTAAACACATCCCCAGACTTAGGGCATCCTTCCTTACGGGTTCCTCGGTAGGTCAGGCACTGCTTCCCCAATGGCTCCTTCACTTAACTGTGGACTAATGTGTTGTGACAGATCTCCCTCCCTCTCTGCTCTTTCTAAACTCACCCTGCTTCCACTGATAGCCCCATGCAGGGGAGAGCAGTGTTTCTCCTTCCCTGCATAGGCTTCTGGTAAATTACCTGCACTTTTGACATATGAAATTGTGGGGATGTGACCTCTTGAAGAATGCTAGTGAACACCAGTAGGCATATGGGTGACACCAAGACCCAAATGTGGTCTCTTTTTTCAACAGTGCACAGCTGAAGTGTCTTGCAGAGAAATGTGCACAAAACCAGGAAGATCATATAAAGTTCCCCTGCCTACTCCATTAAGACATCTAGGGGAGGCTTGGGGGCGACACTTGAACTTGGAAGGGCATACCAAGTTGCTGATACCTGCTTCCACAGTTATGTGAACCCTTGTGTCTCCTTGCCTGGTGCCTGAGGGGCTGTTTGTCCATGGCCTATAAAAAAGAAGAGTGGTCTTTGTCTCCCTGGTATTCTGGTATCTTAACCACTCTTGTGAACATGCCCCACAGGTTGTGCAAGGCTCAGTCTGGTGGGTGCCCCCGGGGTGACTGCCAGGGGAAGCACTGTGGCGAGGCCCCATCTAGTGGAGGGACTTGTCTTGGTACAGAAGCTGCAGGCAGGAGCAGGGTTGGTTTCAGCTTGGAGGGCCAGCTATTGGAAAAGCTCTGGACCAGGCACTTTCCTGACCATTGAGCCATCCAGCAGGCCTGTGTGTCCTGAACCAGCCAAGGGGAGTAGGGCCTATGCCATGTGCATGTGCTGGCTTTGAACATCCCTTTTTGGGATCTGGTCTTGGGGGCCTGGGGAAATCTTGAGGTCTTTGCCATCAGCTGAAGCTGCCTGTGTCTCCTGGAGCCTTCCTGTGCAGCAAGAGGAAGAGCCAGACTCCTCCTGCTAGAGAAGCATGTTGAGGGGCCTCAGTGGAGGAGCGAGGGCTCTTTACTTTACAGCCTTTTTCCTGGAAGTGTTTCAGGTGGCACCGCTTCAGTGGCAGTGATGGTGCTGGATGCAGTCCTAGTGTGCCGTGGGCGCTTGTGCAGGATGCATGCGAAGGCCCTGCGCATGAGTGGACGTGCCCTCTGGAGACTGATGGGCTTAATTTGTGCCCCTTTCAAGTGACACCTTGGTATACTTTAAAGATGCTCATTGGAAAGAAGTGATATGAAATCTGTTATTTACAATTTTTTAAAACTGGCCTGAAAGCAAAAGCTTAGAAATGACTCACTGCGTTCCTTAAAAAATAACTCTATGTGAGGGGCTGAGGCTGGAGCTCAGTGGCAGAGCGCTGGTCTAGCATGTGGGAGGCACTGGGTTCGATTCTCAGTACCACATATAAATAAATGAATAAAATAAAGGTCCATACGTTAAAAATAAAAACCAAACAATTCTATGTGAGGCAAAGCACGTGTCCCTCTGTTGGGGGTAGGACCTCTTTCTCACGGTGCTGTTTAGTGCTAAAGATTAGGGAGAACTTGTCGCCATGAAAGTCACATGGTGAGGTGGCTGCAGGACGACACCCAGACACGTCTTCTTGCTTTGCATGGTGGGGGTGAGGTGAGAAAAACCACTGAAGTCTTCACAGGCCTTGTTCTCCCACGAGCCAGACTACACATACATGCGCACGTGCACGCGCGCACACAGACACACTCTCTCTCTCTCTCTCTCTCTCTCTCTCACTCTCTCTCTCTCTCTCTCTTTCTCACTCTCTCTCACACACACACACACACACCTTTCCCACTAGCTGGAGGTAGGGAGCCGGGTCTGGGGCATATTCAAAGGAGAAAGCAGACTGGGAGAACTAATGGGAATCCCGGTGAGCATTCTGTGTCCTGTCCAGAGCACAGGAACATGAGCTCAGGAGCAGGGTGTTGAGGAGAGCGGGGGCCATCTGCACCTGCATTCAGCCAGTAGAGATCGCTGAGCCCCTGTACCCACCAAGGGGGGCTGGGGACACAGCAGCCAGCCAGGGAGGAGATGCTTCCTCAAGGATCCTCGACACAGTGAGGCTGTAAGTGGTGCTGGGCGGGCATAGGAGAGGGGCTGCTCTTTTGGGTAGGGTGGTACCTGCGGTTTTCTCTAAGGCTTTGAACTGGGATCTCTTGCTGGAAGTCCTGGGGGCCTAGGAAGTTCAGGAGAAGAGGATTCCTGGCAGTAAGACCAGCAAACACAGAGATTGGGACAGAGGTGTCTGGGAGGGAACCCTGTGGTGGTGATGAAGTCAGAGCCAGGAAGCAGCAGCCCAGGTGCCTGGAGTCACAGTCAGGGGTTTGTGTTTTGTCTTCAGGGGCTTGAGAAGCCTCAGGCGGCACATGGTGCCTGATGTGTTCTAGGTCAGATGCTCAGGGGGCATGGTGAGACTAGACTAGGTGTATGATGACCGGAGCCAAGCTGGGGAGTGGATGTGGACAGAGGATTTGGAGTTGGTGTCCTTTGGAGGTTGCTTCAATGGTGATAGCACGAGGGGCCACAGGTCTCTCATGGCTCTGTGAGGGCTCAGTGTGACCAGAACCCATGCCTCTTTAGTGGTAGAACCAACGTTTACACCAGTGTTACCCTCCTGGAAGGCCCTCGTCCTCTGTGTCTGGTGGCCTGCCCCCTTACACACCACTCTGTCTTAGACTTGAGCTGCTTGTCTGCATTTTCATGGTACTGGGATTAAAGTCTTAAAAATGTGCATTTCAGGTTGTCATGAGCGATCAAGTAGAGTTAGATCCAAATGATTTGAACTGACTGATAGCTTTCCTTAATTAGTAAGAAATCTGATTTCTAAATTCTTCCCCAAAGAACGCAGACACACTCTTCCTGGGTGCAGTGCTGGCTCATTGGGCGCTGTGCTTCCAGAGCAGAGCCCTTCATGGGCCCCGGGAGGAAGAGAGCATCATTGCCCAGTGACTGCTGGTGTGCTCCACTTGCTGAGCTGGCCCAGCCCCGTACCACTCATGCAGTGCCATATCTTCTCCCCAGGTGCTGTGCAGGTAGGACCAGCTTGCTGGGGTCATGTGCTCGAGTGGGGCTGATGGGGGCTAGTGCTTGAGAACTGAGTCTGAAGCTCAGGCTCCCTCAGGTCTCTGCCCCTGACCTTATCAGCCCTCTCCTGTGTGGTAGGTGGCCTGGGGGCCATAGCACATAGTCTGTCTTAGGGTCCTGTGCTCTGTATACACACCCCAGTCCCTGCTGGGTGACTGCTCCCTCCTGGGCTGTGGCAGATACAAATCAGATGTAGATTTTGGCTCCCTGAGAGATCCTAATCCTTCCGCTTCTTTCTTACTCTGCTCTATGTCTCATCTTGGGAAATGCTTTTTGTCCTGCTGCAGGGCAGGAGTGCATGAGTCCTTTCAGGCCCTTGTGTAGTCCAGCCACTGGGCTGCAGTTGGGCTGTGCTGCTCCAGATCTGTGACTTTGCCTGCCTTCTCTGTGTCTCATTTCCCCTTCTGTGTTAGATATTTAATGCTGCACAACAGCATTTCCACACCCAGTGACTTCAAGCAACACCTATTTACTCAAACTGGTTTACTCAGTTTCGGTGGTCAGAGGTGGCTAGGGGTGGGCCTGGCTCTGCCGAGTCCTCTGCCTCAAGGTCTGTGCAGTGAGGTTGGCGAGGGTCACAGCCTCACCGAAGCTCCACTGGGGAAGGATCTGTTGCCAGACCCTGGTGGTCATTGGCAGATTGGGTTCCCTGAGGCAGCAGACTCCTGGGTTTCGGGCTGGCTGTTGGCTGTCCTTAGCTCCTTGCCACGTGGGCCCTTCTGGGTGGCTGAGGACAGCATGCCAGTAAGGGAGGGTACCTCTTGGCAAGGTAGGTGGAAAGCTCATGTGACGATATTGTGTTGTTCTATTGCCTTTCTGTCTTAGTTGGTTGGACCAGTCGCAGAACTGGTCCAGGCTATGAAAGGGGGACGCAGCAGGGTGTGGCCCCAGATGGGGGGGTCTCCACTCCCGGAGTCTGCGCATGGTGCCATGTGACTGTGGCATGGTGGCAGCCCCTCCTCAGTGTGAGAGGATGAGGTGAGCTGGTGCAGGTGCTCAGGACATGGGAGCATGCACTAAGTGTCAGCTGTCGTAGCTGGACGCCTTTGTCATTGTCTTTGGCAACACTCTGGCAGGTGGGAGGCCCCCTGCTCTTCACAGTGGTGCTCAAGGCTGTCCCTAGCAATGCCATCTGGCTTGCTTTCCCTCTGTGCCCTCCTGCCCCACCCCTCATCTCAGTGCCTCAGAGCAGCCAGCGCTGCTTCCTGACTGCGTCTCCATGTAGACTACCCACCAGAAGCCCTCCTATCCTGGCTTAATGGCTGGCACTCCTCAGTATCTGTCTCCTCTCAAGACAAGCCGTCACCCTGTCCCATCCCAGAGGGTGCAAGGTGTCCCCGTGGAATCCTCTCCAGCCTGCCTCCAGGCTCTGAGCACAGCTGAGCCCCTCCTGGAGACTCCTGGCAGCTGTGGTTTAAACACTCACATGCAGAGGGCACGCGGAGGCATCGATGACTTGCAGGACACTTTCAGGGAGGGTGGCCCACTGTCCTGGACCCTGCTATGACCACGACCAAAGGGCTGGTGCAGGTGAGCTTCCTGCACAGCTTGTGTCTGTGGGCAGCACCTCATTGTGGGTGGGAGGCCTCCTGGGCTCTGTCTCCCTTTGGGGCTTCTTTGGGAGGAGAATTTGGTGTAGTAGCCCATCCCCTCGTCTCTCTGAGGGGTGCCTCCATGGAGCCACCAGCTCTTGCCTTTCTCTCCTTGTAACTGTGACTGCTTGTCGCTGAGTAGTCCCTGCTTCTGCCCTTCTCTGGACTTGGGCCCTGGGAGGCTTGCTGGGGAGGGGTCCAGGGCCCAGTGAGGCCCATGTGTGCCTGTGGGTACAAGAACATGTCCTGTATCCTGCCACCCCTGTCTGATGAAGCTGCATGTTATCATGTGGCTTGCTTGGTGGCCTGGTGGTTGGGCATGGCATGTCTGATGCATTTGCAAACCATGGCTGATGTACTGTGGTCCAGGGGCCCCTGTCTCTCTTGGGTCACCTGAGGTGCTGCTGCTGGGAATGGCTTGTCTGGGTCCTCGTCCATCTTGGTCACCCTGGAGCCTCTGCAGCAGCTGCCAAGTTTTCACATGTGAGGAATCCTTAAAGGGTGCCATGTTATTAAGTGATGTTGGTCTTGAAGGTTTTTAAATATTTACCTCTCGCTAGAGCGGTTGACTTAAAATGGAAAGCACTTCAGCTCTTGGTGCACGGATGCATCATTCAGCAAACATTTGTCAGGTGTGCTGCGTCACAGGTGGAGGTTTCCTTGTTAGCTATTGAGTGACCATAGTGGCCAGTGGCTGATGGACCAGAGTGTGTGAGGAGGAGGCTGGGTTCTGAGGCTGGTTTCGCCAATAGTAGGTGGCTCACCCTGGGTGGAGACCTCACCTGTGTGGATTCCAGGTTCTTCTTCCTAAATCTCCGGCAGGGTCAGTGGTGACTTGGGGGATCTGGACCCCAAGCCCAGTGAAGTGTAGGATGCGTGCAGTGTGGAGGGGACCGACTCCAGGACAGATGCGGTTGGTTCTTAGGGTTTGGTGTGCTCAGCAGTGCTGTTGCTCGTTCATCGGTTGGAAGCTCACGGAGGCTTCACTGTGCCCCTCATACGAGGCTGGACCTGTGAGAGTGGACCAGGCAACAGCCTGGCCTCACCAATTGCTAGTGTCCTAGTGCAGGAAGTGATTGCCTCTTCCAGAAGGAGCAGATGGCTACAAGAAATAGGGATTGAAGTGAGTCTCAAAGGCCTCTGGGCAGTGGGACCTGAGGCCAGAGTGGCAGCCCAGCGTGGCCAGGATGTGTGACTGGGGAGCCAGGGTTCACCTGTTCCAGGGTTGGACTGAGGCCCAGGTGCTATGCTTTGGCCCCTGGGCTCGGGGTGGGGGGCGGTGGACAGAGACGTGGAACAGGTAAAGGTCTTTAAGCCATGGTTGTATATGCGTGCATGCACGCGCACACACACACACACACACAAATACAAACACATAGGCAAACTGAACAGGCTGGGCCGAGTCCCTCACCATGTGTCAAGTGCCCCAGTACAGTGTTCGTTTATTTATCGACTTACCCAGCCACTGTTCACCTGTCCACTGCTGAAGCACTGCGGTACTGCCCAATGGAGCCCTTGGGCGCCCCTGTGCAGTCCTGGCGCATGGGAGTGCAGCGGGGCCTCTTGTGAGAGCCAACAAGGGCCTCAGGGTGAGCTCAGGGGTTGGGAAATACTTCACAATGTTGGTGAGTTAGTAAGAAGATAGACTTCAATTGGGATTGCTATTTGTTTATATTTGCATTTTAATGGCCAGTGGGAAAAACATCCATACTATGTGTTGCATGTAAGAGTGGATCACTGTAAGCTCCCTGTGTTTACTTTTGCTTCACCACCTGCTCCATTTTCTTTCAGATTTTTGAAAGGATCTTGTTTATATGGGCAATCCGTCACCCTGCCAGTGGATATGTCCAGGGGATAAACGACCTTGTCACTCCTTTCTTTGTGGTCTTCATTTGTGAATACATAGGTAAGGTCACTTGATGGTTTCTGTCATGAATATGAAATATGAACTTTATAAGACTTGACATGTAACTGTGCACAATTATACCAATGTTGAAAATTGGCACCAAGTTTAGTGTTTCCAGTGCTGGGCAGCAGTGGAGAATGGCACCTCTGCCGTGGATGCCAGCTCTCAGAAGTGCCTCATACCCGCATGCTCAGCTACCGAGACATCCAGGGGCAGCCACGATGGTTGCTGCCCTCCGTCTGCAGTAGTGGAAGAGAGATGAATGTGTTTGCCAGTGGGTTTACTTTCAATGGCCATCGGAACTCCGGCTTAGTGGTTTGGATTTAAATGGATAAGGCCAAGGTATTAGTTGAAGATATGCTTACGAGCTGAAGACCAGATTTTCAGTTGCATTCTGTAGCAGTTCATCAGTTTTCTATCTCTGATATACTAGTAGCATTTCCTTTTATTGGAATATTAATAACTTGCAAAATAATGTTTCACAGATATTTAGTTTGGCCTGTGCCTTTTCTCTTGAGTACTTCTCTTGAGAGAATAGCAAACTCTAATATCTCTTTATCTGTTTTGAACATGTTTAAAGTTTTTTTAGAAAATTTGGTAAGTTCTGGGTATGTTCTTTTGGATTCATTTATGACTAAAACCTAAATACACAGGAGGGGCTGTGCCCCTCAGTTGGAGCATTTTAATTTAAACTGGCTTCCGTGTGTCCTCTCTGAGCCCTCTTGGCATGTCTTGGCAGGGTTTTGGAGGCAGAGGCTTTGGCCAGGTTGGCTTCGTTCTGCTCCACACCCCCTCGTGGAGATCTGAGAGACTGGGTTTCCCTGAGCAGGTTCTTCTCCAAGAGGGGGACAGGCCCACAGAGCCATGTGTCATAGCCCCTTGCACTTGGCTTCCGCTCGTGATTTCACAGGCGGTCTTTTCATTGCTAAGCAACTAATGAGTGCCGCTCCTCACCCCCTAATCATCTCTTAAGTGGGGAGAGGCCACTCCTGAGAGTGCTCACACTCTGCCTCCACTCCCTCATTTGACAGATAATGAAAATGTTCGTAATGATCCTGGAACAGCAGGACCTCTGTCAGTGGCCCTCAGAGTTGTTAATTGAAAGGAGAAGTTCAACTGAGATGTGATTAGAGAGTTGATATTCCATGTTAAATAGACCATTTAATTAACGTGGTAAATAAGTTTGTCTTAACTACTTTACCACCAACTTATGTTGTAGACCCAAGTGGTTCTTAATGCCTTGCCTGATTATTAGTGAGACGGGACGAAGGACATGACCATGGTGTTAATTGTCCAGAAGGAATAACTGGAAGAAGTGGAATTTTGCTCCTCAAGTGGACTCTTCACTTGGCCTCGTACTCTTCCTGCCTTCCTGCAGTGCTGGCCACACACATGTAAACGTGCACACACTACACATACATACTCACACACAGAAATGTGCATGTACCACATGTGCATACTTTCATACTCACACACGGAAATGTGCACACATCACACGTGCATGCTCTCATACTCACACATATGTAAATGTGCATGCACCACACGTGCCCATTCTCATACATACACATGGAAGTGCACACACCACACGTGCACACTCAAAACGAATGTGCTCACACCACCTGTGCATGCTGTCACACACACATGCTCACACACACACGAGGACATCATGTGTTGAGTGGATATGCTCTCTGGCTTTGGAAAATATGCGTAGACCATACCATTTATATTTCTGGTGGTTGACTCTTCTATTAAGTGAACATTTTAAATTTTTGGTCCTGGATTTCAAATGTGATGGGTGGATTTGTAGTCCTCTAAGAACTTGCTTCCTGGGCTTTGAAATGTTCAGTTTTGTAGTCTGGGTCCATCATTTGTCATGCTGTTTAGCTGATTCTTGTTAAATTGCTTGGCGTCCAACTTTGCTTCCCTCTGGGGTGTGGTTCTGCTGCTCTGCAGACCTTCCTGGAGCACTGTGTGGAGCTGGCTCTCCCACTGGGCCTTGCTTTCTGTCCGACTCTACAAGTGCCGTGTGGCTCCTGTCCCCGTGGAGCCTGCAGTTGCAGCAGAAACCCAGGTTTTACCTGCATGATTGGAAAGTTTGATCAAACAGTTAGCCTCCATGTTATCAAGAGGAAGCATAGGGTGCTATGAGAAGCTGTCCTAGCCCAGGCAGTCAGAGGAAGCTTTCTGGAGTGAGAGGGAACCAGGGTGGTGGTGACAGCAGAGAGCTGGCCTGGAGCCAGAGGTACCCTCAGGGGCACTGATGACTGGGCTGGAGGCTGGGGGCAGCTGTGCCCGGGGCTGGTGAACCATGTTGAGAACAGAGAGGATTCTTCAGGGGTGGATGCAGGCTGGGAAGTGTGGGCCCAGGTCCGGGTCTTCACACATTCGCACTGGCTGTGGCATGGAGATGAGGGTGTCTGGGAGGTGTGATCAGTGCTCCTGAAGGCTGACTGGGCTGCTGTCTTCAGGAAGGCATCCCCAGAGGCTTTGGATGGGACCTTTCCTACAGAGAGAAACCTAGTGAAGTTTGCCAAGGTGCTGCTGCCTGCGTGCCTCAGCATTAGCACCCATACTCTTACTCAGGTGCTCTGACACTTGGAGCAAGGTTGTTGAACTGTGCCTAGTGTATGTAGCCTCCGAAATAGAGGGGAGCTGGTGTGGTTGTTGGCCTCTGGGTGTGGAATTCTGCCAGGGTCTTCGGGTGACGGACCTCAGACACATGTGAAACCTCAGCAGGAGTTGGCTTCTTGTGAGGTACATGCTGGCTGTGGCCCAGGCACCAACGACCCTGCAGCCCCTGGCCTGCTCTGCAGTGCTGCTGGTCCCCGTGGGAGGGTGGTGCCTGGAGCGCAGTGCCCTGGGTGTGATGTGCCGGGTGGGAAGCAGCTCTGCCTGTCCCTCTGTGAGTGGCCCTGACTCCACGTGCTAGCCCTGGAAGGCCCCTCAATGCCATGCTCTCTGACTTGAGAACGGACCTAGGGAGTGGACAGTCATTCGAGGAGGATCATGACTTCTCAAACTAGATTAACTGCTTCCCCACAGGGAGGGGGTGCTCATCTTTGGCTGGAGGCTGGCCAGGATGACCAGAGTCAGAGCAGAAATCAGGAGAGCGTCGGGGCAGTGTTCAGCGAAGGGAGCTTGGGAAGTGAGGGAAGGCATAGGACATTTTGGAACCAGAGATGGAGCTGGAGCCGTGTGGGAGTGTTCTAGAGGTGTGTCAGGACCTGCGCTCGGGAACGTAGTAGGCCTGACTCAGGAGCGTGAGCCAAGTAACCCTGGGCTCCTTGTGGGCCTCTTGTGGGCTTCCACCACTGGGGACGGGAAATTTGGTCCTGCACATGAATGAGATTTGGTCTGCAAATGAAAGTTAATACATATGCGTGCACGCACATCACACCCAGCCACACAGACACACCTGTACACACGTGCTCCTCATTGGTGCTGGCCACAAATTCTGAGCAACTGTGGAGCTAAACTTTGTGCAATGGCACTCACCAGTCTAGGTGGGTTTTAGAGGAGCTTGCAATTGAGAAGGAGGTCAGGAGACCGCTAGTGACCTCAGAGGCAGGGGTAGGAGTATGGGAGGCACGTGGAGATGGCAGAGTGGTAAACACAGTCACTGAGGCCAGGCTGAGCCTGGGGAGAAAGTCCCTGAGTACAGTGTCATGATGGGGGCATTACTTACTTGGAGGAATTCATCGTGGAACAGTTCCATATGCCAGGAGGGTGCAGGAATTCTTGAGTTTCAGGAGTTGACGCCTTAGGGAGTGAGTAGGAAACTCCAGGCACATACACGATAAGTTTGTAGCTGCTTAAACACACATTCCAGATCAGACAGAACTGGCATGGATGCTTGTTCTCGCAGAAGCTTCTGGAGCCACAGGCTGGTCAGTGCATGGGAGGCCCTGGCAGCTGGCACCACCTGCTGCTGGAAAAGGCTTGAGGTGGGGCTTCATGCTTTGTCTGTGGAAGTGAGGGGGGCACTGCGATGATCACTGCTTTGGATGAAGCAGGACACTGGGAGAGATGAGGCAGGAACTGTGCCATCTTCATAAGAAGGGATCTTGGACCAGGTTAGCAGGCCCAGACCTGGAGGAGCAGACTGCAGGGAGGCCTCTGGAGGAGGCCTGGAGGGTGTGCAGGCACACTGGACCAGAGGCTGGATTGCAGGTGACTCCCAGTGTGCTTCCCAGAGCCGGACCTTGGGGTACTGTGGCACCACCCTCAAGCAGGTGCGGGAAGGGGAGGCAGGTCAGCTTCTCCTCCTCCCTCCTGTGCCCCTCCCACCCCACCCCATTTTCTTTCTTCATGCAGGCGATGGAACCCAAAGCCCAGAGCACATTAGGCAAGTGCTGTACCACTGAGCCGGAGCCCAGCCCTGAGCTTGCTTTATCCATGTGAATTAAGTAGGAGCATGGCCTGACATTCAGAGCCTAGAAGAGAGCTCTGCCAGAGGTTAGATTGGAAATAGGAGGGTTCCTGGAGTGACGGCTGTGATGTACCAATCCTGAGAGAGAGTGGCGAGTGCAGAACCCTGGGGATCTCCGGGGTAGGGTCTCCAGAATAGTTGCATTTGGCTGTAGGAAACTGGAAGGGTGACCCTCCTGTGGGAGTTGTGTGTACTTTCCTGTGCAGGGGTCTGGGTGGGGACAGTCCTGGTTGGTGTTACTGTCCTCACCAAGGTCACTGGGCTAAGGTTGCAACTCTGAGGTGACTGAGTTCAGATATCTCCCTGCACTTGCCAGCTGCAGGCAGCCGCAGGCAGCCAGTGCTCCCTTCATGGGTGTGGGAAGTGGAGTTCGTCATGGCGCAGGCCTCCTGGCTGCTGGGATTGCTGAAGGAGGGCCCCACAGAAGCACAGCCTAGAGGCCTGTGTGGAGCAGAGTGTGTCCAGTAAGTGTTGTTCCTGATGCCACAGTCTTCCTGTGGTTATCCTGGCCTCTGGCTTTCCTCCACTAAAACAGGACCTGCACCTCCTTTGCACTCAAGTTCCAAATGTAGAGGAGGTGATGAGGGGCAAAGGGCCCGTGGCCATAGGGGCAGAAAGCTAGGATTGTCTAGAGCCCACCCAGTGACCTCCCTTCTTGGCCCCTGCCCTCCTCACTCTGCCAACCACCTGGGGCCTGGAAAAGACAGCAAGAGGCAAGAGAGAGGAGGAAGCGAATGTGTGCTCTGGCAGCCAGCACCATGTGTGCCCAGGGGAGAGAACGGGGAAGAGTGGTTCCAGAGGCAGGCAAAGACCAGGTGAGGGGTGTCATGGTAATTAAGGAGGGACAGTTTCAAGGAGTTGTTCATTGGCACCCAGTGCAGTGCCCTGGAGGTGCAAACTGGAAATTGACCCAAAGGCTCGTCGGTGAGAACTCCACTGTGACCTTCCAGAAATGGGCTGAAGCATGGTGGCAGTCACTTGTGTGCTCGTGGAGTGCCCTCACTAGAAGTGGTGACATGGTGCTTCTGCACTGGGCAGGGTTGGGCGACATGGACCAGAGACTTCTTTCAGCTTTAAAGTGCTTTTGATTATGGAAGGTTCCAGACACGTGCACTCAGCAGCAGTAGCCAGAGTCTTTATGCCGTCTGCGCCTGCGTTCTGGCCGACGCCACCCAGCCCACCCAGTCAGGACTGTTACTACTTTCAGAATAGCTTCATCACCCACTCAGAGTGTCAAGGTCAGTGACTTTTGGAACAGTAAGAGAATATCTCACTACCAACACGTTGATTTTAGGGTGGTCTCCTTATCCCAGGAAGAAACACTCCTCAGGAGGCACAGCTGCCATTCTTCCTTATCCCTGCCACCAGCCCCGGCACCTCTGCCTGGAAAACTGCTGTGTGTCTGTGCATTTGCTTCTGCTGGACATTTCCTGTCCGTGTGTCCTTTTGTGTCTGGCTCTGTGACTAAGCAGCCTGTTTCAGGGTTCGGCCAAGGCATAGTGTGGGTCACTGTTTCATTCCTTTTTATGGTTGAATAGCATTCCCTTGTGTGGACCTACAAACAGAATATATTCTGTTTCTCCCTTCCTCCTGGTGGACATGTGCATTGCTCTTCTTCTCATCTAAGGGGATGATGCTGTCCTGAATATCTCATGTCATTTTCTGCAGATGTGTTCTCATTTCCTTGGGCTAACTGTGGAAATCATATTATGCCTGGTGGCGAGCACCACTGTGCTGACCGCCTGTTCCCAGAGCAGGGCCCAGGGCTATGAGAGCCCTGCTTCAGGAGGAACGTAACCCTGCAGCCGCAGCTCTGCCGTGCCTGTGCCTCTCTCTAGGTCGGGGAAACCTGTACACACCCTCACTGCGCTCCTGCCAGGATTCGGCCCTGGCTTACCACTGAAGTGTGTTTGGTTTCTCGTCCCTGACAGCCCTCTCTGATGGACTCGGAGGCTTAGGACTGTCTTGTGTGTGTGTCATTCTTTGTACAGAACTGAAGCTGAGTACACTTGATATTAATTGAATTCCTACTAAAAGTTTCTACTTGTGCAATTTAAAAACAGAGCCTTTAAGTCCATTTAAGAGAAATACTGAGTGTAGAGCTTGTGCCAACCACAGAGTGGCGTGGGGGACAGAGTCGAGGCCTGGCTGGCCACACTGCTGGGAAGACCTGGCCTTTGCCTCTGTCGCCACTCATCATGGTTGCTGCCCTCCCAACTCTGCTGGGGGCCAGCTTGTGCCCACTCAGTCCTGGGCCTGCTCAGCCCGTGGGTCTCTGAGTAGTAAGCAGGTGAGGCTCTCCTGCTCCCTCCTGCTGCCTGGGGCCCAAGCTGACTGGAAGCAGAATTATCTACAGTTTCTTACTGTCTGGGCTGGGGTGGGGGCAGCCTCTAGATCTGGGTTGGGAGGAAGGAGGATCATGTCACCTAGAGCCAAACTCTGCTTTGTGGCCTGTCCCTTGCATTGGGACCCAGGCACAGTTTCTTGAGAGGTCACTCGGGTCCCTGGGCTGTGTGCACCCTTGGCAGGCTCTGACAGGACATCTGCAGCCCACAGCACCTGTGGCTGACACTGTCATGATGTTCCCTGAGCCTGTCCTGTGTGTCATATTCCATAGTTGTGGGCATATGATATGTGACATTTTATTCTAGGCTTCTTTTGCCTCGACCCTTGTAACACCAGCTCTCTCCTGTGTTATGAAGACTCTGCGAGACTGTTTCTACCTCCTGAACAGTATGTTTTGTTGAAATAACTCACATAATTCATGAATCTGTCCTACTGCTATTGGGCATTTTGGTCCCCATCCCAGGTGGGGTGTGATTTTTGAGTAAAAGCCTGTACTTTTCAAGCAGTGACTAGCACATTCCTTTTGAGAGTTTTAAATTTGGTTTAAAATCAAGGAACATTAATCTATCACCTTTAATTACATAATTTAAGTGAGAATGGTATTTTAGTTTAAATAAATATTTTCAGCATAGTGAGAAACAAAGAATTACTGTGGTTTCCCTCTGATATCTCTGTGTTACTTAAATGTGAAGCTGTTTCCTGGGGTACTTTGGACTGGTGCCTCAGGGAGGGAAGGAAGGTGGAGGCTGGAGGAAAGGCCCCGCCCAGTGCAGGTTGTCTGTGCAGGTGAGGTCCCCGTGTGTGAGCGCCTGGACTGCAGACTGTGAGGACAGCGACTCTGCGACAGGGTAGTGAAGGCAAGGGAGAGGAAATGTTTATTTTGGCTCATGTCTTTAGAGGTTCTCATCCCCAGTGGGCTGGCTTCGTGGCCTTTGGCCTGTGGTGAGGCAGGGCCTCATGGCAGGAGAGGGTGTGGAGGAGTAGAGCTGTTTGTCTTATTGCCAGTGCAAAGCAGCTGGTTCAGGGAGGAAGTGGCTGAAGGAGCCAGGGACAAGATATTTACCCTGAGGCTATGCCCCCATGGACTCACTCTACCAACCTCCTTCCACTTTTACAGTTTCACCACCCACCTCCCCCAAAAGCCATCAAATTACTAATCCA
Source organism: Callospermophilus lateralis (assembly GCF_048772815.1). Lineage (NCBI taxonomy): Eukaryota > Metazoa > Chordata > Mammalia > Rodentia > Sciuridae > Callospermophilus > Callospermophilus lateralis. The sequence continues at coordinate 164,525,175 of NC_135308.1, forward strand.
CTGGTGATACCAGAGCCCTTGTGACCAAGCCCCTTCCCCAAAGCCCCACCCTGAAGCTGGCTGCACTGGGACCAAGCTTTCAACAGGCGAGCCTTTGGGAACCTCCACAGATCCAAATCATGACAGGCAGGTCACCCTCCACAGTGGGTCTCCGCTCTGACCACTCAAAGTCCACGGCCGAAGATGACTGGCCTTCTGAAGAAGCAGGCTTTTCCTCAAGACTGCTGTGTGGAAACCCTTTCTGGGCTTCCTGCGGTTACGTGAGCAAATGCCTTGAAATCAGTGCCCCTCTCTCTGCCTCTCACCTGCCCATCCTGTGTGTGAGATTGAGCTGGCCATGACTCCGCTGGAGAGTTCTGCTAGATATCGAACAAGGAATTCACTCTGCTCGCCAACAGATTCTTCTCAACATAGGAGAGAAAGGATCACTTTCTTTGGAGGAAACAAAATGTTCTAGAATTAGATTTCAGTGGTGGTCGCCCAACTTAATGAATATAGTAAAAATCACTTTAAATGACTCAGTTGTGTGGTATGTGAATTATATCTCAGGGTTGTTCCAGAAAAAAGGTCAAGGCCTGTCATTCTTTGTGAGGAGAGTCCTAGTTTCCTATTGACACAGCTTTGTAGCTTTGCTTTTTCACTGTGACTGATACAACATGCAGTATCTCATTAAGTAACATCCTTGATTGCATTTTGGATTTTCTTTTCGTGTCTTCTTAGGGGAGACGTTGCTGGATCAACTGCTATGTGTAGGGTAAGTGTTGACAACATGTGTAGGTCATTTTCCATAAAGCAGTTGGATGTATTTACAACTACTGCCTCCTTCAGTCTGGAATGTTCCAACATGAGTTAGCATGTGCTCCATCAGCTCGTGACAGGACATGCCTCCGTGTGTACTCATGGGGGGAATGTCGTTCATTGGTGGGTGCTAAGTATGTATGTGTGGGGCTGTCCAGTGTGGCCCAGAGCTCCGTGAGGAGTAGTTAGTTACTCTCTAGGATTAGTGTTTGGGCTTTCAGCCTAAAGGTACCTTATTCGCTGGCCTAATGAGGAGCCCAGCAGAGACAGGTGTGTATGCCCATGTGTGCAGCAGAACCACAGTTGGCTTGCAACTGCTGACTGGAGCCCCTCTGGGATGCTGGTGTGGCAGAAGTAAGTGCCCGTCCCAGTCCCTCCAGGCACGGTCCACAGTGCTCTGCCCATGGGACCAGTACTGCTTCCCAGACCATGGGTCTGGAGGTGCTGGCCAAGCGGTCAGTGTAGGTAGTTTTGTGGAGATGCAGCCTGTGATTTGTGTCACACGAGCCTGGTGGCCTTGCCTGCCTGAGAGTGAACTGAGGCCTGTGTTATCCTGAGTCCCCCAAAGAACACCTGCCCTTCCTCTGTCTTAGGACCTGTTCCTGGGGCTGTATGTTATGCTCTTGGCCACTGGCTCTCTCGCCTGTCTCCCAGGTGGAGACACACGTGGAGTCTGCATGTTGGTGTTCTTAGCATTCCTTGCATCCTCACACAGTGATGTGTGGGTGGGCTTTGGATTTAAAGTGAAGTTGTGTGCAGTCAGAACTGTCTTCAGAGTCTCAAGTCATGGGGTCGTGGGGCCTCTGATACTTCAAATTATGTCTTCTCTCTCTTTTTTTTTTTAGAGTAAAAACCGGTATTCAGTTTGAGCCACCCTGGGTGGAGGGGCTAGCTGCCTTCCTCCCCCACGGTTCCCCTGGGCCAGCTGGGCTCCGCTGCATGGCTTTGAGTTTCTGCTGCTGAGGAAGGTGCCAACCTGGGGAGGAGGAAGGTGTGGGGCTTGAGTGCCTGCCATGGGCCTACAGATGCACACACAGAAGGCCAGTTGTTCCCTTGTCACCCCTGGTCCCTGTGTGAATCTCATCAGCTTCTCCCTTGGAGCTGCAGTGGAGTAGCCCGGACATGTGGTATTCAGCTTGTAGCTGGTGGCCGCCTGGGAGGACCCCTCTCCAGGTCGGCATGTGGGTGCTCTTGCTGAGAGTGCGCCTCCAGGCTGAGGTGCTGGGTTTGGTCCTTGTTAACTTGGACCCCCTCGGGCAGCCTTTAAAAGTCCTTTCTTTGGAGAACAGGTTGTGTTCCATTGCCGGTTTCATGTTCTCCCCAGTCCCCCCTCCCCTCCCCTCCCCGTGACTCAGCCCCAGCCTCTATTCCTGTCTTTAAATGAGTCCCTTTGCTGGTTTGAACTGCAGCATGGCTGAGGTGGTTCTGGCTTTGTGAAGAAAACAGCAAGCAGACACATTAGTGGTGCCCCCACTTTTACCCTCCTAGTATGAGTGCCACATATTTTAACTTCCAGAAACATCACTAGGGCCATCTAGGGCATCTTCAGACTCCAGGAGCCTGTTCATTAAGTAATCTGGATCCTAGCCTGGAGGTGAACTCTGGCTCGGGGCTTTCTGACTGTCCATGTCATGAAGGCTGTGAATCCTCCTCCAGAAAGATGCCCGGCCCCAGACTTGACTTCAGGGTTTCGGAATTTCTTGGATCCTGTTTCCTGGTCCTAAATGAAGAGCTCTTGGTGCTAGTTAAAGCCACAGAGGACTGTGGTCAGCTGTGATCTGACAACGTTGAATTTGAGCCAGGGTGTGGCTTAGAGGTGGAAAACTTGCCTAGTATGCGTGAGGCCCTGGGTTTGAGCCCTAGCACTGGGGGTTCTCTGCCTGTGCGCCTGGCACATGAGTTGACTGTCAGCCATGTGACTCCTGAGTGTGGAGATACGACCATGTGATCAAGGAGCTGAGTTTTCAGTCGTTTTCTTTTAATTCAGGCACAGGTTGTGTGGCTCCTGCCATCAAGTGACAGGATGCACAGGGGAAAGCCGCGGCCAGTGTAGATGTTGGCTCGCACACACCATGCGGGGCCGGGGCTGTGAGGCCAAGTGCTCCTTCACAGCTTCTCTTCTTTCCTTTTTCCGTCTGTCTCTCTGCCATCTGTTATGTTTGGTCACATGTTGGGGGCTTGAAAAAGTCCTCAGTGCAGCAGTGCTCAGGGGGCCTGGGGAGGTGGCTGCACCACGAGGGCCCCCTCTTCATAATGGGTCAGTCCACTGAGGGATGTGGAACCCGGGCTGTTTTCAGGTGGTGAGACTTCAGGAGGCGGGTCTAGTGGGAGGAAGTGGGTCATGGTGGTATGCCCTTGAAGGGTGCATGGGAGCCCCAACTCCTTCCTTTTTCTTTCTTCCTGGCCACCATGAGGAGAGCAGCTGTGTTCTACCACTTGCTCTATAATGTTGTGTTTGACCTTACCACGGGCCCAGAAATAATGGAGCCAGGTAACTGTCAACTGAAACCCCTGACATGGTGAGCTAAAATAAACCTTTTTTGCTTTTAAGTTGATTTTCTCAAGCATTTTGATATAGTGATGAAAAGTGAACACCAGCGATGGTTGTGTTTTTAGGGTTGAGAATGGTGCTCGTGGCTGTGGGGGGACCGTAAATTGGATGATCAGACTTTCTGTTCTTATGATCTCAGTGCAGATTTGTGTTTTTTAAGAACAAAGTAAAATTTCATCTTTGCAAATGCCCGTTGAGCAGCTCGGTGCAGGCACTGTCCTGCCTGGTGGAGAACCTGCCCTGTGGTCGCTGCATGTGTCAAGTGCCAGAGGTACTGGACGTCGGCTACTCATTTCACATGCACTGCTCTTTCCATGATGCTCCTTCCCCTTTTGTGGCTTTTTGCCTTTGCACTGTGGTCAGGTCAGGCCGAGGAGGCTCAGTGTGTTTGGTTGGTGTGCCCAGGATTGCACCAGGTAGGTCCCACTGGACGGGACTCTGCCCAGATCTCTTCACCCTGCGCTGTGTCATGCACATCCTTGCCCAGGGTGGCTCTCCTCCCAAACCAGAAGTTCTCCAGAAGCAACTCAAATAAATGGATCCTACTTCAAACAGTGCAGAGTGTATCTTTTTAATGACTGCTTAGCCCTGGGGCCAGGGCAGGTGTTCAGAGCCTCCGTGGATGACCTCCGTTACCAGGCACTGTGGACAGCCAGACCAGCGGAGCGCGAGATGGGCTCGTGGTAATTATGGATCTTTCTGTCGGGGTCCTGACAAGGGCTGTCAGTTAGCTGCTCGGGCTCTGCAATGGATCCCTGAACAAAAGAATAAATTGTGGCAGGGAGTCTGGCTCCCAAGGCACGAGTGAGCTTGGACTCCTCACCCAGCCGAGCAGGAAGCTGGTCTGAGTGCTTATGACCCGACAGGAGAAGGGCGACTTGCCCTGCTGCTCACAGCCACCCTGAGACTCGGAACGAAGCACTAGTGCAAAACGCAACGTCCTTCCTGAACTAGGCTGGCTGGGGCACGCTCAGTCTGTCCGAATTCAGTGAATGTTGGGTTGTTCTCAAGAGTGATGTTTGGCAGCTCAAAGCTGGTGCTGGCTGCTTTGTAGGTACGCCCAGGGCTCTGGGCTGGGCTCACAGGAGGTGTGGGGACTTCATTCAGGGTAGAGGCCTTTGTGGTTGCTTTGTTTTGAGGCTGGCGCCCACTCCCTGGGTACCTTGGGGTCTGTTTCACTCAGGGCTGCTCTGGGGGTTTCCACTTGGATGTCCCATGCGCCTATAAGGCTGCTGTCGCATGACTTACTCTGTGTTGTTTTAATCTATCTGTGTTGCCCAGCCAGGTTTTGATTTCTGGCTCTTGGCATGTGACCCCATGCCCAGCTGCTTCATGATTTGTATTCTGTTTTTCAAAGAACAAAGAAAAAGGACATTTGTTTTTGAGGAGTAGAACAGAATGCATTCACCTTATAGTCACTGTACAGATTCATTGGACTTTCAAAGACAATAAGCCTAGAGTACCTGATAGATCTTAATGCTGTTGTTTTTCCCTGTGCCTGGAGACGTTTTGCCGTTTTGTCCTCCCAGGGGTTATTTCACCATTGCTCGTCTGTCACTCGGAGCTCGTGAAGGAGCCTAGGATAGCAGGGGAGGAAGAGGAAGTAGGGCCAGGGACAGAAGTACGTCCGCCTTTCTGTGAGACCCTGCAGTTTCTTGTGCTGCCAAACAGCTGCATTATCTTCCATGAAGATGGAAGAGAATTCTGGAGATTCCATTTTTGAAGCTTTTTTTTTTTTTTTTACAAAAAGCTTTTGTCGAACCACTTTAGAGAATCTAGAATTTTTATTTTCCACCCATAATGGCAATGAGAGGAAAATTGGCAGAGGAAGATGTTACCCATGGTTAAATGGATCAGAGCATGCACACAGGTGGGACAGCTCTCCAGACGCTGAGGGCGTTGCTGACATTGGTGGTGGGAGGAAGTAGTTGAGACGTGAAAGCACCAATAGGCTTGGTCTTTCTGATTTGTTTTCAGAAATCCAAAGTGAAAATCCTTTGCAAGCATGGAGGAATGGGATAGTTGTCTCCAACACAATTGAAAGCCACCAGAAATTTCAAAACTCCTGTGTTTTGGTTGAGCTAGAAGTAATGAGAAGCTGAAACCTATTAGGGATGCACTTGAAATTTAGAGTTCTGGTTGCATCTCAACTGTACAAGTACAAGAAGAGCCCAGAGGGGTGACAGGCAGGGCCTTTCAGAGGTGAAGTGGAACCTGGCATCGGTATTCACAGTGCCATGTGCTGCAGGCACAGTGTGATGGTAGAGGACAGTCATCATCTCAGTGTACATGGGGAATGATCTCAGGACCTGCAGTTGTCTTTGGTCTGCGGTGCTCAAGACACTTACGTAAGACAACATTGAATTTGCAGACAACCTCACACATTCTTCTGCATGCTTCTTCTCTAGGTGACTGTCCTACCTAACCCAGTGTTAACGCTGTGTACGTGGTTGTTGTACTGTGTTTTCTAGGGAATGGCGACAAGAAGAAAGTCTGGGCTTGTTGAATACAGGCACACATTTTTGATCTCTGGTTTTTAGACTGTGTGGATGAGTAGCCTCTGACTGTGGAGGGCCAATCATATTTGCATTCAAAGGATGTTGCCCATTTCAGATCTACATACGGGGAACTTGAGTTGACCACATTTAATATCACATTAAACTTTCTAACAAAGTTGTTTTTCCCCCTGGCTTTATTTGTAGCTGTGTAACTTGTTTGTAAAATGACTTAAAGTATGTAAAAATAAAGGGGACTGTTGGACCCAAATGATTAGTGGTGGTTCTTTTCCTGGTGGGTTCCTGGAGTTGCTAGTGAGGATATCTCAGTGGTCACCTGGTGCCTGCGTATCTGAGCATCTGGAGAAGTGGGTCTCAGTCACTGTGGTCAATGAAGGGTGGGCTTTTGGGCACTGCCTCAGGTTGTGGCAAGGCCCATGAGACCCTTGACGAGCCTGGGATTTCTGCTTCCAGGACTGTGAGTGGCACAGGCTGGATTTGCCTTCCTGAATTCCAGGCAGAGCTGGAGAGCCTGGTGGAGGGGGATCCCCCAGAGCGGTTGGCCTCGGGCTCTGGGGTGGAGGCTGGCCTTCCTGATGGACACAGCACTGCAGTCCTGGGGCATGTCTGGGCTGGGCAAGTGGCCAGCTGGTTTTTCACATTTGAAGATTGATGTTTGGTAAATGAACTTGTGAAGCCTCGATCTGAGTGGCAGGGACCTTCTCCCTCTTCTGCCCAGTCTTGGAAAGAAAATCGAGGCCTCTGTGTTACTGACCTTCGGAGGGCCACCTTCTCTGGTGAGTCAGTCACACATCCCCTAGGTCATCTTCAAAGGCAGCTGCACACCACAGCAGGAATCAGTGCTCTGAAGGGAGGGTCATGGTCGAGGCCACGGCCTTTCAGCAGCTCAGCCTTGGGCGTGGGAGAAGACGGTAGCACTGTGGTCCTTTGGTTCTTTCCTTTTTCACTTAGAAATCTTCCTCTGCCAGGCTCAGCAGGCCACCCCTATGCTGCTCACGCCGGATGTCAGTAATGGGGCTATCTTCTGGTTTTTGTTTTATCTTAGTCTTAGGTACTTATTCATTCTGAGCGACAGATAGGAAAAGATGTTCCGTACTTGCGTGAAAAGCTCAGCTTTATGAAGACGTCTTCCCGACTCCCATAGGCCCTGGCCCTCAGCATGGCCATTTGTTCCTTTGGGGGATCTCAGTGACTCCTTCGTGGGTGATTAGAAGAGGCTGGTCTGGCCATGCTCTCTGAGCTGCTTAGCTACGCCGTTGATGTCAGACGTCTGGGTCTGTGCTTCAGTAATGAGAACTGAACAGTATTCAAGAAGGATTCAGACGACATTAATATTTAAGAGCCTTTTTGGATCCAGAAAGTGCCTGTGGAAGCCTTCTGAACATAATATATGCACCACATGTCAATTAGGAAGAGGGTGATGAGTGCTCAGCCCCCAGTCCACAGAGGCTTCCTCCGATTCGTCCCAGGAAGTGCATCTGCTGGAACATGCCACCTGCCAACCTCCCAAGGGGATCCTTGCTGAGAAATCCGGCTTTTTGTTCCTTTCTGTTCTAAGTGGATCTGTGTCCCAAATAGAAAGGAAAGTAAATTAAATTACTTACGAAATTTTCCTTAAAGGTGAAAGAATTATGAGAAAAAATGAAGTATCTGTCTGTCATCAGGAGCTTTATTTTGGGGCCTATGTCAAGAGACCTTAACTCACTCTGAAGAGAAGGTGTCAGGTGTTTGGTGAGAGCCAGGAAGGCATGTCCACCCAGAACGCAGGTGGGAGCGTTCTGCGGCTGGACCACAGGGGAGCAGCTCCAGGACCAGTGGCACTGCACAGATGCCCGAGGCCTTCTCAGGTTCAGGTGTCGGAGCAGAACTGAGAAGGAGACCTGAACAGGTTGCAGCTGACATGACCACGGGGAGCAGGTGGGCTCCGGAGGACGCTCTCCCCCAGCTTCCCTGGTGCCCATCGCAGGGTCATCACCGAGCCCCTCTCCTGGTGAGCTCTGGGCTGGTGGGCTGCTCTGGAACCTGGCCCTCTCCTCACGGGCGACTTGGGAGTATGTGGACTTTAGTGGGACTTGAATTCTGTAAGGCGGCAGAAGAAGAAAGGGTCTCTCAACCCGGTTTTCCAGTCTCCTGGTCTGGTGGGGGTGTACGTAGGGGACCTTGACACAGTTGCTGGTTATCAGGCCGAGGGGCAGCAAGTCAGCCCCATCTCCGCTGGCTCTTCAGTGTGTCCTCCTGTGGCTTTTAGAGTGGCCACAGAGGCGTGCACAATTGCTACTAACTTATTCCAGAACATTGTCATCTCTTCGCATGAGACCCCACCCTCTAGCATCCCCCGCCCCCCATCGCCCCGCTCCCAGCCCCTTGCAGCCGCTCATTTTTCTCTACTTTCCTGCCTACTCTGTACATGTCATTAGGTGGACTCATGACTGTGGCCTTTCCTGGTGGGCGGCTTTGGTCCATCCTGTGTTAGGTGACCTGGGTGCTATGTGTGTACCTGCACATGGTTCCTCTCCGTGGCTGTGTGATGCAGCCTGTGTACCATGTGTCTTTCTGCTCCTGGGTGGCGGGCATTGGGCTGTCACAGCGTTGAGGCTTCTGGGAACAGTGCTACTTGTGTGTGGGCATGCTTCCCGTGTTCTTGGGGGATACTCCACGGCGTGCTGGGGCCCAGGGAGCCGTGTGTTGCCTGGATGGGGGGATTCCTCAGTTCCTCAGTGTCTTCCCTTTTCTGTACCTCCCCCTTCCCCCTCCATCTCTGTCTTCTACTCCACTAATCTCCCTTCTGTTTTCATAGGATCCCCCTGCCCTAAAAAATTTCTGTTTCTGTTTAGCTTCTGCAAATGAAAGAAAACATTCGACCCTTGACTTTCTGAGTCTGGCTCATTTCACTTGACAGGTTGTTTTCCATTTTCATTCATTTGCCAGCAAATGCCACGATTTCACTTTTCTTTGTTGCTGAGTACAGCTCCACTGTGTACATGTACTGTCTTTTCTTGATCTGTTCATCCGTTGGTGGCATCTGGGCTGGTTCCATAACTTGGCTCTTTTGACTGTGCTGCTGTAAACATGGGTGTGCGTGTATCGCTCTAGTGCTGGTTCAAGTCCTTTTGGATGCATACCCAGGAGTGGGGGAACTGGTCACACATGGTTCCACTTCTGGTCTCTGGAGGAGTCTCCAGACTGCTTTCCTGAGTGGCTGCCTAAGGTGGAGCCCCTTCCCCATGTCCTCACCCACACTCCTCTCTGCTTGTGTTCTTGGTGACCACACTCTGAGCAGAGTACACTAGGTTGGTGTAGAGTAGATAATTCACTTTCTGTCTCTGTGCCTGAGAGGCAGAAATACAGTTTGGAATGGGAAGCTCCCTTTCCTGGCTTGGCCGCTTCTCATCCACGATCCGTCCTGGCCTTGGTTCTGGGTCCAGATGGAATGGCTGCCTCCGGTCACTGTAGCTGCAGTTCATCCCCACATGCCTGAGGAGCCTGTGTGGTGGAAGGGTTCTGGAATCCCAGGCTGTGTAGGACATGAGTACGGCTCTTGGGTCGTCTAAACTCTGGTGAACCAAGGGGCCCTTCTCAGGTTCTGAAGTACTCAGGTTCTCAGTTACTCTTGCGAACTGGAGGGACAGAACCAAGACAGCTGTGCTGATTCTTAGTCAGCTTGGGCTTCTGCTGCAGCATTGGAAGGACTTTCCTCCCAGCATCTCATCACTCCTGAGGGAGAAGCTATATCACCACACCTTATAGATCAGCAGTGGGGTGCAAAGAGATCGCATGTAGTTGTTCAGCTTCGAAGGCTCTGGAGTCAGAGTCCAGCCCAGGCAGCCGCCTGCTTACTGAGGGAATGACACAATCAGGTAGCCAAGGGGATCTGTGCACAGTTGGGTTCTGTCCAGGAGAGCACTCAGCAGGAGCAGCCTGGGCCATGGAGACCTGTGCAGGAGGCTGTAGCCCTAGGAAGCATGTGGGCCCCCTGGTGCTTAGGAATTTCCCAGGCGGTTCTCATTTGGGGACAGTTTCATGCCTCCCGTTGGCTTCCTGGGCGAGTCTGGACCCTGTGAATGAGCCACGCACCCCTTCCTCTGGGCCACTGTTGAGATCAGTGTGTTCCACTGTCGGGAGCATTGCGGGGGGACTCTGCAGTGTGGCTGCAGCTCCTGCTTCTGTGCAGCAGGCTATGTCATGGTAGGGATTGTTGTCCTCTCGCTGGTCCCTGGAGGAGTCTGCATACCTTCAAATATAACATATTTAATATAATAATATAATGTATCCACTGCAGTCCTGTGGTCACTGTCCTTGGCCTGCACTTGAACAGTGGCCTCCCCCGGGTGGAGCCAGTCTTTGTCATGGAATTTAAGGCCACAGGGAGCTTGTGGGGTCCAGCCTCTCTGCCCCATTCCCTGCTGTGCAGATAAGGTGGTGGAAAGCCTATGAGGTTGAGGAACAGACATGTGGCTTTAGTGACCCCACTGGCCTTCCAGCCGGGGCGTCACTGCTCTGTGCTTTGAAGGATTTGATCTCCTACAGTGAAATGCCAACAGACCCCCAGGTTGCAGAGGTCTCTTTGCCACAGAGCTGATGGTCACCATATTGCTCAAGTGCTTAGATTGGCATTATTATTTAGAAGTGGTTCTTGGGTCCTTCATAGTCACTCTGTCCAGGCCCACACAGGTCAACTTGAATGGGGCAGGCTGGTTGAAATCATTGGTCCTCAGGGTTCCCTTATTGTTCCCAGCTGAAAAGGCCCAGGCCCTGTGACCCTCAGCTGCCTATTCTTGTGTATTAAAAGTGCATGATCAGGCTGGGCATGGAGGTGCACACCTGTAAGCCCAGCTGCTGGGGAGACCGAGGCGGAGGATTGCAAGTTCAAGGCCAACCTGGACAACTTAGACCCTATTTCGAAAATGAAATTTGATAAAGGGCTGTGGATATAGCTCCGTGGTACAGTGCTCCTGGGTTCCACCCCCAGTACTAAAAAAAAAAAAAAAAGTAGATAGTTAGGCATCCGAGATCATTCAGTCCTCTGCCCTCATCTTACAGTGGGGAAGCAAGAACGGGTGATCTGGCTGATGTGCCCCCGTCCCTGTATTCAGGGTAGAGACTGGCCCAGGTTTGCAGGGGCCTTGGCCAAGTGTGGCCATCCTGTGGTGGAGCTTTAAGTCTAAGCGTATTTGAGGGCCTTCCAGAGGCCACGTCTGCTGTTTACTACCTCCTGCCTGCCTGTGGTGCATGCCCTGGTTTCTTTCCAGTGTTGTCTTTGGCTCTGTGAGTACTCTCCCTTTCTCTCTGTCAGGCCAGGCATCGGTAGTAGACTTGGGGTCAGCCTAAGGAGACTGGCTGGATGGGGAGAGCCACCTGGTCCATTGTGTTCATCTACGCAAAGCCTGGTCACCTGGAGAATCCACTGCCCTTCCATTGTGTTGCTAACTTTGATTCTTTCTTCTCAAGAGAGATGTAGAAAAATTGTCAGGGCTTTTAGAATCCTCCTCTCACCTGATAAACTCGACTTTTAAGGCCAGCTGTGAATGAGAGAAGGATGCTCTTTGTACACTTGCATAAATGAGGTGTTCTGAGCCACAGTGTGTTGTCTAGGAAATACGCCTTTGGAGGGCTCAAGAACGAAGGGCTTGAACGTTAGAAGTGAACGAGAGAGATTGACAAAACAAATAGAGCACAAACCTGCATACCTTCAGATACAACATCTTGGGTGAGAGAGAAAAAGAGAAATCAAAGCTGCTTAGACAATTCAGTTTTCATTCAGGTTCTTGAACCGACTAGTAAGATGGCAACCTACTCTTTCTGTTCCAGGGTGATGCTTTGTCAGGAAATAACAGCAGGCGTTTCTCGTGAGCTCTCGAGGACTTACTGGTGAAGCCTCGTGTCTATGCATGCACGTGGCTTGTACGCAGGAATCTACGTTCTTGGCAGTGCTTCTCAAGGTTTTCCCATGGGCTGGGCTTCTGTGGGCCGGACCTCCTCTAACCAGAGCCCTGGTGCTGGGCAGGGGCTTTGCTCGTCCTCCTTTGGGAGTTTCAGAATCTTGTTGGGCCGTAGCCCACTGTCCTCCTGTGCATCTTTGGTGCTGGTCTTCTTGCTCTCCATGGTGGTGGTTTTTGCTCGACTCAGCTTGTAAAACCTTCCATGCAGGCACAGGGGTCTTTGGCCCTGAGGGGCAGAAGTTGCAACTTAAGAAGAAGAGAAAATAGTAGTAATTCAAAGCCAGTCTCTTGCCCTCAAGAGCCCTGAGATTCAGGAACAGGCTGTGTGCTTCTCCCGGGAGTCAGCTTCCTCTTGCAGGCACCACGGAGCACAAACACACAGGCTCCTGTTTCTGCAGGGGAGTCCACAGGCGAGGTGTACCACACCTGTGCCTGGATTCAACTCTGTATGCTGGGGTCACTGAGTGGCAGAAGGGACACAGGGCACTTCACCTGGCATAAGACGTGTGGGTATTCTGCCCACCCTTTTCTGAACGAGCCGATGTCCTAGAGGGATCAGGCAATGAGCCAGGATTCTGTGCCTGTCCTTAAACCCTAGTGAGAGTTTCAGAGGGCGAGGCATGTCCTCAGAGCGTCCGCCTTTCACTGATGTCCTGATGGAATGTGAGGAAGGAGGGTGAATTGGCTTCATTGGACTCTGTGTAGGAGCTTGTTTTGATGGTCTTTCGCTTTTATGTGCTGGTTTTAGACCTGACCCTCAAAGAAGATGCAACTCCAGGTGCAATCCGGTACTTAGGGGAGAGCGACTTACGTGGCAGGCTGCTCTCTTTCACTCAGGGTGTCCAGGCTGTGAGCTCTCGAAGAAACCTGACAATTGGCCAAGCCATCCTCTCATTTCCAGATGAGGGGACCTGCCCCAGAGGAAGAAGCTGATTTCCCAAGGCCACACTGCCAGGGGGTGATGGGACTGTGCTTCCCCCAGGCACTGCCCACCCTCCCTAGCCCACCTCTGCCTGGTTTTCGTTAGGGGCGCCAGACCTGATGCCTTCGGGGATCTGGGAAGCTCAGCAGTTACAGTGTTTTATCGGATGATAGAGCACAGGATTCTTCAGTGTGTCAGGATTGGCCTCTGGTCAGCAGTTTGTCCTGCGCCTTCCATCTACCTACCAAGCCATTTTAATCTTTTGATGTTGGGGAGACAAACCAAAGAAGTCATTAACGTGGACAGCAAGGTAGAGGTGGGAAGTGCCAAGAAGGAAGATAGGGCGGAGCCAAAGGAAAGGAGGAGTCGCAGTCCACAAGTGTGCAGCCTGGCTGGGCCTCTGAGCAGGCATGGGAAGGCAGTGGTGGGCCAGCCCAGGGCACAGCTGTGGAGAAGTCAGCCCAGGCCTACAGCTGAGACAGTGGGACTGGAGCAGACCTGCAGGGGATGCTGGCCTGAGGCTTTGTGGTGGCAGTGGCCCATCAGGCAAGCCATGGGAGCCAGCAGAAGGACTTTGGTCAGGTGACCTCACAGGTAAAGGATGACTTTGGAATGCACCAAGAGTGGGTTAGAAGGAGAAGCTGGCTGGACTCAAGGCCAGGTTGGTTCTTGTATGAATCTGGTGGGAGTAACCAGTGGTACTTTGGGCAAAGGTGTTGCCTGGAGGTGGTCACTGTGGAGGTGGTGGTGTGTGGTTCTGCTGGCTGGGTCTGAAGGTAGAGCCGATGGACTGGAGAGGGTGAGAGCCAAGTCAGGGCAGACCCCGTGTTTTGCCTATGGCAGGGAGGAAGGGATTACAGCGTGGGAAGCCTTGGGGAGCTCAGTCTTAGGTGCTTTCCCTGTGTTGAAGGCAGTGAAGGGGCTGTTGATCCCCAACTCTTTCAGGTCTGGGTGTCTACCATGGAGTGCAGGACCCTTTACTAGGGCAGAAGTTATGGGCTATGGCCCCCTTCCTCCCTTCCTGCGTGGTCAGAGCCAACTGTCACTGTCAGATCATTCTCTTCCTCCTTTCCGTATGGGTGCAGTGACATCTCATCCCTAGGCCATCTCAAGGACCCATGAGGAGAGTGATGGCTTACCCGGGAGTGTAGCTGTGGGGTGTGTGCAGGTGCTGGGAGAGGCCAGGGGCACTGGAAGAGGGTGGTCTTTCATGGAGCCCTGCACCTTTTAGAAACTCACATGTGCAAAAATCAGGGGACAGCCACCACCGAGACACTCACATGGAGCCCTACATCATCCAGAAGCTCAGTCATGGGAGAGCCAGGACGGCCACCCCGAGACACATGTGGCATGTCTGTTTTACTTCTCTCTAGTTTGTGATGCTCTTCATTCTCTGGCTCTTTTCATTTACAGAAATTCCTTGCAGGGCTCTTCCCCTCACTTCCTTATAAGATCCAGATGTGAGCTTGTCCAGAGTTATGTGTGCAGGCAGGTACGTGTGTCTCATATCTCTGCCCGTTTGTGGGTGACCAGCTTCTATCTGTTCCTATGCACAGCCTTGACCCACCTCCCACTTCCTCTGCTGTGGAAGCAAAACCTACAAAACAGATAGTTTTGTATCTTCTAGCTTTTCCTCTCCCTGGGAGGTTAATGGTTGAATGTGGTCCTGCAAAGTTTTTGAAAGAAAATCACAAAGTACGTGTGCATTATTGTTGTTATTACAGCCCTAATGGTGTTTATATTTAAATCATTATTTTTGCAATAATAATATGCTAGTTTGAAAGTAACTTCAGATGGACATTCTAAGCTGATAGCATTTTCGGAAGCTGGGCCATGGTGTCTAATTTTGGGCCTTTGCTGCAGTCTGGCTGGGCACAATTCAGGAGCCACTTGTCAAAAGAAACGAACTTTATTTTTAGAACATACACACCGCACCACACAGCTATTCAGGAAAATGCTCAGAGCCCAACTGCCACCACCGGCTTCCCATAAGCCTCTCAACCTCCCCCACTCCTCCTGCTCTTGAGGCCGATTGGCTGGGTTGTGTGGGCGGAGCCAAAGAAAGTCCCCCAGTAAGCAGCTCCATGGTCTGAAAGGGTGGGAAACAACCCAATGAGCATCACCGCAGAGGAGCCAATCAGTTAGCAGCTAGAAGTTTGCTGGGGCCGCTGTGAGCCAATCATCAGCTGGCAGCTGGAAGTTTGCTGGGGCCCCTTGGGCTGTGGCTCTCAACATCTCCCCCTCTCTGTTTAAACAACAAGCATGTGGCTTAGGGACCGTGCCTGCCTTAGGTTGTCTAATACTACATATGGTCCTTACCCGTCGTCATCGGATGAGCTGACCTCAAGGCGTCAGCCTCCTGTCTTGGGTTGGTACCGTTGCAATTGGATCTTACCCGTCATTGACTACTGGTCCAGTATACAGCCACACCTGTGGATAGGTCTTTGTACCAGTGGGGGGAGTGAGGTTCTTTGCCTCACCTCTGTTGGCCCCCAAATTTTAGCTGAATGACCATCACAAGCAGAAGGGAGGAGGATACACCAAATCAATTGACGGCTCCTTTTGGAAAAATTGTACCACCGATGACACCATCAGCAAAAATACCCCAACACTACCACAAGTCGCTGCACCAACAGATAGTTCACAATGCATATAAGTGATGCATAGTCCAGGCAAGTTCTGCAAGCAGTTCAGTGATGGCTATTGCAGAAGCTGTAGATTGGTTTTATCTTTGTCTTCACCGGCACTGGGATGAAGATAGGAATTCTGGCAATAAAGGCTAAAGAAAAAATTATGTAACATTCCAGAAGGCACTAAAAGAAAACAATTTTCTTAACAATTTACATTATCTTGAACAGAATTATTAAATATAATGAAAAGGAAAGGTGAAAGTAAACAAACAGATCTGTTAACCTCCTTTTTTGTTCACATGTTAAAACAATCCTCAACAGCTGTTTACCCAATTTAAATTAAACCATTTAAATCACGTGAATAAAAAAAATATTTGGATCCATTTTTTCATGAGCCCTCATCATATATGATATATGGACATGTACATACAAACATACAACATAAAACACAAGTGTGCACACATAATACATACAACATATAACATGATAGTAAAGGCCTTATAACTTTTTACAGGTGAAATCTCCATTGCAATGTTTAAAAACTCTATAGTCAAAAAATAGAACTGATCAGCAAAACATTATCCTAGGTCTGTATGAGCTCATAAAACAAAATAGAACTTCATGATGTGGGAAAGGGCAATAATAAAATAGATATTGAAAAAAGCATTCTGGTTCTGTCGCAGATGTAAGGGTAGCCAAATTGGAGTTCTGGATATCAGCTGTTATGGATTTGAGCCAAATCATCTTCTTTTTGGTCTGTAGAAATCGCTTTAGTTAATCTCTCTGGAATCCAAATTGGCTGTTGTTCTCCCTGTGGAAACACACAAACAGACCCCCGACTCCAGACAATCACTGGGTCAGGACCTTAGTTAATCTCTCTAGAATCCAAATCGGCTGCTGTTCTCCCTGTGGAAACACACAAACAGACCCCCGACTCCAGACAATTACTGGGTCAGGACCTTTCCATTGTTCTGTTAGAATATCCTTCCAAAGTACCTTGGCTTATGTACATTTTTTGGACACGTATGCCTTTCCGCAGCACTAAGCCCTGATGAATCCAAATTTAAAAAGTTTAGAGTAAAAAGGGTTATTTTAAGTTTATCTTTGGGGAATATATACCCCTTCCCAATTCCCTCTTTTTGCTTTAATAAGTACATTTTAATAGTTTGATGAGCTCTTTCAACTCTGCCTTGTCCCTGTGGATTGTATGGGATTCCTATTATATGAGTAATGCCAGATGATGAGCAAAATTGTTTAAAAGAGGTAGAAGTATAACCAGGGGCATTACCTGTTTTTAACTGTTTTGGAACGCCCACAGTGGCAAAATTTTGTAAGCAATGAGCTATAATATCTTTAGTTTTTTCTCTGGCATGAAGGGAGCCCATCAAAAATCTGAAAGAAGTATCAACTGTAACATACAAATATTTTAATTTTCCAAATTCTGGCAAGTGTGTGACGTCTATCTGCCAAATACGGTTAGGTATCAGTCCTTTAGGATTGACTCCAAGATTAACTTGTGGTAAAAAGGTCACACAATTTTGACATTGTTTTATTATTTGTCTAGCTTGTTCCTTAGTTATTTTAAAACGCTTTTTTTAAAGTATTAGCATTGACATGGAACTTTTTATGAAAATTTGTAGCTTCTTCTAGTGTAGAGAAAATATGTATGTCATGTGAAGTTTTATCTGCTAAATCATTGCCCAAACTAAGGGCTCCAGGCAATCCTGTATGTGCCCTGATATGTCCTATAAAGAATGGATCTTTTCTTTCCCAGATAAGACTTTGTATAGTGGAAAGCAAAGAGAAAACAGTAGAGGAAGGGGAAATCCTACCAGCATCTTCAAGGGATACTATAGCATTAACTATATACTGACTATTGGAAAATAAATTAAATACAGAACATCACAAAAGCTTGCAATACTGCATTAAGCTCTACCTTTTGAGCTGATTGTTTGGGTACTAAAAATGTAAAAGTTTGATCAGGTGTAACTATTGCTGCTGTACCATTATTTGACCCATCAGTGAATATATTTAGAACATTCATGATAGGTGTTTTTCTTGTCATTTTGGGAAAAATTCAGGAGGCCATGACCAAAAAGACAACAAAGGATTAGATGGTAAGTGGTTATCAAATGAAACATTAGATTTGTACATGATTATTGCCCAAGTATTTAACTCATTAGCTAACTCATCAATTTGATCCATAGTATATGGAGTAATAATTTTATTGGGAGAAATTCCAAACACTCCCTTTGCTGCTTTTATTCCTTTGAGTATTAATTGTCCTACAGCCTCAGGATACCTAGTAAGAATAATGTTAGAAGAATAAGATAAATGTATCCATAATAATGGACCTTCTTGCCAAAATACTCCTGTAGGAATATTTTTTGTTGGTAGTACAATAAACAATAAAGGCAACCTTATATCAATTCTATCCAAATGCATATTTTCCATATATGTTTCAATGATTTTTAATGCCTTTCTTGCTTCAGGCGTTAACATTCGGGGTGAATTTGGATCTGATGGACCTTTTAGGATATCAAATAAAGGTCCCAACTCTCCTGTTGATATACATAGATAAGGCCTTATCCAGTTTATGTCTCCTAATAACTTTTGAAAGTCGTTAAGTGATTTGAGTTGATCTACTTGTATTTGAATTATTGGTGGATGGACCATGGTTGAGGATAATAGAACTCCTAAATAATTAATTGGAAAATTTAATTGTACTTTATCTATTGCTATCTCTAGATTATAATTTTTTAATAAGTTTGTAAGTGTGGCATAACATTCTAGCAATGTGTTTTTATCTTTGCATGCTAACAATACATCATCCATATAGTGAAAGATTTGTAGTTCAGGGTTTTGATTTCTAAGTGGCTGGATTACTTTGTTAACATAAATATGACACGTAGTTGGGCTGTTAGCCATCCCTTGAGGGAGTACTTTCCATTCATATCTCTGATCAGGACCTTCATGATTCAGTGCAGGGATAGTAAATGCAAAACGTGGACTATCCTCAGGATGAATTGGAATTGAAAAAAAAACCCCAATTTTTAATACCTATAGCTAAAACATACCAGGTTTTTGGCAAAGCAGACAATTGAGGAATCCCTGATTGAGCAGTTCCCATAATAACCATCTCATTATTAGTGGCTCTTAAATCTTGCAATAATTTCCATTTACCAGATTTCTTTTTGATGACAAAAATGGGAGTATTATGGGGAGATACAGAAGGTTGTATATGTCCTTCCGCTAATTGTTGTTTGACCAGGTCATGGGTTGCTTGTATTTTTCTTTAGTCGGGGGCCACTGATGAACTCATACTGGTCTTTCTGATTTCCAAGTAATTTTTATTATCTCAGTGACCCTTTCTGAAAATTCAACCCATGTCTGTCTGTTCCTTGATCTGTTTGTATTGGTGCTGCTATACCTTGTTCTTGTTCTTCAAATCTTTTTTATTTCCTAAAACCTTGTCTAGCCCTAATAGTGGGTGCATTTTGATTGATGTTATTTGTTAATGTCAAACCTAATTGATCTAGGACATCTCGTCCCTGTAAATTTACGGGAAGATGATCCAATACATATGGCTGTATAGTTCCTTCACATCCTTCAGGATCCTTCCAATCTAATACCATTGCACTCCTTTGGGGATTATTCGCCACTCCTAGGCCTCAAAGCGTTTGAGTGGCTTATTGTAATGGCCAATGTTTTGGCCATTCTTGACGAGAGATGATGCTAAGGTCTGCACCTGTATCCAGTAGCCCATTAAATTCATGTCCTTGAATATCTAGTTTTAGCATGGGGCGAGAATCTAAATTTAAAGACAGCATAGCCCAATCTACACCTGTGGAGCCTAATCCCCTGGAACCTCTTTCTATAGTACGACTGGAAAATTTATCATGTAGGCTGGGTATTATTAGTAACTGTGCTATTCTATCTCCTGGTGAGATTACTGATATACCCTTTGGAGAACTGACTATAATTTTTATTTCACCTTCATAATCAGGATCAATTACCCCAGGACTTATCATAAGTCCTTTTAGAATAGAAGAGCTGCGTCCCAATAATATGCCTACTGTTCCTTTGGGAGGAGGTCCTTTTACTCCTGTGGGAGTGATTTGAACTCCCATCTCTGGAGTTAGTACTGTTCTGGCGGAGGCGCAGATTTCCAATCCTGCACTTCCTCTGGTTTGTCTAGTGAGGGATTTAATGGACAATGTATCCTGGGCACTACTCTGATGGGGTTGCTGGGTTCCTCCAGTGCTCCATATATTTGTGGTCTTGGGCCCCGGAGC
This sequence comes from Callospermophilus lateralis, assembly GCF_048772815.1. NCBI lineage: Eukaryota > Metazoa > Chordata > Mammalia > Rodentia > Sciuridae > Callospermophilus > Callospermophilus lateralis. The sequence goes on from NC_135308.1 coordinate 164,544,826, forward strand.
ATTGGGCCCACCTGTCCATTTTTTGGCAATGGAGCCCCATGCCTTTCTCCACGATATCGTGGATAAACACCTGGTCCTTGTTCATTTTTTGATAATGGAGTACCCTCTATGGTGGTTTGAGAACGGCATTCATTAGCCCAATGTCTCTCTCTACGGCCTCGTGGGCAAATACCTGGTATTCTACTCCTTTGATACCTAGTTTTGTTAAACCCTCCTCCTATGGCGCAACTCCTTTTAAAATGTCCTTTTTCTTCACAATTGTAGCATGTTTTTGGCCTGGCGTCTAAAACCTGTTGAGCTGCAGCTGCCATGACTTGCCCTTGTTCATTAATGTCTCTACATAATTTAATATATGTGTTTAAATCTTCATGTTTCCATAGTCTAATGACTTCTCTGCACCAACGATTCGCTTGCTCCTAAGCCAGTTGTTTTATTAATGGCATTGCTTGTTCTGTATTCCCCAAAACTCTGGTAGCTGTTTGAATAAGCCTATCTACAAATTCAGCATAAGCTTCATTAGCTCCTTGTATTACCTTAGATAATTGACCTTGTAAACCTTCATGTCCTTGTAAAGTCTTCGGTGCCCTAGCCGCATCTACAACAATTTGTAAGTATACTCCCGGATCACATGCAATTTGTTGCTGCTGATCCTCTTAAGGTCCCTTTCCTAACAACATATCTAGATTTCTCTGAGGATAACCAGCTGCTGCATTTCTCCTAGCCAACTCCTTGCAAAATTCCTCATTGGCAACCTTCCATAACAGGTATTGTCCTCCATTTAGCACAGCTTTACACATATTAGCCCAATCTGCTGGCGTCATGTTCAAGTTGGTAATGGATTCGACCATGCTTACAGTGAAGGGTGCTTGAGGACCATAGGTTGTTACAGCCTCTTTTAGCTGCTTCACTTTTTTGAAATCTAAAGCCCGGTGAATTCGCTGCCCTCCTGCCTGCTCAAATACAGGGCATGTTAATATTTGAGATCCTATCTCAGGATCCCAACTATAAACTGCGGGGGTTGGGCGCCTCCCAGCATATGGAGGTGGCGCTGTTGGTTGAACACTTAAGCCCTCTGGTGATAGAAAGGTGTTAGTAGCAGTCTCCTGTAGAGGTGGCGCTGTTGGTTGGAAACTTATACCCTTTGGTGATAGAAAGGTGTTAGTAGCAGTCTCCTGTTGTAACTTTCCCCCTGATGGCTTTTTCTGCTCTAAACTATCTTTTACTGTCTGACTAGCTCAAGAGACCTTCTCTTTTACTTGAATCAATATGTCTTCTCCTTCCTCTGTCATTGTCTGAACTGAAGGCTTTGGACTAAGGAAACCAGATACGAAGGTCCACAATGGCAATGTGCCAACTGGCAGAGTTCCTGGGCTTTTCTTTTCTATTCTTTTTAAATCTTCACCATGATGGTTCCATTGTGGTATATTTAACAACTCCTCCTTAAAAAGCCATGGGCTACATTTTTGTATTGTATCAACATGTGCCCTGACTGCTCTTGATTTTACTGAGACGCCTCCTTCCTCTAACAATTTACTTAACACTCTTTCAGTTTGTTTTTTACTAATTTCTGATCCCATATTTCTACTATAAGACAATCCAACAAGATAACACCTAACAAAACTGAAACAGAGTGAAACAGTAATGGAACCACACAAAATCATCATATCAGCCTTCCCATCCTCCTGAAATGTCCATCCGTCCTTGCTCCCTATCTGTTCCTCAGATGTGAGCGGTCTTCCTTCCGTCTCACCCATCTCCAGGGACAGGCAACTTAAAAATAAAAGCAAAACAAAATGAAAGAAAGAAGAATCTTAAAATGGCTCCCCATCCTCTCGCCCTGCCCTCAGGGGAGAGCACTTGACCTCATCACTTACCCTCAGTCCTTCTGTGGGAGCCACCAAATGCCGCAGTCTGGCTGGGCAGAATTCAGGAGCCACTTGTCAAAAGAAAGGAAGTTTATTTTTAGAACACACGCCACACCACAGGAGCTCCTCAGGAATTCCCTCAGAGCCCAACTGCCACCACCGCCTTCCAGGGAGCCTCTCAACCCCCACTCCTCCCGCTCTTGAGGCCGATGGGCTGGGTTGCATGGGCGGAGCCAAAAAAGTCCCCCAATGAGCAGCTCCGTGGTCTGAAAGGGCGGGGAAACAGCCCATTGAACATCACCGCAGAGGAGCCTATCACTTGCAGCTAGAAGTTTGCTGGGGCTGCTGTGAGCCAATCATCAGCTGGCAGCTGGAAGTTTGCTGGCAGCTGGAAATTTGCTGGGGCCCCTTGGGCTGTGGCTCTCAACAGGCCTTCGTGGTTAGTTATGTGGTTCATGTATTATGTGTTTTCAGAGAACAAGGAAGGGTGTGGCTTTGCCCAGAATGCTGAGTGTTGAAAAAACAGTGGATCCAGTTGTACAGAAGGAGAAGTTGACAGGACTGTTTCAGGCCAGGCAAGGTGTCACTACTGTCCTTTAGTCCTTGGAGCTTAACTTTGTGATAGTGTGTCATTAGGGATGCATCCTCATGCCCACATACAGAGACTCAGAACCTGGACAAGCATTCTGTGATGATCAATTGATTTTTTCTTTTATGTCTATACAAAATTCATAAACCTGATTTATAACCACTGGAATTTGTGCTGCTTGAAGCCAATGGCTCAGAACAGAACTTTGTTTTGTAGGAAAATCTTTGTCTAGGTGCCTGGTCTTTAGCCCCACGCTTGTCCAGGTAGTAGAAACCCTGGGGGAGGTGAGGAAATGATGGTGCTGTCTTCTGGAGACTCCCTGAAAGTCATAGTTGCTGTTATAGTCGCGCAGCCAGCCAGAGGAGTCTTGTGTCAGCCACAGCTTCCCATCCCTGGGACATCGTGCCTGAGAAAACCGACTTGGCGGGCAAGTTTAGTGTTGGCTCCTAATTTCATAAGTTTCAGTCCATGGTCAGCTGGATCCTTTGTTTCTGGGCCTGAGGTGAGGCAGGACTTCATGGTGGGAGCTGGTCGGGGGAGAGAGCCCAGGGACAGAGATACCCCTCCAGAGCAGGCCTGCTCCCTCAGTGTGACCGCTCATAGCGCATGTGGCTGTGAACCTTTCAGAGCCCTCAGAACATGACCGACCTCTCCCCGAGTCCCACCTCTGAACACGTGAGCCTTTGGGGTCCCTCCAGGTCCAAAATAACCAGCCTGCTTATCACTAGTGCTGTGAGCAAGATGTGTCCTGCTGAGACCCTGGCCCAGGGATGGGGATCGTGCCCTGGGACAGATGTGGCTTGGCATGTTTCAGGAGCAGCCTGTTCCTGAGGTCAGTGTGACCACTTGCCCCTTGTGCTGTTGGCACTCTGCAGCCATCATGCCCCCTGCAGCCTGTCTCCTTGTCCTTGAAAGCATCTTCCTCCACTGGCTCTGCGCACCCTTCTGGCCTTGTAACTTGTCCCTTCCTCAGTGTCATCTCCCGTGTCTCTGCCACTGCCTGTGTTCTGTGTGCTCAGGCTTGCTCTGGCCTGTGCCCTTTCACCCTGCCCGACTCCTCCAGCATCCCTTCCTGTACCAGAGTCCCATTTCCTAGGCCCATCTGTACCAACAAGAAGAACTGCCCTCCACAGGTGTCAGGTGACAGAGGACACTGCCACCTGTAAAGCATTATATAGTTTGATTGTTTGGGCCATGAATTTTTTTAACTGCTCTTTCTGGGCAGAGTATTGTGCTAGGAGATGGGTCTTAGGTGCCTGGAGAGCCCCTAGTGACTCACTGTCTGGGAGGCCAAGAAAGAGCTGACAGGGCGGCACTTCCCTGTGGGAGCTGTGCTGTGGTTGTGCTTGGGGACTGGGTGTGGAGGCAAGCCCCAGGAGGGGGTGTGGAGCGCAGGCCTCAGGCCTAGGAGGGCCTTGCTGGAAGCAGGGTGGGGTGGGTGGGGGTACGGGGTGGGGGGCTGTTGGGGGAGGGGAAGACCTGGCATTGTAGGGGCCCAGACCTGGCAGTGACCTCAGGGGATTATGCTGGTGACCGCAGGGAGGATTGGAAATTCAAGTGAAGTCTGAAGGAGCCTCTTTGTGGAGAGTCTGTGGGCCAGGCTGAGCCCTGTGATTACCAAGGGGAGCCCTGTAAGGTGATGGCACTGGGGCGCCAGGTGGTTAGATATGTGCAGCTTTGGAACTGTAGGCTGGCTTATCCCGGGTCCCAGTCAGTTGGCTTCCTGTCCTGTGAAGCTTCCGAAACCCTTCTTCCTTCAGTCAGGTTGGGCTTTCTCCTAACCTGGAGGCTACATGCCCTCTTCCCCTCTCCATCAGGCCCAGGAGGCTGTGGTCTGTTTTGTGCCTGCGGCATGCCGGGCACTGTGACTGTGTGGGCTGCTGCTGTCTCCAGGCACTTAATGGCAGAGGAGAAGAAAAGGACCTTGTGGGTGTGCTTAAGGGTCCCTGGGGCAGGTTGTGGGAAGAATGGGTGCGCCCTGTGTCATGCAAGGCCTGTTTGCCTGGCGCCTGGTGCTGGCTGATAGTGCATGCAGCCTTTGCCACGGGAGAGTGTGGCCTCAGTCCTGTGCTATGTGTTGGTCTTCCCTGCCCACCTGTAAGGTCCCTGAAGGGAGTTTATACCCTGCCCTCTGCATCCTGGGTGGCAAGCTGGAGCTCAGGAGAGGCTCGCTGAACTGGAGGAGGGGGCAGAATCAGCAGCTGCTGAGGGTGGCTAGGCACTGATGACTTCATTCAGCCTGATTTGGGCCACAGTGTGATGGGTCATTCGCCAGCAGGGATGTGATGGAAATAATGCTGTGCAATTTAATATGGTGATTTTTTTTTAACAGTTTTTGCTTAAATTAGCAAAATGTTTCAGAATGTTAAATGTACTTGAGGTGGAAATGATTGGATCCCAGTGAAGGATAAGTAGATCTTGCTGGAACACCCAAGGAGGGGCTTCTGATCAGCTTTGGGAGTGAAGGGGTTATCCTTGTGGTATTTTATTGAACCACAAAATGTTATTTATAACTCATGTCAGGAGCAATTAAACTGATTGATGATTAAAAAAGTTTAATAGTTGAATAATAAGATGCAGTTCTTGACAGCTATTTTTTCTCCTTCTGGAAGCATATTTTATGAGTCTAATAACAGTGGGAAGGGTGGGCTGTATAATATGTTGTGGTGTAATTATCCAGTGCTAATATAATATTCAGTCTGGTGTTACATGGTATGTTACTTATAAAACATTAAAATACCAATTATGGTTTTTCGATTTATTATTGAAATGGTGTGTTAATTTTGACTTACCCTAACCAGGGTTAATTAGTACATATTGATATATTTGATTAAAAGTACACTAATGTGAGTTGAGGCCAAACAAAATAAGTTTTTTTTCCAGTGGCCCCAGAAAGACGTCATCATTTTGGTTGTCTTGTGTGTTTTTGTGGGAAGATGGTGCCCATGCTGTGAGGAGGCTGGGATTGGAAGGTCCCCTGTCCTGCTGTGTAGAGACAGTAGCTCCCTAAGGCTCACCATGGGTGGTTTTGCTGGTGAGTGTCCTTAGAGCTACTTCTTCGGCTTAGAAAAATAAGGAGAGACAAAGTAGGGAGTACAGAGGCCCCTTGCAGTAAAAGTGCAGCTTCCTGGTAAATGGAACAGTAGAGTCTCTGTGCTAGTCCATCAAGCAACACAGGTGGAGAGCACAGCCCAGGGCTCTCCAGGTGAGGAGAGGACCACACTCCTGTGGGGTGTGGCGAGACAGCAAGCAGAGGGGTTGCTGAAGGGCTGAGGAGGCGGAGGGGAGGCACAGGAAGACACCAGGGTTCTGTGCAGTGTGGCTCCTCCAAACCTGCCCGGTGCCTGCCAGTAGGAGGCTAAAGCCGTGGCGAGACCTTGATTTCTATGTAACCTTAAACATGTTTTCAGAAAAAAATTCCTTTCTAGTTCTTTTCTTTCTAATTCTTTTCTAATTGTAATACCAATTAGAGTATAAATGAAACAATAGGAAGTAAGTGAAATGATATATAATGTCAATTCTGGTTTATCAGAAAATGTGTATGAATGTAACATGTAACATGTGTATGAATGTTACTGCTAAGTTGTTTTTCCCAAAATTCATATGTTGAAGTCTTGACTCCTAGTACCCAGAAATGTATTGGGAGAGACTGAATTGAGGCAAATTATATTCCTTGCATCTATAATTATGCCACAATGAATCCTACTGTTACGTGTAACTGTTATGAGCTGATGAAAGTAATGACAAAAAAAACCGGTAGTGAAGGTAAAATGAGGCCACTGTAGTCGCCCTAACCCTGTGTGTGAGCGAAGCTCAACAGGTGGACTGAGAGGACCCAGGAAGGGGACACCACCTGCACACAAGTGGGAATGACCTCTGCTAGGGCCTTTGTCGTTGGGTGACTGTCTGTGCTTTCTGATGGCGCTTGGACCAGCTAATTCTGCAGCCTGTACGACCGGCATCCCTTCCCTCTGCAGAGCGTGTTTGTAGGTGCTTTGATTTTCTTTGTTTTAGACTTCTCTGTTTCTCCAACTTACTGCGGAGTCAGTGTCCTAAGGAACCTTGCTAGGAAGGCCATGTCTGTGTGCCTAGAGAGCTGGGCACAAGTTCCGAGGCACAGGTTTTTTTGCCACTCAGCCCCTTTTAGTCCCAGTCCCCATGGTCCCACTGCAGCCAGCTTCTCAACCTTGCCTATCCCCTGGCTGCATAGCCATCCTCTCATCGTGCTGGAGTGGACTGGGGTCTCTTAGCATGTCATGTAGAGGGGACCTCTTTCTGTTTCCCCTTCCTTGTCCATTTGGTGGTGGTTCGTGCTGCAGGAAGCTGTGATTTCTGGGTGTTTCCACCTATTGAAAGGTTGAATTCAGATGAAGCTGCATGCGGCCTGCCCCTGCCCTCACTCAGCTACTTGTCCAGGTCTCCACTTGGCTCCGGGCTGAGCTCTTGCATCAGCCCTTGGTAGCAGGGTGTCCAGCTTTGTGCCAAACACTGGGACCCTCCCCAGCCCTGGGACCTGCTTCTTCGCTGGTGCTGTACACGAGATCTGTCCTTGGGTGCTATGATTTGAGGGTGTGCCCCCACGTTCACATGTTGGAGGTCAGGCCTTCGAGAGGTGATGAGGACTGTGCCCTCCAGTACCATTACTAGAAGAGGTGCCTGGTGGGGTACTCCTCGAAGCAGTGAAACGTTTGAATGACATTGTATCCCAGAGTGAGGCTGTGGACAAGCAAGCTCAGATGCCACTGGTTCTTCATACAGTTGTAAGCTGGACTGGGGTGCCCTTCTCTGCTCTCCAGCCCTGGGCCTAGCAGGAGGATGCCACTCTATTGAGATGTTCACTCATGATGCTGAGTGCCAGGATGGGAGTATGGGTGACACTGTGGGGGTGGGCTCTGGCAGGTGCAGAGTGGTTGCCACGGACTTGGGTGGACCCTTGTTCTTTGGTTCAAGGCTAGGAAGGCTGATTTGGGAAGCAGAAGTGTTCTTGTGGGAGTGTTGTTAGGGCAGGAACAGGTAGCTGGTGGAGTGAATTGAGCTGTCTGTCACTGAGGAAGAGGTGTCTGTGGGGCTGTTCCTCGGTCTTGCCTTTTGAGTATGCAGCAGAGCTCTCCCCAGCCATGGTGACCTGCAAGATAGGCACAAGTCAGGGCATGTTCTGCCCAGCAGGAAGGGACAGGCCCATGTTTTACAGGGTGGTCCATGTGTTCTTTTTAAGGGAACAAATTTCTTGTTAAAAAAGGCCAAAGAGCCATAAATTGAGTAAATTATTTCTAATAGAGGTATGATTTAAAATAAAAGAGCTGATAGGAAGCAGTCGTGTTTTGCTTTGAGCCATAACAAGGTAACAGTGTTTATTTCCATAGAGTAGTCTCAGGGCTTTTCTGCCGTTCTGTCCCACCCACCCAAGATACTGCAGGGTGAGCAGTGTTTTACTTCATTTCCTTCCTTCCTCCCTCCTTCCCTCCCTTCCTTCGTTGTAGATGGACACAGTACCTTTATTTTATTAATTTTTATGTGGTGCTGAGGATGGAACCCAGTGCCTCCCACATGCTGGGCAAGTTCTCTACCGCTGAGCCACACCCCCAGCCCTTACTTCATTTTCATGGTCCATCTCCTGGAAGTAATAGAGGGGTCTGATTTTTTTGAAATGTATCAATTTCTGATGGATGGCATCCAGGCATGGTGCAGGTACAAATGTCTAGCCCAGGGACTGGGCTGCCTGCCCTGTGGGTGGAGAAGCCATGCCAGGGAGTGCTCACAGACAGCTGTTGACTTTCAAGAGTTGCTGTGGAGGCCCCAGCCATGTACCTCGCATTGGTCTTAGTGCAGGAAAATCGTTGCTGGGTCCCAGCCATTGGCACTTCCAGCCTCCCTGTAAATGTCATGTGAGGAATCCTAGCTGGGGTGTGTGCACCACCATGCATGAACAGAACTTTGGAATCCATGTGTCTGAGTGATTCATGGAAGACCAAGATTCGAGGAGTGAAGGGGCTCCCCCTTTGGTACATGGCCCAGCCAGGGTCATCGGGCATGGCCAGGAGAGGGCTGTAAGTCTTCAGGCTGGGACAGCAGCCCTTGTTGTCTTAACTACACCACAGGAGTGCCAGCAGCATGCCCATTTGCCAAGGTGGTCTTGGCAATCTGGGTGCTGTTCCCAGGGAAGGAGAAGGGGGCCTGGTTCATTGTCTGGTCTGGTGGAGGGATGTGTCCTGCCCACTCTCATTTGGTGTGTGCATTTCCACCTTGTTGCTCGAGCCTGGCCAGAGCATGAGCTGCAATAAGGGCATGGTTGGGGCCTGCCTCCTCCAAGTTCCCCAGGGGCCCATCTTGGTATAGTGCATCACCTGGGCTTAGCTGCATTCTGGGTTTTCAAGAGCTTTGATGCTGCCTTGCAGTCATGGGCAGAAGTGTTCTGAGGGCCCTGGTGGTTCTTAGGACCTGTTTCTTGTCATTTGTATCACTAGGATTCATTCTGGAATTTGATATCTTGGCTATTTTTATTGGTGAACTGGGTGTGTCCTATTATGTTGATTTAATAACTAATGATGGCCATTACTTCTTGCTTTTTAACTGACTTTTTTTTTGGTAAATTACTTTATCTGGATTTTTTTTTTTTTCATTTCTGTTGGGCTACAGAATAGGATATAGAATACAGATAGGCCTCTTATTGAGAAGTCATTCATTAGAGCTTATTGATATGAATGCTTAGCCTGTAATGAATTATAAATGTTTTTCCAATTTGGTTTTTCACCTACAACCACTTTCAAATTCTTATCTGATAACAGTCCAGTTTTTCTTATGCCCTGGGCTGTGACCTAGAAAGTTTCTTCCTGACCCTCAGACCTGAGATTTAAGCTTTCCAAAGGGGGTTCCCTGAGGTGGCGCTGTACTATGCCACCACAGGCTGCACATGGGGAAGTGTCTTTGCACAGAGCTCTTGGTGTGACTGTTTGTCACAGTGGAGCATTCCACATGGGTGTGAATGTCAGTTGCCTTCCCAATGTGGCTACCAAGGTCTTCAGAATGAGCAGAGCCTCTCTTAGTCTTTCTTTCCATTTGGCCCCTTTGTTTATGATCTGCAGGAGGGAACATCTTGCTGTTTGATTTAAAGACTTGTTCATCCATCGAGGGATTATTTCTGACTTAATTAGATAAAGTGAGTGCATCAATTTAGTGGATTGATTTATGATCAGTTTTCGTTTTCACATTATCATGACTGAAGAAAGCTTATTCTCTATGTGAAATCCTGCTGTTGCCTTGTGGAAGGTGGGTGACTACAGAATTTTCTAATTGGAAACACAGAGGCATAGAGGGGGTCCTAGCAGAAGGCCCTGGGCTCCTTTTCCCCTTTTCCCTTCCCTCAGTGCTTTAATTCAGTGCACATGCAAAAGGCCAGCTTTTGTTCTGGGTGAGGAGCATGCCAGGCCCCTGCATCGTGGGAGCAGGAGCACATCCCTGGGCCCACATGCCCCATAGGGTGATGTGTACCTTGCTTTTGACTTACAGATTGTGAGAAGAGGGCAGGGCTGCGGTGAAAGCCTGCTTCATCAGGCAGGTTGGGATCCTGTTTTCCTGAGAAACTTCACCTGTAATTCCCAGAGCTCAGCTTTGCAATGGCTGCAGCTGTTTAAGGGTCTCAAAATAGCAAAACCACCCTGACCTCTCTTGAGGGAGCCTGAGCTTGTGCACAAGGGGGTGGAAGCGAGACAGTGATGTAGGCGCAGTGCTATTCCCCAAGGCTGTTGTCTCAGATTCAGCAACAACTTGAATGCCTCTTCTATCAAGAGATCGCTTTTCCCCGTTCTTCATAGAACACCTTGGTGTGGGTTTCTGCATTCTCTTCCAGTTGTGCATGTCCTCACTCCTTCTCCTGGGTTGCAAACGCAGTGGCTTGCTCCTTCCTGTGGTATGCTCATTGAGCCCCTGCTGTGTGCACCCTGGAGAACAAGGGGAATGGTCTGCACCTTGAGGAGCTGCTAGTATTGTGGGGAACAGCAATAGACGGTGAAGACACAGTAGAGCTGGTGGCACGCATCCTGGGGGACCTCGGGCAGGCCACATCCCTCTACAGTGCTGTTCAGAAACTTCTACTCATAGCATCATTGAAAACAGAGTTCCAGACAAATTCAGAGAATATTATAAGGTTAATTTTTTCTCTCAACAATGGCATGGTTATGACCAAAAGTCCAGGAGTGTCTTTTACTCTGCTCCCCAGTGTCCTGTCCTCATTTTCCTGTATGGAATCTGATACCAGTTTACTTAAACAGAGTGGGCACACTGCTTCCCAGTGTTCTCCAGACCAGTATGTCTTTGGCTGCTTAGAGGCCTCTTTGGGCTGGGAAGATGCTCTTGGGCATGCATGTTGTGTTATTCTGGGGTCATTGACTGTTGACACTCACCCTTAACTGTATGCTGATCTGTGGCTACAAGCAGGTGACTGAAGCATGCAGCCACGGAGCAGAACTGTTCAGATCCATGGTTCTAGTTTAGTGTGTGACCTTGAGATGATTGTCATTTGTATTAGAATTTACCATTCCCAGTGCTAAACCAATTTCATCATAGCATGAGTTGTTTTTGCTGAACCAAAGAATTTTGTGAATTCATAGTCCTGAGTTGTGATGCTATTGTCACCAAAGCAGGACTTATTTTCTCTGCAGTGGAACCCAAATCTGTGTAATTAAGTGCTAAAATCTCCACCAGCCAAGTGTCAGGGCTTCAGATGTAAAGTGCCCAAGCTGGGAAATGCAGAGATTAGATCCACAGAGCAGCTCTGGCTTCCTTATGAAGAATGGAACATTTTGTTTACCAGTTGAGCTCCTAACTACATTAAGAGGTTTAGTGCAGGTCTGTGTCACGTGGGTGAGTGGTGTAATCATGACCACTGCTGCTCGTTCCCTGCCCATGGCTGACGCTCCCAGGTGTGCTGGGTCTTACCTGTGCTCTGTGCTCCAGGGCTCTCTCCTGATGCCTGGCACCCTTCCACGTGTTTAAATGAGGGATTTGACTCTTTGCTAAACATCAGCTCTTCCCTGGGTTACTACGAGAGACCTGAACTTGGATCAGACCTTTGTGCTCTCTTATCCCCTCTGATGGTTACATGCAAGGGGTCCAGTGCTCGGGTCTCATGGCTGTTTTGCATGTGGCCTTCACAGGAGGCAGGAAGGCCTGTGAGAGGAAGGATCCCTGGGCCTGGGCTGACCTTGTTGTGTGGCTCTTTGCTGAATAGCAGAAGAGGCCATGGGCATGCGTGGCTGGGGGGTGTGGGTGCTCTTTGTTCATGGAGTCTCACCTTCTAGAGTGGAAGCTGCATGAGGCAGGCACAGTGACTGTGGAGTCCCTACTCCTCTGTCCCAGCCGGAGGGCTCCATGCAGGGCTATTGTCAGAGGGGCAGAAGGAGCCACACAGTCTCTGCTGTGCCATGGACCCTGGTTCATGGCCAGGCCCTTCCGGTTTGTGCTGTGTCCCCCTGACGGCAGGCCCCTTACCTGTGCCCTCCCTCGGGCTTTCCCCCAGACAGGTCCTGTGCACACAGGCAGCACCAGCAGACCTGACTGTGGACTTGGAAGACAGGCTCCCTGGGGGAGAGGTGGCAGGGAGCAGTCCTGGCTGCCTGTCAACTGTCCCTGGTGAGCAGTGCTCACCACCATCACCCTTCCTGTGCCTCTTGTTTGCTGGACATGGAAAGATGGATAGAAAGGAACTGCTCTTTGTTTCCCTAGAAGAGGTATTCCAGAGCAGCAGTTAGGTTCCCGTGTGGCTTTCTCCACACTAGGTCGAGCTCCTCCCCACTTGCCTTGTTCCCTGCATTTGCCACCACTCACCACCCCTTATTGGTCTGTCTGTCCACCCACCTGTCCAAGCAGACTGTGGTTGCGGCTGTCGTGCAAATGCTGCCCTTTACCCCGTAGTGCTGCACTGGCCCTTGTCATTTGGCATCATCTCAGATCATATGCAGGGGCAGTGTCGCCGCCGCTTTGCTGTGGGGATGTTCATCTGGGAAAGGACAGACCCTCGTCAGACACTCAAGTGGCTTAGGCAGCACCGTCTTTCCTTTTGCAAAGGTAGTGACTGTGTATTGTGAGAACGCACTGCCCCTGCGTTCTGCACAGAAGATGAGCCTGCCTTCTGCTCCCGCCGTGCCGAGGGTGTCCAGGGCTCCTTCACACTCTGCTTGTGTTTATGGAGGGGCATTGTGGAGCTTTCCATGTGAAGGGAGTTGGTGATCAAGGTGGGGTATTTTATAAATTGACTTGTGACTTAAAAATATAGCAGGGCAGCATTTTCCAAGAAGGTTATTTAACCCCTGTCCTCCTAAGCCTTTCTACAATGTAAGATGACAGGTAAAATTATTTTTAATTAAATATCTGTCTTTATATCCTGGGACTTTACATTCTGTGGTGGTCCACTTGGGACTGCTGGTCTTCCTGGGCTGCAGGAGGGCTCCTCTGCCTCCTCCAGGTTCTTGAGGTTTAGCTTGTTTACTTTTGACCTCCTTGGGGTCATGGTGTTCCCAGGCCATCAGGGCCTGCCCTGTGCAGGGAGGTGCCATGGTAACATGGGAGAAGCGGGGCTGGTCCACTCAAGAACAGCACCAAACACGCCGGTGTTAATGTTCATCTGTGATGAAACGATTAACATAAAAACTAGGATGGAATCAGGAAATTCTGTCATTTTTAACAATGTATTTTGCATAAAAGTGTCAACTCGAGCATCCCAGAGGTAGCCCATCCCTGGGCCAGGCAGTCAAAATGACTGGGAGGAGGTTGAGATTATGGGTGTCCCCCCAGCCCCCTCAGGAGTGCATGTGCTTATCCACCTTCTGTCCTACCCGCCGCCTCGAGGCAGCTTGTGGAGCAGAGTGTCTTTATGGCTCAGGTGAGAAACAGGTAAGCCCAGTTCTCCAGGAGCCAAGGGCAGTGCTGCCCCAGAGCACATGGTCACCACTTTCCATCACTGGCCACAGGCCCGTTCGCCCTTTTTACCTGTGTATTCATAAGTTTCCCCTGTGGGTCACGTTTCTTTCTTTGAACCTGGGATGGCTTGGAATTCCTCAGTTTCTGTGTTTCTCTGTTATTTGTGATCTTAATAAAGTCTTTCCATTGATGTTGATGGTGTTGTCTTTCTGTTTGTGTGACATATTTGGGAGCTGAACCCAGCCACATTGTTGTGTCTGCCCAGCTACAAATGTCCTGACCCAGTTGCCTCTGGCCCCTGACCGTGGGGCCTCCCTGGTGCTCTGTGCTCCAGTTCCTCCCATCTCCTCTCCCTGCCCCTGGGCTGCACATGCCTGGTGGAAAGTGTGTATCTTTGGAGTCAGGTGGCCTTGAGTTAGGAAATCTATTCTGACTTTTTGGTTTTTTTTGGTGTCTTGATTTTGAGGACACATTCCCCCTGCCATTTTCCTGGTCCTTGTGGAAAGTGGGTTGATATCAGCTTCCAAGAGATGGAAGGGACCCAAACCCGCCAATCTCACCTGTGGTTCTGTCCAGCCATGCTCCCAGGACTGCCAATGTCCTGTCCTCTGTGGGGCCGTGTATGGGGGCCCTGGATGGTCTTGCCAGCCCAGGGGTATTTCTGCACCCCACCCCTGTGCTCTGAAGTGGCCATGATAGCCTGGGCTTCCACAGTGACCTAGCCTGCTCTTAATGCCTTGGGCTAGTGAGGGGGGGGGGCTGCCCTGTTGGACCTGGGCCAGGGGAGGTTGATCTCATTCTAACAGGGCAGTTCTGATTCTCTTGGTGTTTAGAAGATAAAGCATCATAAGAGCTCTCTGAGTTCAATGCCATTACCTCATTGCATCAAAGAGGAATGAAGGGCCCATTGTGAGAATCGACACCTAGAGCAGGCTGCTGCTCATTTCTTTGGGTAAAGTACTAAGTTGGCTGAACAGAGGAATCGGGGCCTTTGCCCATCTCTTGCAGTACCAGCCCTGCTGCTCCTGTGAACCAAGGTGAGGCTTCTGAGGCCGGGGTGGGGGATCGGGGTGGGGGGCCTGTTTGTTCACTCTTTTTTTGTAGCCGGGAAAGCACCCCTGTGCTGGTAAAGCCCTGGAAAGTGAGAGCATGTTGGTGGAAAACATCTCAAAAAAAGTCCTCTGATGATGGTGCTGATTCAGTTCCCTGAGACTGGGAGATAAAGTCAGATCCTCTCTGAACCTGTGGGATGTGGAATTGATTCTGCTGAAGCTGTTTTCCCAGCAGGCGAATTACAGTGTGAGGAGGCTGTGCCTGTTGTGGGTGTCCTTGGCTTCCTGGTTCTCTCAGTAGGACGGCACACGGTGGAGCCGGCTGTTTCCTACTGTCGCTGTTGGACTATGCCCGTTGGTGAGCTCCTGAGCCCCAGATTCTGTGTTTAACCAGGTGGAGATGACCGCCCCCACCCTGGCAGCCTGAGGAATTCAGGAGGCAGTGCCTTCTGAAAGTCTCTGGGGAGTTTGTTATGGGGGGGGTTCTCAGGTCTGATGCTGGGCTCCTGGGCCCACAGGCTTCCAAGGCCAGACTCTGCAGGACTGGAGCTCAGTGGATAGAACGGTCCCCACATGCTGGAGCAAGAGCCTGAAACCCTGCATGGCCCAGGGTGGATAGAGGTGCTGGAGCCGCAGGTGTCCCAGGCTAGCTTTGCCCCTTGTGTGTGGGCTTCTCGAGGATCTCAAAACTCAGTGAATACAGCATGTGCTGCTGTTGTCCGTGCTGTGAGTCTGCTCTGCTGTATGGTGTACTGTGAGCACCATGTCCTGAGAGAGGGAAGCCAGGTGCCCATGGCCACCCGGCATGTGGCTGCACCCACATATAGAGAGTTGGAATTTGGGGGTGGCTTCCAGGGACTTTGGGATGGACAAAGACTTCTCACTGGGGTGATCAAAGGGCTCTGGAATTGTTGGTGGTGACTGTGTGACTTTGTGCATATGCTAGAGACCCCTAGCTTATAAACTTACCAAGATTGACCTTTATGGGATATGGATTATGTTTCAGTTTAAAAAGCCCCATAACCCATATAGAAACACCCTCTTACTGCCTCAGAAAGAGGCATGGTGGGATTGTAGGCACCGACCCACACTGGCTGTGTGTCCAGGACTGTCATTGTCTTGTCCCAGCTCTCGAGGTCAGCCCCCCACCACTGGATAGTGCTACGGAAACACTCTTCTTCCCTTGTAGCTTTCTGGTCTCTGCTGTGAACCAAGAACCAGGGAGGCAGTGTAATTACTGCTGGTGTGAGCTAGGACCTTGCAGGGAGGTGGTGTGCTCACTTGCTTCTGGTGGGAGCTAGGACTGTGCAGGCTGCTATTGAGAAGTTGCTGTCAAGGGTGGATAGCAGGTGAACAGGGTTGAAGCTCTGGTCCTTCCTGGGAGCCATGCTGAAAAAAACAAAACAAAACAAAAAAACAAACAAACAAAAAAAAAACAGGCTGCTGGCACAGGGCTGTTTTGTCTCCACTCCCTCCCTGTCCATAGTGTGATGGAAGTGGGGATGTGACAGAGGTAAAGGGTGATCATATTTGAAACACAGGGAAGGGGGCCTGGCTATGACGAATGTGAATGCAGCAGGTGCTGCTGTTGTCTGTGCTGTGACTGCACGTCTGCTCTGCTCAGGACTTTCTGAATGTATCTGGACTAACCTGCCTTCCTTCTTAAAGAACATGTTCCTTGCAAAGATGCATGCACATTTTCAAATAAAATAGAAGAAAGAAAATTAAATAATAGGATCCATCAATTTTAAACATTTGCGAGTGCTATGCTGGATGATAGCAGTTTTTGTAAGGATCTGAAATTAACGTTGTTCAAATATCTGATAAGTCATTTCAATTAGGCATCTGTTTTGCATTTTAAAAACTTTTAAGTTATGTTTCCTCATTAGGTGTGTTATACTTTCAGGAGATTTCTGAGTGCAGGTTGTCAGTTATTTCTTTGAAGCACATCTGTGTTACTGCTTTCTGGGGTTTGATCTTACAGGAGTATTTACACAGTGTAGTTTGGAAACTCTAACCTTGAAAACAGATTTTTAGAGGAATTACTGCTCAAGGAATATGTAAATATATTACAGAGTTCAAAAAATTTGATGGAGAAACTTACAGATCTGTTAGGAGTAAGTAATAGGTTCATTCTGGTCAGAATGTGAAGTGCCTGAGAAGTAATAATATACAATATTTTAATTATGTTTATTAATTGGAGAGGATTCAGAGTATAATTTTCTGCTACTAATTAGGTATTAAAATGGAGGCATTAAGTGAGGAGGTGTGAGACGCCACAAGCTGTTGGTGGTGGGAAGAGTGGGTGGGGGTCCACAGCGCTGGGGTCTCTCGCCGCCACCTCCCAGTGTTGTTTACTTCTGTGGCTAATTGCACCTCATCTTTCCCTGCTGGTACTGACCAGAAGAGGAGGACGTGGATGCGGTGGACGTCTCCAGCGTGCCTGAGGAAGTGCTGCGCAACATCGAGGCCGACACCTACTGGTGCATGAGCAAGCTGCTGGATGGCATCCAGGTGAGCCTGGCAAGGGCCGCTCCCCTGATCTGAGACTACTCTTACTAGCTTCAGGAGCCTCCATTTCTGCAGCAGCAGCCCGCCCTCCTCAAGGTGACGGGTGTGAGCCTTGTCTTTGTGTCCCTGGGTGGTCATGATGTCCTGTTCAGGGTTTCAGCGGGAAGGTGGTACAGTCTGCTCCCCGTGGCTTCGGGTTTTTCACCCTGTGCCCACAGAGGCCAGCCTCCAGCTGCATGTGGATTGGTCCAGGAGCCATGGACCACGTGTGGCCAAGAATGCTCGCAGGATATTGCCCTTTAAAGGGCGTCAAGGTCAGTGCTGCTCATGTCTGTAGTACCTGGACCCACATCTTAGTTCTACCAGCTGGGTGCCAGGCTCCAGTGTTGGGGACTGTGGCTGCCTCTGGTCCAGCAAGCTGTGTGGAGGTGTTGTCTCCTGCACCCCTGCTGTGTGCTGGGAGTTGTGCTGTAAACCCAGGAGGCCGCTGGGTGTGAGGTGTGAGGCCGCAGAGCTCCCCCTGGGCTGCAGCACCACGGCCCCGCTGAGGACTGAATGTCGGGGGAAGGGACTCCAAGGATTTGTCAGACAGGAGGGCAAGCCTCGGCAGGGTGTGGTGGACCGAAGCTTTTGCAGGACTAGACATTCCTCCCAAGGGTCACTGTGGGAGCTCTCATGCCCAGGCCCCTGCAAGGGTTCCTCCCAGCAGGTGGGAGGCGGGGCCTTCCTCCAGCAGGTGGGAGGCGGGGCCTTCCTCCAGCAGGTGGGAGGCGGGGCCTTCCTCCAGCAGGTGGGAGGCGGGGCCTTCCTCCAGCAGGTGGGAGGCGGGGCCTTCCTCCAGCAGGTGGGAGGCGGGGCCTGGCTGCGCTCATTTTGCTTTTCCTGTACTGTTGCCACCACAGCCGTCCCTGGTACCCCTTGTTAAAGAGATCTCAGCTCTGCTGCTGGATCTGCCAGGGTCAAAACAAGACTTTATGAAGTTCAGTATGAAGGTTAATTTTAAAAAATGAGCCACGTTGGTTGCATTGAGGAAAACCGGGTCTGTATTGCTTTTGATAACTGAGGAAACGGCGAGAGAAATTCGAATCCCTCATGTAAGTGAAGAGTGGAAGCCCCGCGTCTCCCGCTAATCGGGATGTGATCATGACTTATTCTGTTTCTTGTAAAGAAAAATGTGCCCGCTAGAGATGTATTTTGGCCCAAGTGTCAATTTTTCATGTCTGTCCTTTGTTAGGGTTTTCTTATTTTTTATCTTTCCTTCTAGAACTTAAGGCTCTCCCCTTAGAAGAGGGATTGGATCATGATGTAAGACTATCAATTCCCACTGTCGCTTCTCTGGCTGGAAGTGATGGAACTCGTGCCATTTAAAAACAGGATTATCTGGCTGGTGTTTGTAAATAAGATCAGCTGTACAACACGGTCGGTCGATGCTGGCTTTCCTTTTCCCCTGAGCTTGTTGCTGCACACTCACCCCGTGGCAGCCCAGGGGAGCTGTCGTCTCTTTTTTTCCTGGTCACACTCGATTCCTGTGAGCCTCCCCTGAGCTGCAGTTGCGTGATGTCAGTGACACTGTCCAGGGATGCTGGCGCTGCTTTGATTCTTAGGGCTGAGGTTGCCCTGTGACCAGAGTCAGCCCCTCCCAAGTACTGTTGGGGTTGCAGGCAAGGGCTGGCATTATTTTAGGCTTAGGTATGTGTGAGGATAAGAGCTAGTTAAAATTCCAGCTTGTGTGAACCAGAGTGTCAGCCCCTGAGGGTCCAGTGCCTCTGTCCATGGTCCCGGGCCACTCTTGTCCCTTTGCTTTTTCCTGCTTCCAGCCTCCTGGGCCTCAGCTGCTGCTTCTTAGAGCTGCTTAAGCATGCGTCTCTGCTCATCATCACTCTGATTAGAAGAATGAGGGGAAAACTCTGTCTTGGTTCTGTTTGGTGCTGACTCTCAGCTGACCCCTCACCAGTGTTCTCAGCTGCTTGCCAAGGTCAGGCTCCTGGTCAAGGTGTGCCAACCATCTATACCATTGCAAAGAGTCTGCAGTGGAGCCACTGCACTGAAACTGGGTTCTGGGCTCTTCCTCCTGAGGAGTGAGAACTGCACATGCATGTCTGGGGCCACAGGTGTTGTGAGTGGTGGGCAGTGGCAACTGATTGTGCCTCCTGCATGATGGTGCTTCCTGGAGTTGGTGCTGAACTCATGACAGATCTGAGGTGACACCTGCACACCAATGCCAAGGGAGCTGGAACCACCAGCCCAAGGTGGTCGGGCTTGCGTGAGAGCCCACATTCTGACCCTTCTGCCAGGGGTCTGTGTTCTACTCTGACTGGGGCCTTTCTAAGTGGAAGTAGGTTGCATGCGTTCCATTTTGCAGAGTGGGTTCCAGAGGCACAAACCACCTGTCTATTTTACCTTCTGACATACTGGACAGTGGTCGCTATGCTTGTGATTCACCTGGGAGTCTCGGTCTGACACGCTGTATTCCACGAGGTTATGGTAATTGACCAGTTAACTCTGTTGACTTGGCCAGAGTGTGGTGAGCATCTTCCTGTAGAGGAGCTGGGCTCATTTGGTGAGTGTGACAGCACTGCCTGGCTGACCTGGGGAGCCCAGCACCACTGGGATGGGCTGGGAGAGATGGCTGGCAGATGAACACCCACATGTAGCCTGGGGCGGCCCACACCACTCTGCAGCAAAGGCCCTGTGACGCTGGGCTACAGTGAACAGAAGGTGTTTAAATGCATTGCTGGACTCCTCGCCAGCAGGGGAGGCTGTCCATGAAGAAATGGACTCTTCAGCCACCAGGGCAGGCCCTCCAGGAAGGAATGGACTCCTCAGCCACCAGGGCCAATCCCCAAGAAAGGAAGAGTGGGGAGCCTCCCTGGTGGCTGGTGCATTGGAGGCATCAGATGCAGGGTTAGGTCTCCCACGCTGGCAGCGTGTGGAATACAGAACAAGCTGGCCCTGCCCAGGGAAGTTGAGGTGCTGTCCAGAGCCAAAGCAGATGGTCTTGCAGTGGGCAAACCAGGTCATTGTTTCAGGACCCCTTGACATTCTTAAAAATCACTGAAGAACCAAAGAGCTACTCACTAGTTCTCCTGAATACAAACAATTTAAAAGTATTTAGTAACTTGTTTGAAACTAATTATGGCTAACCCAGGGTATACTATTATTTTATGATATTATTTCTATAATGAATTAATATTTTCTATAACAAAGATATTTAGTGGTGAGAAAGGCTCCCCCTCACCATTTTGTAAATTTCCTTAGTATCTAACTTAATAGAAGACAAAACAGTCATTTATGTTGGTGTAGTCAATATATTGTAATTTTTTTTGGCGGGGGGGTTGAAGGACATGAACAAAATTCAGCCATACACAGGTACGTGGTTGGAAAAGGGAGCGTTTAATATCTTTTCCAGGTAATTGTGGACTTTTTCTTTAATACTCTATCATAACTCCATATTTGAGGTTTCTGAAGTCCGATGCACCTCACACACATGTGAACGTCTGTCTGGTGGCGGCTGTTGCACTTTGTGGCTTTTACCCATATGTGGCTCTGGAAGCTCACACACAGTCCTATGGGAAACGCTGGGCGGTGTGCTAATGCAGGGTTGCTCAAGGCTGTCATGGGTTGGTATCCAAACTTGGTTGTGTTGTCCTACAATGTCAGAGCTTCACGTTCATTGGCATTATGACATTCCCAGCATTCTCATGGAGAAGCTGAAGCCACCAGGCCACAGTGGGGAATGAAAGTCTTCCACAATTCAGGTTCTGTCTTAAAAGCTCAAATACCATAGTGGACAATAGTAACTACCCATTGTTTTCTTGAAACAACAGGCTGAGTTCATTTTTGAGGAAATGTCTGCTGGAGACTCAAATTTTAATAACCAATTTGTCTCACGTGCTTGTCCTTTAAGTAAAAATGGTGTTTTTTGAAGAAGGTGTTCAGTCTGGCTCACACAGAAACTGCCACACTGAGATCTGCCTTGGGAGGTAGTGGTGTTGCTCAGCAGGCACCACAGGGTGTCACATAGCCTTCCTGCCTGACCCATGGAGTGTTGGACAGCTGTCTCCTCCAGAGCCGGATTACGCTCATCTTAATAGCATGATTAGACTGGATTTGACCGTAGTGTTTAAGTTCCTACTTCATCAAGGACATTCTTAAAGGAAGCTGCCTTTTGTCTTAAACTGTGGCATGTGGCATTAGGAATGATTGTGGCCTGGCATGAGTTTGTGGTGCTGCATGCGTTCCTGCCAGCTGACTCACACGGCTTGTGTCCCCAGAGCAGGTGCTAACAATGCCAACATCCTAGTTTTGTCATGGAAATGGTTTTGTTCTCACATACTACTAGAGAAGGTCTTGAGGACACTGGTAGGTGACTGGCCAGCCTTTGAGAACTTTTCCCTGAAAAAAGCATGGTCCCTATCACAGATGCAGCTCATGAGAGAGTGCCAAGCAAGCCGACGAGAAGTGCCCGAGGAGAAGACCTGGCTGCCGTTTTGCGCTGTCGTCAGGGGCTTGGAGTGCCCCAACAGAGATGGAAGGGCCTGGGGTGGGAGGTTCAAGTGGTGAGGGTAAAGGAGCAGTTCAGAATCAAGAATGAGATCAGAGATTTTCAAAAGAAGTAGAAAGAATTTCTGGTAATCAAAATAATAGTCATTGAAATTTACAACCCATTAGACACAGAGAGAATTAATTGACCTCAAATGTAGTTCTGAGAAAATTACTGAGTAGGCAGCATAGCGAGATGCTGAAAATAAGACAGAGATTAAGACCTGAAACAGAGTATGAATAAACAGATCTAGAGAGAGAAAATGTATTGGAGAAGAGTCAGTGTTTATAAGATTATGGCTGAGAATTTTAAGTTATTGCTTATATGTAATAAAAAAGTCCCTAGAATTGAGCCAGGTGTGGTGGTACACCGCTCTAATCCCAGTGACTCGGGAGGCTAAGGCAGGAGGACCACAAGTTTGAGGCCAGCCTCAGCAACTTGTTGAAGCCCTAAGCAATTTAGACTTTGGCTCAAAATAAAAGGGCGAGGAGCTGGGGATGAGGGTTAGTGTTAGGTGCCCCTGGGTTCAATCCCTGATATCAAAAAACAGAACAAACAAAAACAAGGAAAGGTGAGTTAAAACAAAATTGCACAGAGACATGAGAGCGAGTCATGAATAGGAAAGACAAGAGTGTCTCCAAGGACAGGAAGGCCACTGACCTACAGCTGGAGATGAAAATAGATGGGAAGCCAACTGCAACAGAAAGACCCCCCACTGGGGGACACTGGAGTGATGTGGTTGGCGTTCTGAGACAGTAGCTGTCTCGCCAGTGGATTTGAGACTAGGAGCCACCTGTGTGCTGCTCAGGATACCCAGGGAAAACAGCTGGGAGGGGCAGCGGGTGGGTTAGGAGAAGTGCACCAGGTAAGCGCCCGGTTCTGTGTGGGCAGGTGGCTGGGCAGCTCTCAAGGAGCCCAGGCAGTGTGGGCTCTTGGATGAGGTGGCTGTAGGGCAGAAGCATGGTTAGGGATAGGTACTGCCCAGGGGGGAGTGGGTGAACCTCCTGGGGAAGATACAGCTCACAGGGTGATTTCGACAGCACGTTGGTCCATTACAGAAGTACAAGGAAGGGAGGAAGGAGGGTGAGGGAAGGGAGGGCAAGTGCAGCAGGGCGGCCAGGAAGCAGGGCCAGAGCCAGTGCCCCTCCATGGGTGCTGGTTGCACCACGAGCTTTCCTTCCCAACCAGGAGTTCGATGGGCACCCTTTTGTGGTTAGCCCGTGGAACTGGGGTTTGAACCCATCCAGTCTGACTCCTGCTTTCCTGCCTGTCAGTAATTAGTAGGTCAAGCAAAGAAGAATCGGTGAGATCAGGAGCCTGTGTACTGCAGTTCGTGAGCTGAACCCAGCGGACACCCACAGCCCTGGATGCAGTGGCAGGGGAGGGTTGTTCTCTTCTGCATGCACAGGACCTGTATGAGAATGGCTGTGCCGGCTGCCACCACGGTGCTCTGCAGACCATGGCCTGGGTAGGGGATGAGCAGTCTAGAGGTGCATTCTGGACTGTGCTGAACCATGCTGGTGTGGGCCGCCCAGATAGCACAGGCAGAGATGTGTGGGTTCTCAGTATGGCTGGGAAGCTGGGTTGACAGTTGGCAGCTAGGAGCAAATGGCTGGGATCCTGACGCTCTGCAGATACTCAGCCTGATATGTCCTTCGTGATGCATTGGTGCCCTCCCCACAGGCATTTGTTCCAGAAACATTCTTTTTGTGTTCATTTCCTGTTGGGAGGAAAGGAGAAGCAGCCACCTTTCCACGACATGGTCTTGTGGGAGAGACTTCACTCACAAAGTGATGCTAGAAGCCACTGCTGGCTCATTGGAACAGGGACATGAGGTCATTGACATCGCCTATAGGGCCGCCCAGCCTTGCAGAGGCACGCGAGCTCTGTTTGGCCCAGAAGGGAGTCCTCCAGGGCCTCCGCAAGCTTAATCTAAGTGACCTGAGACAGGCATGGTGGGCCAGGTACAAGGGAGAGCACCAGGCAGGCTCGGTAGGCCTTGTTGGCCATGGCAGACACATGCCCGTCATGGTGCAGTGGGGAACTCACGTAGGCCTGAATACCAAATAAACTAAGGACACTGTCTGCGAAAATTAGTGCCTGGGAGAGGGAGAGTTCTCCTCCTTTTTCTTGCCAGCTGGTTTTCAGGGAACCTAATTAGCACCATTCACTCCCCGCCCCCTCAAGGCTGGGGTCCCAAGGCTAGAGGCCTCGTAAGAGGAGCCAGTCTCCCTTAGAGCACTGGGCTTTTGTAGACACACAACCCCCAGGAAAACCTTACACATGATCATATGTCATTTCTTCTGAAACCTTGTGCACAACCATGTATCATTTTAGACTAGAAAATTTATGATATTAGATAGCCTGTAAATGTTGTGAAAAACTAGAAAGGGGTGCTCAGAATCTGGAGTGCTGATCTCTGGGCCCACTGACTTAAAATAAACTTTGGTTTCTCCCACTCTTTGAGTGCCCTTGGCTGCTGCTTGCCCGATTCCGCAACATTCCAATGGCAGAAGTGGTAGGTGCTCTGCTGCCTTCTCAGGTTGCTGGTAATTCTTTGGGGTGCTTTCTTGTGGTTGCTGTAATCAGAGATTGTAGGGCATGGCTGCCTACTTCCCGGTCTTGGGGCCCGCACATGTGGCTGGGACGGCCAGGAGGCGGTGCTGTGGGTGGTGATGGAGGAGGTGGACCACCTCAGGATATGTCCAGGACTCTTCCGCCCTGGTGGAAAGCTTGTGCTTTCCCTTACAGACTATGGGGTGGCTGTACACGTGAACCTGCTCCACCCCTCTGACCTTTATTCTGATTGGCTCCTGTGCAGTATATAAGCTGTGTGTACTTCCTTTTTAAACAGAGTTCCTGCTTTGACTGTTCTCCCTGGCACGTCGGATTGTCCTCCCGGGAGGGAGGGCTGGGTGGGCGGCCAGTCGATCTTTACCTTTCTTGGCTCATCCTGGTCGGGGTGTGCTTTTCCTGCTTCTCCCGCTGGTCAGGAGGAGACGGGGGCTAAAAAACCCAACAAGAGATAACTCTGGCTTTTAGTTGACAGATCAGGGTACTATGTGTCCAGCAGTGCACTGACTGTCCAGCCTTGGGAAGAATCTTCCAGTAAGGAATGTAATGTGGAAAGAATGCTGGACTGGGAGTCAGCACATCTGTGCCTGGGCTTTCAGCCCGTGGACACTGTTGAGGTACAGGTGGGTGCTTTGTCCTGACAAGAGTCAGAGTTGCTGAGGAGAGTACTTTACTTGGGGTGAGACAGGTCTCTGGCATGCAGTACAGGCAGGTGGCCCCAGGCTGGCTGGTGGCCAGCAGGGCTGTGGTGTTGAGGTGGTGGTGAGGGGTTGCTTGAGACATGATCTTGAGCTTCCTGGGAACCCTCTAATAAACTTCAGTGGTGAGCAGTCATTGCTGGCGACAGAATGTCTAGCTTTGCTTTCTCAATTGTGGGTAACTTTGATTGTAAGCACCTTTTGAAATTCATGTAAGTTTAATTTGAGAAACAATCCATCTTGTTCCTTCCTCCCTTCCCTTCACTGTTGGTCTTCCTGACCATGTCCCTGAGCATCGTCATGTGTCTTGTTCTCTGCTGCCTGTGAGCTCAGCATGTGTAGGTGGGCTGGATGTGGGTTTCTAGGGCTCCCTCTCCTTGTGAGGCACAGCGCTTCCAGGGCTCCCCACCTTCTGGCGGAGCAGATGGGTCCCTAGGGCCTGACCAGGTGTGCTGAGAGGGTGCCAGGAGGTGGCATGAGTTTGGGAATCACATGGCAGGTCTTTCCTTTTGTCCTTGTCATCGTGGATGGTGCCTTTTTGTGCTGATGGGTATTAGGATCTACTTTTTGGGGGTGATTTTTGGTGTAGATCACAGAAATACATCTGAACCAGTTCTGTTTCTTGGATATTTCTTTAAAAAGGGTTGCATTGAAACAGGGTGCTGGTTCTGGGCCTGCTGAGGCTGGCTTTGAATGTCTGCCTTCTGGGGTGGAAGCGGAGGCCTGCCATGGGGTCCTGGCCCCTCTCCCTGGGGTAGTTAGAAGTTCCAGGCTGGCCATATCCTCTCAGGCTTTCAGGGGATTATTCTTGTGCTTTAGCCAGTCTTTTCATTTCTCTAACAACGCTCACATCATTACTTCCTGAATTACAGCTTCCGTCTTTGCCTACCCTGAAGTCATTCTATTACTCTTGGATTCATTACTTAGCAGGACAGCTTCTTTCAGTAGAGAAGAACCATTGCCTTTTATAATTAGCCATTTACATTTCTTTTCCCTGGGGAAGAATCCTTCAATCTCAGAACTGGTTGGTGGCCTGCAGTGGGAGTGGGAAGTGGCTCTGTTATCTTGGAACTTGCCAGTGAGAAGGCCAGGAACTTCCAGGCCTAGGGTTAGGGCTGGAGTGGCTTTTTTTTTGGCCTAAGGCCTGCCCTCAAACAGGGCTCAGGTGAGTTAATTGAGAAGAGGCCAGGGAGGTGCAAAGGGCCAGATGAGGTGATAGCGTGTGCGGGAACCCTTGGAGAATTCCTGTTCTTAAAGTGGTTGCTCCACAGAGAGAAGCCAAAGGAAATCCAGAGGGGTGGCTTGGGATCCTCGGGAGTGAGTTCCCAACAGCTGGGACTGGATCAGTCTGTGTCCTGGGATGCTTTCTTCTTCTTTTGCCACCTAGTTCAAAAGCAGAGGAACAAAATGGGGCTGGCTGTTGCTTAGGAGAGAGGCGGGGACCAGCTTGGTCCTCAGCTCTGGGTGCCTGTGCATGTCAAGGAGAGCAGGCCTCACCCCGAGGAGCAGGGAGCAGGCAGCCTTCGCGTGGAGCCTGTGGGTGGAAGAGGATGGAGGAAGCACCTTGTCTGCTTACACAGGGCGAAGGCATCCCAGTTCCAGACAAGGCGTGCTGTGGGTGTGGAGGAGTCTGAGGGTGATTTTAGAGCCTGGTTGATAAAACCGAAGGTTCTTGGCAACATTTAGAAAGGTTTATTAAACAGACAAGAACGTGTTAGTTACTGGGCTGCAAAGGAAGATCCATTATCAATGAGTCATTGAGCAGCAAGCAATTTAAAAATGAAAATTAAAAAAATTTAATTTAAAATAGCATTGAAAAACATAAAAATCCATGTTTTTGCCTGAGTGAATAGTTTATTCCCTTTAATTACCAAGCTCTCCTTTGTCTGGATATATTGCAGTTTATCCGTCCTCCTGCTGGTAGGAGTCAGGGTGTCAGGAACAAGTTTCCATGGGCATTCATGTACGCGTCATCTTTTTCCCATGCCTCATTTCTCTTGGGTCAATATCTAGGAGTGGACTTGGTGGTCACAGTGTAGAAGGAGTTTATAAGAAAGAGCCATGAGGGGGCTGGGGGTGGTGGTGCTGTGGAGGGTGTGCATTGGCTCTTGCCTGCAATCCCAGGGACTTGAGGCAGGAGGATTGCAAGTTCAAAGCCAACTTCAACAACTTAACAAGACCCTCAGCCACTTAACATGACCCTGTCTTAAAAAATAAAATAGGGCTGGGATGTGGCTCAGTATAGAGAACCTGACTTCTAACCCCAGTACCCTCCTGCCACCCAACAGAGCCCGATTTTTTTCACCAGTGATTGTACCACGTTACATACGCATCAGCTGTGCCTGTAAATTCAGGGTTTTCCACATCAGCATACAATTTTACCAACATTACATTTCCCTCATATTCTTTATTTAGGCTGCATAGCAATTCTTTGAGATATTTATTTTGAGAATATTTTCTTGCAATCATGGCTTGTCAGTATATTTCTTGACAGTGCCTTCTGAGGAACAGAAAATTTTAGTTTTAATAAAATCTAACTTTTTTTTCTGTGGTTAGCAGTTTTCTGCATCCTGACTAAAAATCCATTGCCTGCTCCTGAAATACCAAGACATTTTGTTTACTTAGATAGTCTTTAATTTGTGCTCACAAATATTTTGTAGTCTCCACATGTGGGTTTGGCTTATATTTTTAAAATTTATTTGTAAATATTTTGTTTGTTTTTATACTGCTTTACTTAGGATGGCTTTGTTGGTATTTTTACTATAGGTATATGAAAAACAACTTATTTTTAAAAACTAGAATAGATTTCTAGCTATTATAATATCATATCAAATTGCTCCCAGACTTGCTGAGTTTACATCTCCATTTCTCTCTCTCTCTCTCTTTTTCTTCCTCTTCCTTCTGTCTTCCCTCCCCATAGATTCTGTAGGTCTGGGTTTCAGTCAGAGAGGATATGGACTGCTTGTCTGTACACCACAGTGTCTGGAGGCTCAGGTGGAAGACTTGAAGGTTAACCACAAGATGATTCTTGGGGGCTGGAATCACCAGACTCTCGTTCATTTAAAGATCTGGTGGCTAATCTTACATGATTTTCACACATACCCTCTCCATGTGGCTTGCTGTCCTATAAGCATGATGGCCTTAGGACAGTCAAGACTTTTTCCCTATGGATCAAGGCTGTCAGTGAGATCTTCCAACAAAGTATAAGATTCATTTGTCATGAATGAGCCTAATAAGTCACATATTGTGCTCCTGTTGTGACTGAGAAGTAATGTCTACGCTACTCAAGCCTACCAAGATTCCAGGAGAAGGCAATCAGACTGTACCTCTTGACGTAGGAGTGGCATGGTCACATCCTAAAAGAGCACATGGAATAGGAAATATTGTTGTGTCCACTTTTGGGAAATATAATATACACTTCATTTTTTCCAGGTAAGTTTTCATAATAAACCCACTTATTCTAGGAGTTTTTCAAGTTTTCTGTGTATACAGGGATGTCATCAACAAGTAAGGAGGGTATTTCTTCTTTCTTGCAAATAAATTCGGCTTTTATTTCTTGTCTTGATGTATTGTATTGTCAAGGACAAAACCGACAGAACGGGAAAAGACATTTATGCTTTCTTATAGATACTGTTGGAGAGGGTAAAGTGTCCAGGCTCTTACCTTTAAGTTCAGTGTTAACTGTTGTCTTTTTGTCGACAAAGGGTCAGTATATTTTATAGGCACCCTGTTTTTGGGGGGGGGGTGTGGTAGATTTTTATATTTGAAGAATGCTTGGTATATAATGGAAGTAAAGGATGATAATAGAATTATTGATACATAGGAGATGAAGAACAGGAAGATACATCATGATTTCAGAGATTTTTTTTTGAAAACCAACAATTCTTGTTTTATCAAATGCTTTTTCTGCACCCATTGAAATGGTGTAATCTTCCTTATTCTGTTAATGTAGTGAAGGGTATGGATTAGTTTTTGAAGGCTAAGCCAACCTGCACTCTTTATATAAACCTACTTTGTCCTGAGGTAAATCCCACTTTGTCATTTTTGTCATAAAAATACAGCCCTCATATATTTCTGGATTCTTCTGATAATTTATTTTTAATGATTTTCATGATTTCCTCCTGTTCAGGAGAAATAATTGTCTATAGTTTTCTTTTTTCCTAATGTCATTTTCTATTTGGCATTAGGGAAATGGTGGCTTCATAAAGTGCTTCTGTAATTTCTGAATAAGTTAATGTAAAATCAGGTTTTTCTTTGTTGGGTATAAGATATTGAACCCAGGGCCACTCTACCACTGAGCTACACCTACATCTCCTACATCTAGTTTTCCAGCCTTTTTTAACTTTATTTTGAGATAGGGTCTCACTAAGTTGCTGAGGCTGGCCTTGTGTTTATGTTTCTCTGTCTCAAGCTCCTGAATCTCTGGGATTATAGGGTTTGTCACCACACTCTGCTAAAATCAGTATTAATTATTTTTAAAATATTAAGTAAAATTCAATAGTGAAGGCATTTTGGCTTGGGATTTTTTTTTTTTTTTGTGAGTAAATATAAATTCAATTTCTGCTCTGGTTAGGGCTATCCAGTTTTTCTGTTTCCTCTCTTGTAATTTTTTAAAAGAATTTCGCCATTTTAAAAGGTTGTCTAATTTATTGATATCTTGCTATTTTCTGCATATCAAATTATTCTTTTAAAACCAGTAGAGGGCTGGGGTTGTGGCTCAGTGATAGTGTGCTCATCTGGCTTGTGTGAGGCACTGGGTTCGATCCTCAGCACCACATAAAAATAAATAAATAAAATAAAGGTATTATGTCTAACTTCAGCTAAGAAATATTTTTTAAAAAACTGACAGAAACTTATTACAATGAGGTCTTTGATTTCTTATATTGGTGACTAAATCGAGTCTTTTTGGGCATATGGACTGTGTGGTTCTCATGAGTCCTTCTTAAGGACATGTCTTCTGTTTGTGGGGGGACATTTTCGTCTCTGTGAGGTTATTCTGGTTGATGGCGTTTCTTCTCTACCCTTCTTGGTTTTCTGTGTACTTTTTTTTTTTTTTGTCAGTTACCGAGTGAGGACTTTTGAACTTACTTATTATAGCTGGTGATGCAGGTCTTCCTTTACTTTTGTCAGGTTTGTGTCACATATTTGAACCTTGGTCATTAAGTGTGTACACATATGGGATGATTGTGTTATCTTGGTGAATTTGTATGTGTGTGTGTTATTTATTGACAGTGACACATTTGTCTTTGCTTCTGGCCATAAGTCTATCTTGAGGTCTGGCTCATCTGATGTAATGAAGCCTTTCCATGTTTCTTAACATTTGTGATTTAGAGCTGTTCTCTTTGCTCTTGATCTGCTTCTGTCCTATTTAAAGTGTTTCTTATAGAAAGCTTGTTTTCTTGTATACTTATTGTATATTTAGTTAACGTACATTCATGTAATGTGTACGGTGTAATTGTGTAGACGAGATTTAGGTTGTCATTTGGCTATTTATTTTCTGTTGCCTTCACTTTTCTTATTTCCACTTTCTTTTCGATGAACTAAGAATATTTGAAAATTTAATACACTGTTTCTTAGAGCAGGTGTTTTCCATGTACTCCTTCATCTCCCTCAACAATCCTTTTTCCCCTATGGACACCTCTCATTAGTGTAGCACATTTGTTATGATTTTTAAGCCAATACGGTATATTCCTACCAATTCAAACCCATAGTTTATAATTAGCGATTCTTTTCTTTCATGTTCTTTTCCTGGTTCATTATAAGTATACATTCATTGTTATAATTCATACATGCACGTAATACAGCAATATAGTTTGGCCAGTGGCATGCTCTCTCCCTCCCTCCCCGGGTCCCTTTCCTCTTCTGTACTGGTCTCCCTTTAGTTTCCACTAGTGTCCCCATCCCACCTTTCTTTTCTATTATCTTCCCTAGCCTCCTCAAAGGAGAGAAACATACAACCCTTGACTTCCTGAGTTTGACATATTTTGCTTAACATAATGCTCTCCATCCATTTCTTTACAAATGGCTTAATTTCATACTTCTTTATGATTGAATTAAACTGCATTGTGTATATATACCACATTTTCTTTATCCATTTATCCATTGATGGAAAGATCTGTTATTTGACTAGTATGAATTTTGCAGCTCTAAACATGATTATGCATGTATTGTGATAGTATGATGATGACCTTAATTCTTTAGGATAAATACCAAGGAATAGTATGGCTGGGTCATGGTGGTTCCATTCCTAGTCTTTTATGGAACTTCCATACTGATTTCCATAGTGGTTGTACTAATTTTATAATCCCACAACAGAATAAAATGTTCCTTTTGTCCTACATCCTCCCCAGCATTTATTATTGTTGGTATTCTTGATTGCTGCCATTCTGACTGAAGTGAGATGGAAATCTCAGTATAGTTTTGATTTCCATTTACCTAGTTGCTAAAGATGTTGAATGTTTTAAAATATATTTGTTAGCCATTTGTATTTCTTCTTTTGAGAAATGTTTATTGGGTTCATATGGCCATTTATCAATTGGGGTTTTGTTTTTTTTTGGGGGGGGTGTGTATGTGTGTCTGTGTGTTTGAGTTCTTGATTATTCTGCATATTAATCCCTTGTCAGAGTAACTAGCAAAGAATTTCACCCATTCTTTAGAGTCTCTCTTCACATTCTTTATTGTTTCTTTTGCTGTGCAGAAGCTTTTTAATTCGATGACATCCTGTTTATTAATTCTTGGCATTATTTCCTGAACCTTGGGGTCCTATTGAGAAAGTAGTTGCCTGTACCTATATGTTGGAGTATTAACCCTACATTTTCTTCTATGAGCTGCATTATTTCTTGTCTAGTTCCTAAGTCTTTGGCACATTTTGAGTTGAATTTCATGCAGGGTGTGTTGTAAGGGTGTAGTTTCATTCTTATACATATGGATAACCAGTTTTCCTAGCACCATTTGTTAAATAAGCTGTCATTTTTCTAGCAAATGTTTTGAAATCTTTGTCAAGGATCAGATCACTATAAATATTTGTCTCTTTGTCTTCTACCTGTTTCATTAGTCTGTTTGTCTCTTATTAGACAAGAACCATACAGTCCTTGTTACTATAGCTCTGTTTGAAGTCGGTATGATGGTGCTTCCAGCATACCTTTTTTAGCTTTAGAATTTGCCGTGGTACTTCTAGGTCTTTAATTCTTCCAAAAGATTTTAAGTCCTTTTTTTTTTTTTTTTTTTTTGTAAGTTTTGTGAAGAATGTCATTGGTGTTTTGAGGGGGTTTCTTTGAAGCTTTTTGGTGCTGTGGTCATTTTATCAATATTAATTCTACCTATCTATGAACATGGGTGGTCTATCTTATATCTTCTTCAGTGTCTTTCTTTGATATTTTGTAGTTTCATTACAGAGATCTTTCATCTTCTTGGTTAGATTAGAGATTAGGTATTTTGTCTTTTTGACGCTACTGTGAATGGAATTGTTTTCCTGATTTTTTTCTCAGCAGGTTCATTATTGGTATATAGGAAAGCTATCGATTTTTGTATGTTAATTTTGTAACTGCTACTTTGTTGAATTTATTTCTTAATTTTAGCAGTCTCCTAATGGAGCATTTTGGATCTAAGTATAGGATTATATCGCATGCAAACAGTGATGTTTTGATGACAATGACAACGATGATGACGACAACTACTACTACTATTACTACTACTACTACTACTACTACCTGCTACTACTACTACTTCTTCTTCTCTTCCTCCTCCTCCTCCTCCTCCTCCTTCTTCATTTTTATCTCTTTGTTTTCTTTTCTTGCCTAATTGCTCTGGCTAGAATTTCTAGTACTTTATTAAACAAGCGTAGTGAACATCATTGTCTTGTTTTGCAGTTGCTTTTACTTATTTATTTTTAAATTTTTATTTGTTTTTATTAGTTATATATGACAGCAGAATGCATTTTGATTCATTGTACACAAATGGAGCACAACTTTTCATTTCTCTGGTTGTACACAATGTAGAGTCACACCACCTGTGCAATCATACATGTACCTAGGGTAATGATGTCCACCTCATTCCACCATATTTCCTACCCCCAGGCACCTCCCCTCACCTCTGCCCAATCCAAAGCTCCTCCATTCTTCCCTTGGTAACCCCCCAACCCCTGCCCTTTATGGGTCAGCATCCACATACTGGAGAAAATATTTGGCCTTTGGTGTTTTGGGATTGGCTGTTTTCCTTAGCATGATATTCTCCAACTCCATCCATCTACCTGCAAAATGCCATAATCTTTGCTCTTGATTTTAAAGGAAATACTTTATTTTTTCCCATTTAATATGAGATTGGCTTTAGGTTTTTTATAGATAGCATTTTGAAAAAATTCATGAATGGGTGTTGTACTGCATTTTGTTGGAGGCCTTACCAGCATCTCTTGAGATGACTGTGATTTTTACATACAATTCTGTTTACATGATGTGTTTAATTTTTTGATTTGCTTATGTTAAACCATTCTTGCATTCCTGGAAT
This sequence comes from Callospermophilus lateralis, assembly GCF_048772815.1. NCBI lineage: Eukaryota > Metazoa > Chordata > Mammalia > Rodentia > Sciuridae > Callospermophilus > Callospermophilus lateralis. The sequence goes on from NC_135308.1 coordinate 164,578,074, forward strand.
GAAATCAACTAGGTTGTGATGTATAATTTTCTTAGTGTGTTGGTAAATATCATTTGTTAGTTTTAAGGGGTTTTTTTTTTCATCTGAATTTATCAGGCATATTGATCTGTAGTTTTCTTTCCTCAATGTGTCCATTTTCTGATTTTTTTTGATGTATTTATTTATTTATTTTTGTTATCGGCGGACACAACATCTTTGTTTTGTATGTGGTGCTGAGGATCAAACCTGGGCCGCACGCATACCAGGCGAGCGCGCTACCGCTTGAGCCACATCCCCAGCCCCAACATTTTCTGATTTTTGTACAAGTGATACTGGTTTCATAAAATGGATTTGGAATTGTACCATCCCTTTATATTTCATGGAATAATTTGAGAGCATTGGCCTTAGTTCTTTTTTAAAAGTCTGGTAGAATTCAGCTGAGAATCCATCTGACCCTGGACTTTTCTTTGTTGGAGGCTTTTTATTACTGCTTCTATGTCATTGCTTGTTACTGGTCTGCTTATGTTTTCCATATCTTCTTGATTTAATTTTGGCAGGTCAATGTGTCTAGAAAGATATTCATTTCTTGCAGGTTCTCCATTTGATTCAAGTGGAAGTTTTCAAAGTAGTCAGTCCCTAATGATTCCCTGGATTTCTTTGATGTCTCTGGAGATTTTTCCTTTTTTATTTCTAATTTTATTGATTTGGGGTCTTCTTTCTTTTTCTTTTAGTTAATTTGGTCATGTGTTTACCTATTTTTTTTTTTATTTTTGAGGTGGGGTACTGGGGATTGAACTCAGGGGAACTCGGTCACGGACCCACATCCCAGCCCTGCTTTGTATTTTATTTAAAGACAGGGTCTCACTGTGTTGCTTAGTGAGTCACTTTTTGCTGAGGCTGGCTTTAAACTCATGAGCCTTCTGCGTCAGCCTCTTGAGCCACTGGTATGTGCCACCGTACCCACCTATCATAATTTTTATCTTTTTAAGAAATCAACTCTTTGTTTTACTGATCCTTTCTAGTATTATTTTTTCATTATTTTGGTTGTGATTTTAAATATTTCCTTCCTTCTGCTGCTTTTGAGATTGGTTTTTCTGGGCCTTGAGATGAATCATGAAATGTTTATTTGGGCCCTTTCTGACTTTCTTAGTTATAATCTTTCCTCTTAGAACTGCCTTCACAGTGTCCAGGAAGTTCTGATAGGTTCTAGTGTATTGGGGTATTGTGCAGTTTTCAGTGTATTTCCAAGTGGGGTTTGCAATATAGTTTCCCTGCTAGTTTTTTGGTGATTATTAATCTTTTCTGATACAATGTATATTGTGTCACAGCTTGAGAATCCCACTCTCCATCTAGGTCACACGGGAGTGGGATCCTTCTTGGGTATCCAGCAGTGGTGTTGTGTGCAGTAGGGTCTGTGGGAGCCTCTGTGGTTGCTCTCCTTCCCCTAGCAGCTCTTTCTCTGGGTGTGCAAGCAGCCAGGTGGAGACCCTTTGTAGGTGTGGCCATCCTCTGTTTTACCATAGGAGTGGATGTCCAGGAGTGGACCTTAGGTCCTCCCACTTCCAGCTCTTTCTGCTTGGGGCCTGTCATTGGTTTGGGCTTTTTGTCTCCACAGCTCTTATTGAAGTTTGAGTTGGTCAGTTTGTCTGTGGAGCCAGTCACACTGTCTCTTGTGGGGGGTTTAGATGCAGCTCAGTAGCAGAGAGTCCCTGCCTGAACTCCTCGTGTCCCAGGAGATTTCCAGCACTCACAGGAAAGCAGCCGCAGGGCAGAAGACAACACTGAACTAAATACCAGATTCTACTGCTACGTCTGTGATCCTGATTGCCATCAAAGCAGGAATGGCATGGTCAGCACTTGCCACAGTGACTTCAATAAATAGCCACAAAGTAGGCCTGGCATTTAGGTCATCAGCCAGTGAGTGACATTTGCCATACACAGTACTAATAGCTGATGGTGAGGCAGGAATCCTGTAAACCAAGCCGTTCTAAAAGACGGTAAAATAACAGTTCATGTAGGGAAAAGGAAATGTGGTAGGAGGATAAAAGAACGTTTATAGTAAGTGATGGTTTTAAAAAAGGAGGAGAAAAATAGATTTAAAAAACAAAAGAAATAAAGAGAACAAGAGAGATGGGCTATTAGAGAAGAAAGGAGAGAAAGAGAAACAAACAAAAGAACACAATAAACAAGAAGTTTTAACTCTCAAAAGACCAAGTAAAAATTACATAAAAATGTTGAAAATGAGAAAAAAGCCCCATATATGTGTAGTTGTGTCTGTCCACCGGCCAGCCAGTACCACCAGCATGAAAGTACAGGGAGCCTATGGAAGAGCTGCCTCTGCTCAGGAGGCCGGGGCCCTGGACAGAGATGGGGGCCACTGTCTGCCAGACTGCCCTCCTTCCTCACCTCGTGGGCTGAGTACCCCTCATAGCCAGCAGGGGCGGGCTTGTCCACCCTCCTCTCCTGCTGCCTGCCCAGCTGCCAGCTGGAGTGGCCTGGTGCGGCTGTTGGCTGACATAGCTCCCAGCTTCCCTGCCACAGTGTGAGGCAGGACTCCGTGGCCACTGTGTCAATGGGGCTGTGGTCCAGACAGACCAGGTCGGTGCTGTTGGGGTGGGGCTGCTGCAGAGCTCTCAGTGGGTGTTCTGGAGGCCAGAGTCGGGCATTTGGGGCAGTGTGGGGTGGCATCTGCTCTGCCGCTTTGGTCAGCACGCCCCTGGGGCTGGGCCGGTGCCCACCTCTGCTGGGCCTAGGTCTTTGGGCCTGACAAGAAGGCGGGGGAGGTGGGCAGCCTTACGGGTCTCACTGCAGCTCCTGACCAGCCTGCTCAGAGTCCCCACCCGCCTCAGCGGGTCACGTGGGCCACCAAGCTGAGTGAATTGTGCTTCCTCCTATCTCTGCTTCAAACCCTCTGGCTCAGTCTTCTCTGTGCCGGGCTCAGCCATGTTCTGTGGGGTACACTGCAGGCATGGACCAGGACAGTGTGGTGACGTGTGCTGTGACCTCCTCACTCTGCAGCAGCAGCAGCTGTGCGTGGCCTCCTCAGGATGGCTCTACCTGGTCTCCAGGGCCAGTGGAGGACACAGGGCGCTTCTCAAACACCAGCTTGCTGTGCAGCTCAGTTCAGGCTGCTTTTCTGATCTGCAGGTTTTTCTGTTGCGTTTCTCTCTGTGTCATCCGTGCACTCTGTGGTGAACGGGTGCCACTGTCCCCAGTGTGGCCCCAATGTACTCCTGTCCTTTGTTCAGTGTACCCAGATTTCTTGAGTCCCTAAGAGTCTCTGAATGTCCAATGCTGAATCTCAGTGAATCCCCTTTGACCCCTTGGTGAAGGCAGAGTTCCTGCTGCTGAGTCCTGAGCGGCTGGAAGGCCGCTTCCTCTAATCCGCCACCATCAACCTCTTCCCAGGTGGGATTTTTAAAAATTGTGGTAAAAACAACATATCACACACTGTCTTACCGTTTTTAAGCACAAGGTCTATTGCTGTATGTTCAGATCGTTGGAAATAGACCCCCAGGACATCCACCCTGCCAAGATCCTGTTAGGCACATTGACTCCATCCCCTCCTGGGGGCCTGGTAGCCCCCATTCTTCTTCCTGTGTCTGTGAATTTAACCTCTTCATGTCCCTCTTATAGTGCAACCAGGCCACATTTCTGCAGAAAATCTGAGAAATTAAGCTAGCAGGAAAAGCCAGGAGTGAAACCAGGCTGTGTGTATACTCTATCTCTGCTCTGCTTGTGGCCTCTGAGCCGTGTGTTACAGACCCTGTCCTTGTCCTTCCCTCTTCTCAGAGATTACAATGAAGACATTGCCAGTGTCAGTGTAGCCAATGCACTTGGAGGGACAGCTGATGTGATAGATAACATGATCAGGATTCAGATTGAGTTTAGCTACCCAGAATGCCAGCCGAGAACCAATCTACTGAACACCTAATAGGAATAAATGTGAAGTCCTACATTCAAGTTCAGAAACCCCTCTAGCCTAGGTCAAAAGGAAATGGCTTGGATAATTTGGGTACACCTTCAGCCAGTGCCATGTTCTTACCATCTTTCTACCTAGGTTACAGCAGTTGTTTCATGACCAATGTCCCCATCTTCTTTGGTCCTTTTCTGCGGTTTCTATACTGTGCAGCCAAAGCGTCTTTTCATATACAAATCCTGTAACCATGGTGCTTGCCCCCCATTTCCACCTCGATAACCTCATTGATGGCTTTGCATCTTTCTTACCAGCTGAGTGGCTTTTTCTTGCCTTTCCTGGCTTCTGGATGGGCCCTTGGCTGCTGGGCCTTCCTCCCTCCCTGAATGTGCTGTGCTCCCAAGGGCCCTTGTGGTACTGCCATACGGTGCTCCCTTCTTCGCCTGCTCACTCAGAACCATTGTTCTCAGCTCACCCCAGGCCCCTTATCCTCAGAGTGGTCTTCCAGGTCAGTCCAATTCTGTACCATACAGCAAGGTGCCCGGAGCACAGTTCCACACGTGTGCTATGTGACGTGTGTGATGGGTGTTTGCTTAGCTGCAGATTGCCAGCTCTGGGAATGGAAGTTACTTTGCCCGTATTTCTCCCTGCTGTGTCAGGACCCCAGACCCAGCCTGGTGTGGTGGCTCACAGGATCAGCTGAGCTATGCTCATAGCTGAAAGAGAGGGAATAGGGTGGAGTCCAGTGGAATCCAGGACCTCTGAAGTCCTTCCCTGTGGAGCCACAGAGGACATGCTTAATTACCCCATCTGTGGGCCATGACAACACAAAGGAAGGACTCAAGGTATTACTGGGGACTCTGCCTGATGTGCACCCAAGTTCCAGACTCCCAGAAGTCAAGCAGGCACTGTTTGTTGCCACACTGTGTGGTTAGGCACGGCGAGCCACTCTTGGTTAGGGAGTGCTGAGACCCACCCTGTCCCGGTTTCCAGATGCCAGACAGGGACTGGCTGGCTGCATACTGTGCAGGGGCAGCACCCAGGCCTGGTGACTCCAGTACTTTCCAAAGCATTGATACTTGGGACTTAATTTTCTGGCACATAGGAGACATCAGTAAGTGTTCAGTGAACAGATTGCCATCAGGTGAGGTTGGCCAGGAAGGGCATTGGAGGCTGTGGGGAGGTGGCTCTCTGGTGCAGGTGGGAGATGCTTTGTCAGAGATGTTGACTGTGAGCTGCAGGTCTAGCAGGGGGTGCTTTGGGCCCTTCCAGCTGAACTGACCAGGAGGCTTATGTCCACTCTCCTAAAAATGCTCTCTTGGGACAATACAAAAAAAAAAAAAAAAAATATATATATATATATATATATATATATATATATATATATATATGGGAAAAAATGCTCTCTTGGGAAGGTTTGTTCTTCTGAAGAATTGGGAAGTGCTATTGCTGTGGCTAGGGCAGCTCACTGGAGGGCAGCAGGTGCAGGTGCATGGGGTCCCCTAGGGCCCTGTCTGCTGATGCCAGTGTTTTTTCTGTAATGCATCTCGCAGAAGGCTGCCAAGTCCAGAGACCTGCTTCCTTCCCTCCAACCGAAGTGCTTTGTAATTTGCCCCCTTTTAAAAGAAGACCCCAAATAAAGATCTCAGTTTGAAAGAATATGCATGATGCTGCCCCTGTGAAGGGAGTGATATTAATGTCTATACCCTTGACATTTCTGCCAGTGTTCAGCTCTGGGTTTTCTCCGTTGGCTGCCTGTGCATGTACTCGCACAGCAGATGTTTTCTGAGTGTTATTTTCTGGCCTGGGGTACTGGTGGGTGGAGGGCTGCTGGGAGAGAGTGCCCCAGGTGAGCCCCTGGTCTGCCTGGAGGCCTTGGTGGAGGCCAGTGTGGTCAGTGCTTCCCCTGAGAGGCCCTTCTCACATCTTCTTGCGCAGCTGTCTAGCTCTCGCATCTGCAGCTCTAGTTCTCTCTCTTTGATGGGTCCCTTAAAGGCTTCCTGGCCCTTGGGCAAGGCAGTCTGCATCTTGGACTCACTCACCAGTGCAGGCCCAGCCAATGCCCAGCCAGGCGCCTGTGCTTCACCCTGCCAGGTACAGCCCTCCCAAGCATGTGCCTTTGCTTTTGGAGCTGGTCACGTCTGTGGTCTTCCTGCTCCAGCCTACAGTCAGATTGCCAGGGCGTACCTGGTAGTGTTGGCAGGCCTTGTTGAAATAGGAACCTTTTTCTTTTTGTAGACTCTGGGTGTTGTTCTTTTCTCTTTGTTTGGATTTTCGACAACCCATTTTCCATCCCTGGGTTTGAACAAATTGGGGAAAAAAAAAAGAGAGAGAGAGAGAGACCAAAGAATAACTTTATTCCTGCTGAATGAGGTGGCTTGACCTATCTTAATGTGATCCAGCTGAATGAGTCCCAAAGCTGTCCAGGCTCGCCTCCCAGCCATTTGGGCCTTTGTCCTCCTGTGCAGCAGAGCCTCCAGGGAATAGCTGACTCTGAGACTCAATGGGGGGCTGCACCCCAGGCCATTTGTTCCTGGGTATAGTGGATTGTCTCCTTGGAGAGGTGCTTCTGGAGGTAGAGGACAGGAGATTTACCAGCTAAGCTCCCTCCGATTGGAAGCAGACTCCAGGTCTGGGGGAAGAGTCACCCTCAGCTTCTTCAGCTTGCTGTTTGCATAGCCATTAGGCCCCTGGTCAGCTAGCTGGGTAGTCAAGGAGATGCACAGTGCTTTAGCTCAGTGCAGTCTAGTGTGAGGCACCTGCTCCTTCAGGTGTTCTCTTGGGACAACCCTGGAGGTTGTGGGCTGCTGGAGTGTGCTCCTGATGGCTCTGAAATTTGTCAGAACAGGACATTAGATAATCTGCAGGGCCTCTCTGCACCTGAGGCTGCAAACCACTCTCTAGTTTATTTCTCATCCTTAATTCTACCAGCTGTGCTGTTCAACCCAGCTCATTAGAAACTCCTTCATGAGGTTAGATGACACTGTATAAATGTGTCCCAGATTTAAAAATAAACCTTGGTCTGTTACCTAGTTGCCTAGAAGAATAGGCTAACCTTTCTAAGTTCAGAGCCAAAAATGATATGTTCAAAGGAACTGATGTCCAGGACCAAAATTTCTTATGCCTGTTTGGTTCAGATGCATTCAAGCTTATAATTTTCCCCTACCTTTTGCTGCCACTGTGTCTCAGCTGGTGGGGTGCTGAGGTCTCACTGGGGTGAATGAGGCCCCTTTAGGGCCTGGAAGTCCTGTACATTGACATGAGCCTCTGACACCCTCACTTCTGAGAGTTCAAATTTTGGGAAGATCCATAAGTTGCCCCTGGCAGGCTGAGTGTGTGTTGTTCTGGTACCAGGGGGTGGGTTAGCCCAGGAGAGGGATGAGCTACACATTTAAATTGTTTGTTCAACTTAAATGTAAATATGTTACATTTACACACAGCAGCGCACCGTCCACATTCCTGAGGTGTGCTCCAGGGCTTTCCCTCGAGGCCCGGGAGTACTGCTGTGTGCACTCCTGTCCTCCTGTTTCTCAGGTTAAAATCTAGCGGCTTAGGGATTGGTGAGGTTGTGAAACATTCACTACTCTCAAGTTATTTCAACTGCTTGTTTCCTTTTTGGAAACTCAAGTTTTATTTTATGTGCACATGATACACATTATTTTTTTTCCTTAGGACAACTACACCTTTGCCCAACCTGGGATTCAAATGAAAGTGAAGATGTTGGAAGAACTCGTGAGCCGGATTGACGGTGAGTTGGCTTCCTGAGCCACCCCTCTTTGAGGGTGGGAAGAGGCCTGGTTGAAGGCTTGGGGAGGTGGCCTTGGACATTGGTGGGACAGGACAAGTGGCACCCAGCCTGCTGGGGCTCATCCCTGTGAATCCTTACAGGAACCTGCCCCGCCCCTTTCACCCAGCGTGGTGATCAGGATTCAGGCAGTGTGGCAGGAATGCCGTGAGTTCCTTCTGTGCAGGCAGCCTTGCTCCTCACTGAGCTGGGGACGGCTGTTTATGGCTGTCCTTTGGTACTCTCTTCCCTGGCTTTGTGCATGCTTTTGCTATCAAGGAAGTTAGAATAATTTCTCCATGGAATCCAATTAATTACCAAGTCTGGAAATAACATCTTTTAATATTATACAAAAATTATAGTGTGTTCTCTGGCAGTTTTAGATTATGCTTCCATGTTTAAGTGGGGACTTCGAATACTTTTTACCTTCATCCTTAAAATAATTCCCCCTTGATGTGCTGACTGTCATATTGCACTAGCAGAGTTTAATTAAATGAAAGTTGAGAGATAATGCTACCGTTCCAGGCGTATTCTCCTGATAGTTTGTTAAATTAATGAACAGAGCATTAACAAAGTGATGCCAAGCAGAACCAGGAGTACATGTGACACCAGCCCGCCGTGGTGAGCGGCCCAGGAGACTTGTGCTTTCACAGAGTGTCCCAGGTGAGCCTGGCAAATTATCTCCCTGGATGTAGGGAAATTGTACTTTGTTTGAAACTTGGACTTGGCAGTTTGACTTGTGAGCACGTGCAAGTGCCCTCACTGGACCTGCTGCAGAGAAACCTGTCATCACAGGCTTCTGAGGGAAGCCCCTGAATGACATTATAAAGTGGAGCCATGCAAATTATAAACTCCATTCTGTTTCCTGATGGAGTCTGATTTCTAGCTCTGTGGCTGATGGTTATTGCCTCATTTCCATATTATGAAGTCTTATACAGTTCTTCCAATGATACTTTATTTGATTCAATGTTATATTTGGGTACTTTTCAACCAATCTATTCAAAATACTGCTCTTTTTTTTTTTTTTTTTTTGCCTCTGTCAGTACATTATGTTCATACATTGTACACACACAGTAAGATTGCGCTTGACTATGCTTGGATTTTGTTCCTTCAACCTGCAGTTTTATGAGTGTTGCCGTTCTGTTTAGTTCTTTGAATTACAATTCGTAGTGGATGTGAATTACTCATTCTTAGGAGACTCTTCTTTTCCTCCTGTGCCCCTCAGAAGGCTTACTTTATATTTTCCTGGAGGTTGGAGAGCTGTGGCCAGTGCTCATCTGCTCCAGTGCTGCATTTGGAGAAATACTTGAATTGATTTTCTCTTGTTCTGTGGTTCAGAAAGAAGCAGGATGCAGATTGGTTGGGTGGTTTTTGAAAGAGTGGCAATGGCCGTCGCAGCAGCCCAGTGGGACCTGTCCTCAGTAGAGCATTCGTCCAGCTCTGCATCGCTTCTGAGTGTGGCATCTTCACCCTGTGCTCTTAAAGGGCCTATTTCCACAGTGAGGAGGTTCCCTCTGCCACACGCTGAGCTGTCTGACCTGTTGCTTCCCATTCTTCTTGTGGAAGCTTAAAAAACTTCTTTGTTGTCCTCAACATGAGGACACCCAAGCTTTCCGGAAGGAAGGGTCTGGAACCTGCCACAGTAGCCCTGGAGGGGAGCCTCTGCCTCCAGCAGGCACCTGGAGAAGCACCAGGGCCGTGGCTCTGGAGATCACTCCTCTGCATATCATTGCACTAGGAGAAAGAATCTGTGGGCTTGGAACTTTTTTGGGGACCTCAAAGATTTTATTAAGGGCAGACTATTTTAGGAAGAAAAAATTTGCTTTATAAAAAGTCCATTGCCTCATTTCTGCATTTTCAGGGAAAGTAAGTATTTATTTCAGAAAATTTTGACACTTTGGTGAGGGAAAACTCTTTATGAACTTGCAAGTGAAGAAAGGGGAGGGTTTGTGGATAGGTCCAGGTGTGGCTCATTCAGAAAAGGAGCTACGTTGCTCTGCAGGGTCAAAGTAGGGAATCTTGGTGTTCCAGTGGTGGCACTGTGAAGATGTAGGCAGGAGGCCACAGGAGAGTGGGCACCTGTCTGGGGGGGAAGGGTACAGAAGTGGGGAATGAGTGACCAACGATTAGCCAGAGGCACATTCAAGAGTTTCCCAATTTGAGCAGTGCTGCTCTGCACCTTTAACCTCTAGGGCTCTGTGCACATGAAGGTGTGGTGCCTGAAGGAAGAGAGTTGTGTTCCTCATGGAAGCCGTGTGGTAGGAGTGGGCAGGGGCCTTTTGTTGGCACTGGGTGGGGAGCAGAGACCATTGCAGGAGAGGCAGCTGGCTGGTGAAAAGTCCAGGATTTCCCCTGTAATTTGGGGCAGAAATTGGAGTTTCCCACATAATGAGAGATGGTGACTGGAGCCATGTAATTTAGAATTAGAGGAGAAGGTAAGAGGAGGAATTTCTACTTTCAGTGAGGCACACTAGATAATTCCAACCAAATTTCCCACTGAAAATAACTAAGAGCTGTCAAACAAACAAAAAGGGAAACAAAAGAAAAGAAGTTTCTTAAAAATCATCAAACTGCTATGAAGGAAACAAGCACTTCTTGGACCACATAGTACCTGAACCTCAGGAGAGAAGCACAGCACCCAGGCTGAAAGAATAACCCTAAAGGGTGTTGTAGTTTGGGCAGTCTTCTGGGGCAAGTTGGTAATACCTGGCTTACTTAGAATAGGGAATCAGCAAATGCCCCTTTACTTCCTGACAGCTGGAAAGGTGAGATGTGGGTTGTGGTGCAAGCTACTCAGCTCTCAGGACTCACATAGCCTCTAGTTCAGGCAGTGTAGGACTAGGGTTGTGGAGTTTCTGGACTGGAGTTCCTCAGAAGGCTTGTGAAAAGTAAAAACAACCTCTTTTCAGGAGGGAGTCCCCACAACTTAAATTGTTCCTACAAATATTTTCTTTTCAAATGAAATGACCTTGATTGCACATTCAAGACTCCTTAATCGAGAGAAAACAGATAACAGAGCCAGGTGCACCTGAGCTTTTTAATCCTTAGGCACATACTATAAAATCACTGTGCTTCCTATGTATGAAGAAAGAAGTTTGAAAGTATCTGTGGGGAATAGGTGACCATATGATTTTTGCATAAGAGATTTGAAAAATCACCCAAAACACTTTCTGGGATTAAAAGACATGGTAACCAAAAATAAAGATCCCACGGACAAGCTTAACACATTAGACACAGCTAATGAGAAAATTGGTGAACTAGAAAATGGGTTAGAGGAAAATAGCCCAGTGAAACTTGGAGAGTTAAGAACATGAGAATGCAGAAAGTAAGCAGTGTAGGGATATAATTAGAAAGTCTGATATATATTTATGGGGTTTTAGAACTAAGGAAAGAGTGATGAAATGATGAATGACCTCTTTCCAAAATTATGGAAGTTCACAGATTCTAGAGGCCAGTGGATCCTGGGGCGAATTAATGGAAATTCATCAAAGTGAATTTAATTAAACACAGAAATTCTCAAATCAATCAGAGAAGAATAATGCTTCCCTAAAAATAGCTGTTTATTGAGAATTGACTTCTCAATAGAATGTACCTGAGGGTATCTTCAAAATCCAGAAAGAATGTAACTGTTTCCCTGGAGTCTATATCCACCAAAGGTATCCTTCAAAAGTGAATTCAATATTCCAGGATTACATCTGAATCTGAATTGTTTTACACTGCCTCCAAGAAACTGTATAAATCAAGAAGGAAAGCAGTAAAGCCACATGTGAACTTCCCTTGCAGCATAACTAGGGAATGGTCCCTATGAACTTCAGATTTCTGTAAGCAGGCAAACCACCCACCCAGGTCAGCTTGTGGGGAGAGGCACATCGTCTTGTACCCTAAGTTTGCCAAAGAAAGGACAGATCCAGATAAATCACCACAAGAAAGACAAGGCCCTTTCCAGGATATGGAAAGACTGAGATGTTAAGTCTGATATCTCATAGGTCAGGACATTGGCTAGTGGGTCATTGAGAGGAATTGAGACTTTCTGGATGAATGGCAGCTGTGTCCATAGCAGAACCCTGTGTCTGACCATCAGTTGCCTCACAGGAGCTGATTCTTAGGTCAGTTTAGAATCAGCTGGGCCAGGGTCTCATTTCTGCAGAGTAGCACTTCCTTGTGGCTGGGCATGCAAGGAGCGGTTTCTGGTGCATAGGAACACTGTTGTGTCCAGGTGTTTCCCACAGGCCCCTCCTGCCCCATCTTCAGGATCAGATTCTCCTGGGACAACTCTGGTTGCTGGTGGGAGGGCAGGATGCAGGCAGGGGTCAAGGCCGGGGGTCAGAGGACTAGGACTAGCATCTCAGCCAGCAGCACTCACAAAGTAACATGGGTGGGGTTGAGGGAGGGGCTGGGTTCTGGCATTTATGGTGCTGTCAGAACCTCACCTAACACGTTTTCTGTTTGTTTGGGTTCTTGATCAAACACTTTTTCTTTTCTTCTTTTAGAAGAAGTGGATTACTTGGTGTTTGGTCAGCTTTTTCACTGTTGTGACCTGATGAGAACAACTTTAGAGAAGGAAAAGTTTATTTGGTATTCACAGTGTCAGAGGTCTTGGTCCATAGAGAGCTGCCTTCAGATTTGTAGGCCGAGGGTGGAGCAGGACATCATGCAGAAGGGCATGGTGAGGAACATCACACCAGGAAGCTCAGAACTTAGAACCCCCAAGGCACACCTCTGAGACCACCTCCTCCAGCCACACCCTGCCAGTCTTCATTACCACCCAGTTGATTTGTATCAGCAGGTTAATCCACGGATCAGGTTAAGGCTGTCAGGACCCAGTCACCTCACCTCTGAACTCTTGCATGGTCTTACACATGAGCTCTTGGGGGGCACCTTGCATCTGAGTAGAAAAACGTAATATCGAGTAGAAACAGCTCTTGTAATTGGAGGTGGTTACAGCCCTCCTCCCTCCCTGGCTTTTGAACTTCCCAGTCCCTCCATGGTGGTCATGGTGGGTTAGATGTTTGGGTCAAGGCTACGCCTAGAACCAGTTGTTTTGGGAAACGCGTACCAGCACCCCTCGGCTCTTCAACACCACCTGCTGTCAGAGTTGACTGGGCACGTACCAAGGCACTTGTGGTAAGTCAGGTAGCTCCTGGTGGTGCCGTGGGGTGTGGAGACGTGTTGCTTCTGCAGCAGGGTGCTGCTGGTACTGTTGTCTGCCTCTGGACTGCTCCTGGGCATGTAGAACTCCAGCGCCCTGCGTGAAACGGGCGTGCAGAGGGGTGGGCCACAGCTGGTGGAGGCCACTTAGGAAGAAGCAGGTGTCCTGGTGTTGGCATGAGGTGTCATGCCATTTCCTTATCGGGGTGTGTTTTAAGTCCACCTGTCCTCTGGTGCCTGCACCTGCTAGTGCCCCCTCTCCTCCTGTCCTCCTGTTTTTCTTGCCAATAGTGGCGTCCTCCACTCTAGTGACCCGCATTCATTCCTGCCAGACCCTGTGCATGCTGTGTCTGCTTCTGCATGGCAGGTGAGACCTGAACGCTCATACCTTGCTTGAGCACATGACCTGGCACCAGGACTGCATCAGGTGTGCACACTGGTCAGACTTGGAATGGCTGGGTAAGGGGTCTGAGTCGCTGTTATCAGGCCAGGCCCAGGCTTGCTTTCTGAGTGGACAGCTTCTCCGTCTCAGCATCTTGAAGCAGCATTTGTTTCTCACTCAGTGTGACTGTTGAGACCTGGCTGGGCCTGTATTCTGTCCTGCCCCTACTGTGGCATACAGGCTGAGGGAGCTACCGTCAAGAATATTCTCATCCAGTGCCTCTGCTGGAGGGAGGTGTTTCCCACAGAGACTGGCACATGATGCCCATTTGGGTGTCATTGGCCAGCCTGTTTCCCATCATGACAGTGAGGTGGGGGACAGAGAAGTGCCTCCATAGGAGGCCAATGTTGGTGGGTGCTGATGGTGAGCACTGTGGTCACCATCATAGAAAAGATTTCAGAGACAGCAGCATAAATCTGGAGTTTATACAAAATTTGATTCATTTTTATAATTGTATCAAATATGTAAGTAGGGAAATTCTAAGGGCCTAATGCTTGTTCAGGAAGAATAATTTTTCTGAAAAATTCCTGAATCAAGGCTCATGACTAAGTGGAATTTAATGATTAGAAATTAAATGTGTCTTAAAGTTTGCTTTGTTGTGTGTTATGGCAGGCATGTGTCCAACAGCGCCATGGAAGGCAGAATTAGAGTATCGTCTGCTCTGTCCCACTCTCCCTGTCATTTAAATTTTGACAGCAGTTGTAGCTCAGAGAAGATATGATGTTCATTCTAAGGTTACCTGCCTACAATGTTTGTATCAACTGTCAGTCTGTTCTCTGGTTATTAAAGGACTTTTTTTTTGCATAGAATCAACACTTTTCACTGATTACTTAGTAATTCATTGCTGCAATGATAAATACATGTTAACTCTCCAACCACACTTCAGCTGACTGGGAGAAACACAACTTGTAAAGCACATGATGAGATTTTCCCTCCTGGTGACATCTGGAATGCTTATGTATATTTGAATGTGAAATTTTACATTTTTGCAGGAAATCCTCATGAAGTATCTATACATTTTGTGGTCATCATGTCTATTATGTCTAATCTGAACCTCCTGGGTCATGTGATCCCTCTTGTCCTTGAGGTAGAACAACCAGAGAAGAACTGGCTTCCAGGCCTGGCTTTGCTGATGGCGCAGTCGGAGCCCCTGTGTGGAAGACCGGGCCACTGCCCACCCTGGGAGCCCCACCTGTGTTCAGGGCCTTGCATTTTTTGTGGCACTGATGAGGTCTACGTAGATGAAGTATTCGCCCCATATTTTGATGAATGAAACCAAGGAGAACTTAATTCAGTATTTAAAAAAATATTTGAAAGCATTTGGCTTCAGCAGGTGTGTCAGGTCATGTCCATTCTTGTTTTCTCGTTCAGAAGACTTAAAATGAGTTAAAGTACTGCTTCACACCTGAGAGTGATCCCACTGGGGGTGACCCTGGCTCCATGGAGGAACCTGGGGCACTATTTTGGGGGGCACAGGGACTGTGGGTGTGGCTTCAGGGAGTGGGGTGGGCTGGGATGGTGCTCCCGGAGCCCAGATCTAGTGGCTCTGCCTCAAGCTGTTCCGAGGGCACTCAAGGCTGAGAGGCCCTGGTGGTGGTGGGTGGGGTGGCTGGAGCAACTGTCCAGATGACCAGTCTGAACTAAGGTCATCAGTAGGTGTGACACACACCCCCCACCACCACCCCAAGGTGTTTCTGCCATAGCATTGAAGCTGACGCCTGGGCTCCCTGGGAACGGACCTGCAGGAATATACTTTCTCACTTTTCTTATTCAGACTGTGCTTGTGCTTGAAGCCTTAAGGTAAAATAGGGGTAATGTTCCCTGCCTGCCTGATCGTTGCATCCCCACGGCCTCTAAGGGTTCAGGATATCAGACTTAGCAAATGAAGCAGAGTGCCCAGTTAAATTAGAATTTCAGAGAAATAATGATGCTTTACTTATTTATTTTAGTGTAAATACAAGTAATCTGAGGACTAGAGCAGGAAAGGAGAGGGTGGAGCCTGTGTGGCCTCACTGGAATGGTCCTTGAGCACCGCTGGCCTGCCTTGTCCACTGCTCGCAGCGGGCAGTCGCAGCCTGGGCTCTGGGCAGCCCGCCTGGTGCATTTCCATTTTTTTTTTTTTGCAAGTTCATATTTTATTTGCAATAGATTTGCTTTGTTGACTTTTGCGTTTTTGTAAAAAAGGAGAAAAGTTTTCACTTAATGTGTGTGCTAGCCTAGTGTGAGGTGGGAAGTCAGTACACATGACCGGTGACAGTGCTGATGGTGTGTTCTAAGCCTCGTGCAGGCGTGGCCCCCTTTGTTGCCTAACCACAGCAGGCAGCCAGCTGTGGGGGAGTTGTGGGGGTTCATTCGAGGCGGGACCTTGTTGAGCTTCAAGGGTCCCTGGTCTGGCCCTGGCTCCTGAGGCTGGCTCCTCAGCTGCAGGGATGCCTGGCCAAATCCAGGGACCAAGGACCGCAATGGCCATTATTATTAACACTTTATACTGTCTCCCTCAAGGAAGAAAATTCTGGAATTTGTTACTGGAGAATACTCTTACCTCTGTGTCTAAAATGGCTTTATCTACTTGTACAATTTCCCTTTCTTGGGCTTTTAATTCAGGTTAAATGTGATTTTAATGAAATTTTTCTGAAAGCTGTCATGACTACATTGTGAGGTTAAAATTGACTTATTCTTTCAAAATAGAATTCAGTTACAGCTAGTAAACTAGATTCAGCTTTATTACTGCCTAAGTGAAAATATTTTTATTACTCCTACAAGGTAAGCCGTTGGAGAGCAGAGTGTCCATCAGCAGCCTGGGCTGGGGGAGCGCTCGGCGTGGCCGCCTCCCCGCAGCACGCAGCCTCACTGGGCCCCCGGGTGGCTGGTCTAACATTGGAAGCCATAGTGGCATTTCATTTGAGACAATTGAGTATGATGATTGGCAGAGCACACATGTAATTGAGGACCTGTTGGGAAGGAGCCCAGCTGATGTTCTGGGAAGCCCCCTGTGCCAGCTCGGGCTGAACGCCCACATCCTGGGCTCCTTTCGTCACAGCCTTGTCCCCAGGCCCGTCCGCCTGTGGCCTTCCCCATTGGATGTGGCTATTTCCTGTTATGACTGATGACTGCCTACTGGTGTTCATTAAATGGCAATCCTGGCTCAACGGACCCTCTATAGTCTGAGGCCTGTGGCACCCAGGTGAGCACTCACTGTGGCATGGGATGGCATAGCACCTCAAGTAAAGTTGATATAATGCACTCTCAATCAAAAATCTAAACGGACATCTTATTGCATCTTTGGGAAGAAGGGTACATTCTATGGTACAAAAAAAAAATCAAAGAAATAGAGGAAGTTGAGCACTGTAACCCACAAAATGATATATAAGGAATATGTTCCTGGGTTCCATGTATTCAGAATAAATGTGGTGTATGTGCAGGTCCACCCCTGCATCTGAACTTGGGTTGCTGTGCTGTTGCTGGGGATGATGGGTACAGTAGCCAGCATCCCTCAGGCTGTTCTCAGGTCTTTGTGTACACCCTGGTGGCTTTTCATGGAGCCCATCAGGTGGTTCTGTGCTGTTCCCACTTCAAGAGTCCTGCCTCTCTGGTTTCATTTCCCTGTAGCCTAGATGATCTCCATGTTGCGCCCAGCACTGTCCATCCTGGGATGGTCTGAACGTGGGAGTGCTCCCCAGCCCTTTCCCCTACGTGGGAGGCCCAGGAAGGCTGTGGGTGAGGATCCTACCTGGTTTTGCCTCTGCCCTTCTGCTTCCTCCAATGAGGTCCCTCCTCCCTGAAGTTCACCAGCTATCAATGGATTATTCCACCAAATGGATTAATCTGTTGATCAGGTTGGAACTCTCACAAGCTAATCACTTCCCAAAGCCCTGCCTCTGAGTACTTGAGACTTTGGGGGACTTTCCAAATATAAACCATAATGGTGTCTGAAGATTGTCTTATCTTATGGTTCGTGTCCCTGTTCAGCCTCACTTCCCGTGGCCCCTTGATCTGTTGACTTCTGCCCCTAAACATGTCATTCTGAGTATAGAGACTGTCTCCTGCTTGCTGAGCCTTGATCTAGAGAGACGGTCTTGGAATATTTCCCATACCTCAGAGTTGTTAGAGTCGCTGAAGGAGGCACTGCTGTCCCTCTGAGCCACATGGGCTCTTAAGTCTTGACTTGAAGATGACACAGCCAGAGGATTATGGGATGCTGGCCTGACAACCTCTGAGGGCCTGGGGTCCACCCAGTGCCAGAGCTTTTTCCCTGCCTGCTGCTCCACCAGCTTTTGCTGCAAATTCCCGTCCTGGTTCCTTATTTTCAGGTCCTAAGCTGTTGTCTCAGGACCCAGGAATCAGGCCACATCTCCATGCCAAGGGGGGCCTGGACAAGTCCGTGGCTCCTTTCTGGGCCTCACCCCTATTGCATTTCCCTGCTGCTCTTTCTCATGCCTCCCAGTGAAGCCCAGTTAAGCTAATTTTCAGTGGTTCCTCTAGAGCAAGTGAGAGGGATTCTTTTTTAAAAAGCCAAGGAACAGCTTTTATCCTGCTTTTGAGCTGACAGTGTCCCAGGAGGATCTTGGGGCAAGTGGCCTTCAGGTCAGCTTGCACTTAAATCCTTTGCAGGAGAGAAGGATCGCACATTTTTAAGACCTCGAGCTGACGGGTATTGGTCTGTGACTGCTAGGGGCATTCTGCTCTATAGTAGAAGACAGGATGCTGCCAGTCAAGCCAAGAGGTCTTTCTCCAGCCTGCACTCAGCAGTCTTAGAAGAGTGGCAGCCTGCGACCATCAGTCACCCACCGGGCTCACTTCATGGCCTTTGGCTAGTGTAGGGCGTCGGTCACAGTGCACTGGGGGCCAGCGGGCTCCCTGCTTCCCTCTTGGCCAACGCCCTGCAGGGAGTGCAGCAGGGGAAGTGCTCGCCCCACAGGCTCTGGCCGCTGGGTATCACTGCCCCACACTTAACTCCCTGGAACCCTGAGAGGTGCCAGGAGTGGGTTGGCAGAACCACAATTGCCATCTTACCCTTGGTGCTCAAGCGTGGCCTGTGGCCACCTGAGTGTTCTGAATTGAAACATGCAAGGCTGGGTGGTTCAGTACTCAGCCTCCTCCTCTTCTTCATTTTTTATTTTTTATTTTGCAGTATGTGTCATTTATTCAATAATCATTGAGGTCAAAATATGCCACTATATTCAAGATAGGGAAAAATTTTAAAATTTGTTCTAATTAGTTATACATGACAGCAGAATGCATTTTGATTCATTGTACACAAATGGAGCACAGCTTTTCATTTCTCTGGTTGTACACAATGTAGAGTAGCACCATGTATGCAGTCATACACGTACCTAAGGTAATGTGTTTGTCTCATTCCACCATCATTCCTGCCCCATGTCTCCTCCCTCCCTTTGCCCAATCGGAGTTCCTCCGTTCTCCCCACGCCCCCTTCCCCATGATGGATCAGCATCCACTTATCAGCTTACTTACTTCACCTAGCACGATATTCTCCAACTCCATCCATTACCTTCAAATGCCATGATTTTATTCTCTTTTAAAGCTGAGTAATATTCCATTATGTACACGTACTACAGTTTCTTTATCCATTCATCTGTCAAAGGATGTCTAGGTTAGTTCCATAGTTTAACTATTATGAATTGAGCTGCTGTGAACATTGATGTGGCTGTATCACTGTAGTATGCTAATTTTAAGTCCTTTGGGTATAGACCAAGGAGTGGGATAGCTGGGTCAAATGGTGGTTCCATTCAAAGTTTTCTAAGGAATCTCTATGCTGTTTTCCATAGTGGTCACACCAGTTTGCAATGCCACCAGCAAAGTGTCTTTTCCTCCATATGCTCGCCTACACTTACTATTGCTTGTATTCCTGATAATTGCCATTCTGACTGGAGTGAGATGAAATTTTAGAGTTTTAATTTGCATTTTTCTAATTACTAGAGAAGTTGAACATTTTTTCATATATTTGTTGACCAGTTATATATTTGTTTCTGAGAAGTGTGTTTAGTTCTTTAGCCCATTTATTAATTGGGTCATGTATTTTTTGGGTTTTAAGTTTTTTGAGTTCTTTATCTATCCTGGAGATTAGTGCTCTGTCTGATGTGTGAGTGGTAAAGATGTTCTCCCCTCCATGGGA
The DNA here is from genome assembly GCF_048772815.1 of Callospermophilus lateralis. Taxonomy (NCBI): domain Eukaryota; kingdom Metazoa; phylum Chordata; class Mammalia; order Rodentia; family Sciuridae; genus Callospermophilus; species Callospermophilus lateralis. Next base: position 164,597,476 of record NC_135308.1, read on the forward strand.
TCTCTCTCACATTGTTGATTGTTTCCTTTGCTGAGCCCCCTCTTCTTGATGATGAACATTTGTGATCCTCCGTGCTGTCAGTGGCACTTGGCTTTATTTCCAAGCTGAGCCTAGGTAGCTGGACTGTAAGTGAAGGCTTCCAGATTGAGTGATCCTTCTTGATAGATAGTCTCTGTTAATGGAGGCCGTGGTCTGGTTTTGGAATGATTCCCACGTTGTTTCTGCTCATGGCTCCGAGTTGCAGAGAAGATGTGAGCATTTTACCTTCCTCACCGTGAGGAGCACAGCACAGGAGGCAGTGCCTGCAGGTGGGCATGTCCCAGCCAGCGTAGTCCAGGTAAAGGCAGTCCACTGTTGCGTAGGTCCTTCACTTTCCTATCTCACCACTTTTAGGAAAAGCTTTGGTCCCACGCACTGGAGGCCACATCTTTTCAACTTTGTCCCCTGTTCAGAGGTTCACCTGTGGTAGTCCCCGGGTTCCTTATGCCCTCAGCTGCAGGTCTGGTGGCCCTCAGCGTGTGGGGCTGGCCCGCACTTGGGCTTCACGTTCCAGTCCTGTGTTGCAGCCAAGCATCCTCATCACTGCGACGTTTGGCCCTCCCTCTCCACTGTGCTCGGGTCTTCTTTGCCAATACCCTTGGGGTGTGACAGGAAGGCGATGGGGCAGGGGCTGCAGCCAGACATGGGGCAGGACATTCTATCCAATGCTGCAGCAAGATCCAGACTGGAAGCATGATAGTGCTGGGGCGGGAGGAGATAGTGTAGGTGCAGAGACGGGAGACCTCCCTGGATCCTGACCTTCTCCGGCCAGGCCTAAGGCCCTAGGAGTCTGTGAGGAGAAAGGCCCAGAGCCGCCCCATAAACAGGCTCTGATGAGGCCGGAAGGACACCCTCCCCTCCACCACTGCCCCCTGGACCTTATCCTACTGGGACTGTGACAAATAAAGGTGCTATTTTCATACAACCTGCCTTGGCCAGATCTGCACTAAGGGGTACTGTGGAGTTGGGCCCAGGACCTTTAGGACCCTGAGCCTGGTGAAGCCACAGCCTGACTCTGCCTTTGACCTGAGCCAGTACCATGCAACAGATACCTGTGCTCCTGTTCTGGGCACTGCTGCCCTCCAAAGATGAGCTGCAGTTCTGACATGAAGTTCACCATACCGAGGGGCTTGCAGCCCTGGACTGCCTCCCTGAGGCCTAGGGATTCTGGAAACCACCCCTGGTGGTTCTGAAGGCCAGTAGGGTCTGGATTTCACAGACTTGCAGAATTTATTAAGGGGGATAGAAAGGATCAGTGAGCTGGGATGACACCATTCATCCCTTTGATGACTTCCTAAGCCATCCTGCCCCAGACAGAGAACCTTGGTGATCTCCACTGAATAGTGGACACCCTTCATATATTTATCAGGAGTCAGTTCTTGTACCCAGCCAAATGTGGGTGCCTGGGAAGGGTGCAGGTCCCACCGAGCACCCTGCTGCATGAGCTTGCGCACATTCCCATGTTTGACTGAGTCACTCATATCCTTTGCCATATGTTATCCTTACAGTGACTTTGAGGTCAAAAGTGATGACTGGCCGGAGGCTGAGACTTGCCTGAGTACACATGGGGAAGCCGCAGGAGGGATTTGAACCTCTCATCCAGGGCTCCTATATGACTCTGTTGGTGAGGGTTTGCGTGTGTGGGGCTGAGGGCTATCAGATCCCACCACCTGCTACTGCATGGTCCCCTTCCCCCTTCTGAGCTCTGCTAAGGAGCCTCTCGATGACCCTCCTTGGAGCATACTCCAGCCATAAGCAGAGAACTGCCCTCTTGCTCCACATTGCATGGGTGGCCTAGGCTCTGTGCTGAGGACATGTGAGAGCAGCCCGGTGTGCACACAGCTAGCAGGAAGCAGAAGGAATGCAGGCTCAGGGGCACTTGTGTTGTCACTCATTAGCTTGGTTCTGGCATCCATGGTGCTATGTCCATGGGAACAGATGGGCCCATGGGTTGTCTCAGGCTGAGATGAGGTGTGGACACAGAGCTGCTGTTTGAGTCATGTGCCATGTGTCCCCAGCAAGTGACAGTCTGTGACTGGACACGGGGTGCATGAGCCTGGTGACTTTGAGTCAGGCTGCAGTTTCTGGTGCCCAGGAAGCCTGGAAGGGCCACTCGGGGTGGCTCCGGGGCCTGAGGTGCTCTCCTCACCTGATTTGCACAGGGCATTTCCAGAACAAGGAATGCCTTCAGCTCCCTTTAAATGTTTGAATTGCAGATGTGGAGAGACCCAGTCCCACCCCGTGTTACTCTGGTGCTGCCCTCCTGATTGTGATTTCCAGGATCCTTGCAGCTCATCTTGGATCTGTAATCTGCACGGTGATCTTGCCCTTTGCTCTCCCAGTGTCTGGGTATGAAGACAGAGCTTTGGAAGGAACTGCATCCTGTCTTGTGTCCATGTGTGGGGTCATTGTGGTTGGACAGTTTACCATGTGCCATTGATGTGGGATGTTTTGCTGTCATCTGCCCACTGACTGAAGCAACAGGACAACCAGGGGTATGTGTCCGAGAAGCAAAGGACTCGCCAGATAGAAAGGCTTACAATGAAAGGAAACCCTACAGCTCTGGCCATGCTGACATGCTTGGGACTTGTGGCCCCATGCTTGGGTGGATTTAGCCAGGCGGGAAAACAAGAGCCCTGTTGCTGGGAGCAGCCTGGCCTCCGCAGCATGTTGGGTTCTTCTCCTTATGCCGCCCTTGTAGCCTGGCCGCCAGACCAAGCCCAGAGCAAGCCATGCCACCATCCTCCTCTTTCCTGTCTGGGGAGCAGCAGGCTTTGCTTCCTGCTGCCTGAATCCTCTCTGCTGTCCTCTCCAAACTCACGTGTCCCCTTGTGTTGGCAGAGCAGCAAAGGGTTGCATTTGAGGTTCCAGAAAAGCCACTTTTTTCTGAGACTCCATTTCTAGCTGCCACCCATGTGCCCAGCCCTTCCAACTGCTACAGGGTTTCTCTGGGTTGCTAGAATGTAGGAACTTTCATACTGGGCACAGTGCCCTCAAGTCCTACATGTGCACTGTCTTGTCCCTGAGAGCCCTGGGTGGGCTGCTGGCAGGCTCCTAGTGCCTGCTGGCCTGCAGAGCAGCCCAGACCTGATGTGGGTGTGGGCATTCTGGTGGGTGGGCATATGCTTGATGCTCTTGCCTAGGTGGCCTCTTGTACTGTGGTGGCCTGTGGCTGGCCCATCTGTCTTGGAGCTGCTCAGGCTCCCTCAGCAGCTGACCTCAGGATGCTCCCTTGCGTGTTCTGAGTGTGCTCCTGCTGCAGTCTGTCTCAGAGATGACTGAGAAGCCCCACCATGCCCTCCTCCCAGGGATGCGCCAGAAAGGGTAGTGAATGTTCAGAGTGCCTGGCTGCTTTGCTGGGACACACCTTTCTGCTGGGTTCTGGAACTCTGCTGTCCTGGGGCATCTCCATGAGCACAGTGGGAACAGCCCCTCCGTGGATCCAGGAGTGTCCAAGTTCCCGTCCTTTGTTCGTTGCCCGCCCTCACCCCCCAGGGTCCTCTGTCCCCCACACAGCTGCCTGCCCTGGGGCTGCTCTGCCCCCAGGTGCAGCCACTTTGATTCCAAGAGGTTCTTCTTAGGATTTACTCCTGTGGAAGCCTAGAGGAGGTCTCCTTGCCACCAGAGTGGCTTGAACCTTGGCGTTGCAGGGCCAGCCTCTGGCCACCTTGTCTGCTGTCCTGCAGACCATGGTGCAGAGTGTGGCTCCTGCTGCCCTCTCTTCCCACTCCTGATCTGTGCTGTTCTCACCTCTGGATTCACTGGTTCTGCTGACTTCACCTTCACTATCCCTGTGGCGGTACCTGGGGTCTCAGCTGCCTCCGAGTAGCAGTCTGTGGAAGAAAACAGCAGTGAGCAGGACCTGAGCTGTGGGAGCCTGGGACACTGTGCTCTTAGGCAGGACAAAGAAGAGGGCTTTGTTTTTGGTTTTCTTTACTCCAAGAGGCCTGTGAGCACCCAGAGAGGCTTGTGTCACCAGAGGAGGCTGGGATGGGGATGGGAAATGGATTGTATAGCTCATTTCTAGATGGGGTAGAGCATGGTGTACACTGGATCAGCCTACAGGGGACTAGAGGGCGTGGCCTGACACTGGCCTCCTGGCCTGCAGAGAGCGCTTGGGGTGTGGGGGCCTTGCTGGTGTGGCGGAGAAGGGGCCACAAGTCCTGAGAAGAGGTGTGGTGAAGTGTGCTCTGTGGCACCAGCGCACTGTCGCCATGACCAGGACCTATCTATCCACAGGCAAGGCACTGATGGTCTGTGGACTTGGCCTGATTTCCCTGTGGTCCCAGGGCTGCCCTGCAGCTAGAGTGGGCCTGCAGCAGGCTGCCCGGGCTTGGCCGGCAGCAGGGCCCCAGCCTCTTGTGCGCTTCACAATACGGACATATTAGAAGTGACCCCCAGGGGTGTTCTTCAGAGCCTCACTTAACTTGGGTCTGTCTGCTGCCTCCTGGTGATGGAGTGCAGGTGGCCCAGTGTGGGAGGCTGGCTGGCCAGCAGGAGAACATGTCCCACCTGCCAGCCCCTGCTGAGGCTCCTGGGGTCACTGGAAGGAGGCCTTTCTGGCCTCCCCGTGTCTGTGTCAGTGATTGTCCTGTGGAAAACTCTGAGGTGAAGCCTGTTGTCCCCCACAGACCTGTATGCAGCAGACCCTTGTCCAGGCTGGTTTCTCCTGGAGGGTCCATGGCACTGCTGGTTGCAGAGTCCTCAGCAGCTGCCCTTCTGTTGTGAGGAGGCCCTTCTTCCCTCCAGGACCCACCCTGTCTGAATGTGGGGTTCCTGTTCTTCAGAACAGGTCACAGTTTACTGCCTTCCAAGGCTTGAGGCTCCCCTGGCTTGGAACAGGCAGGTCACCTTCCAAGGCCATTTCCTACTAAGGGGGATGGCAGAGCAGCTTCTGTGAGGTCCAGTGAGGCAAGGGGTGTGGGGATGCCTGAGGGGATGTGGTCCGTGAGTGAGGACAGGCGAGATCCCCCCAACCCTGTCGGTTGGAGGGATGAGGAATGGCACTCGGCCACATTTGGGGCTGAGGAGCCCTGGTGCTGGAGTCTGGGCAGGCTCTCATCTTCTGAGAGGCACACAGCTGTCTGGCACTGCCACTTGGCTGTGCTCAGTTTCTGGGGGTGTCTCCTGGGGTGTCTGGGTGCAGAGCCAGTAGAGTTGGGACACACAAGCTTCCTGTGACAGACAAGGAGTCAGATCTCACTGCTGTTTGCACTCAGTGACAGGCACCTTGGGAAAGAACTTCCTGTGCCCTCGGAAGGTGCTGAAGTAGCAGGGAATCCTCTTTCCTGTCTGAGCAGGGCAAGGGGCCTCCCAGGTCTATGACTGTGACAACGAGGAGTAAAACGTTCCTTGAAGTTATTTTCTTTGGGTAACTCTAAAATTAAGGCACCTTCTGTTTGTTCACAAAGAGTCTGAAAGCTGGGTATCCTGTGGCCTTGTGCTGGCGCTGCAGCCGCCCCTGACTGCAGGCCGTCTGCAGCACCTCTGGATGCTCAGCAACTTGGGGCCTCTTGTAGACCCTGAAACAGAACCTTCTCTTGGTGAAGTCACCTTCCAGGGGCTCTGGTCTGTTGTGGGCAGAGGTGGCATTTACATCTCGGGGTCCCTGTCATTTACTTGTCACTCTCCAGGGATGGGGCAGGTGTCTGACGGGCATGGTGGTTGGGGCCTCGGCCACTAAGATAGCTGGCAGAAGGGCCTAGCTCTCGCAGCTCGCATCCCACTGCAGACAGTGGGTGCTGATGGTCAGTTCTGGTCCTGGAGGAGGTGTGACAGAGCAGGTGAGTGACACCAGTTGGGTCTGTGGGGAGCCTCCTGGGCTCTGCTGGGCCACACATGGCCTTGAGACTTCTCCGTCCAATGTTTCAGATCGTTTCTTACAGTGACTCCAGTCAGTGCATGCAGAGTACAGGTCTGCTCATTTGATTGAATCAGAGGAAACGACATCACTAGACCACTTGTAGCGTACACTGCCTCTCTTTCCTTTGGTCCTTCTCTACTACCTCCTGGAACGGTCCATCTGCCTGTCCAGCTCCCCTTCTCCTGTGGAGCTGGTACACATTTGTGTGTATAAGTCACTGCCAGTGAAGAGTGAGTGGCCACTTGGCACAGGATGCTGAGTTCCAGGTGGACACCAGGGATGTTAGGCCTGGGCTCTAAAGGGATTTGAACTTGACCTGCATTGCCCCCAGTGTTGCCACTCATCACTGGCAGTGGCTCCGGTGGTGACTGTGCTGAGGGAGAGCAGATCAAGGGAGCGCGATTGCACAGGCAGCATGTGTGCGGACACCATCCTCAGGGCTGCTGTCTGTGTTGTGTCTGCGGCATCCAGGAGGTGGCACGCTCGGAACCCGTCCTTCTTTCCCTCCTCTGTCTCAGCACCATCTTGTAGGGCACCTGCTTATGAGATAACATCCAGCCCTGTGGGGTTTCAGGCTGGTGGTGCAGGAGCGCTGAAGGGACTATGGCTGGTGACAGCCCTGTGGATTGCCCTTGTGATTCCACCTAGATTCTGTGTCCCTGCCGCTCACCACCTAGTGCAGGGATTGACCCTGGGTTATGAGGGAGGGACAGTGCGGGCTGTGTATGGAGCCAGTGGTGTGCACTTCCTCCTGACTTTGCCTTCAGGTCATCATCTTTGGTGACATTAAATCACCGTGAGGCATCGGAGGGGTATTTGTCCCACAGAAATCTGCAAATGCTGCAAGTCATGGCCTCTTTCCTGAGTGCTGGTTGTTAAACATTTGCCAGCTCACTACTGATGCTGGGGAAGATGGCAGGTAGTACCCAGGCTGTCTTCCTTAGGAATCTTTGCTTTGTGGAGAGTCGTGGAAGGTTTCTAAGTGGTACAGGATGTCATTAGGGTTGTGTCGGGAATGTGTGGAATATTGTGTTATGCGAAGTCCCTCCTTTTCTGCAGTAGATCCCTTCAGTCAGTTCCTGATACTGTGGCTATTACTGAATCTTATATACACTGTAACTTTTATCTCTACATGAGACTTATGGGAGAGTTGATTTATAAATTAGCATAATTTATATGTATAAAAGGATAGACTGGACAAAGAGCAAGAGGGCATGAGATCATTGTGCTACGCAGAGCAGCAACTTAAAACTTATGCATTGTTTTAAGTTTTATGGCTAATTGTGGAGAGCCCCCTCCTTTAGCTCGTTGTTGACTTGGGCTATATAAGAGCTTTCTTTGTTTGTTGGTGGGGGGGTAGGGGGTACCGGGGATTGAACTCAGAGGCACTCGACCACTGAGTCACATCCCCAGCCCTATATTGCATTTTATTTAGAGACAGGGTCTCACTGAGTTGCTTAGTGCCTTTCTTTTGCTGAGGCTGGCTTTGAACTCACGATCCTCCTGCCTCAGCCTCCTAGGCCTCTTACAGGAGTGCGCTGCCGAGCCTGGCAGGGCTTTTTTACCCCAGTGAGGTGGTCAAGGCTCATCAGTCGTGTGTGCCCATTCAGCTAGGAGTTGTGTCTGTGTCCTTTCTCGTTTGCTAAAGGGAAACCTGTTGGTGAAGCACTGTCAGGGAGGCAGAGCGTCCTTGTTCCTCTTCTGATGGCAGCTCTCCCTGGTTTCCAGGCTGGACTCCTTGGTTCATGGGCCCTCTTTCTCTGTCTGGTCACACTGTAAAAGGGAGACTGAGGCAAAGGGGTGAGGCTTTCCTGCTGTCACACCAAACACAGCGAGGGAACATGGTGGGCAGACCCACTGGTGGGCTGCCTCTGTATAGTTCAGGAGTGAGTGTGGGGTGTCAGTCCCGTAATTACACCCAGTAACCCCGGCTTAGCAAGCTGGGATGGGATAGATTCCTCTCGCTCCTGAAATAAGCAGTCAGTTGGAGAGGTCCACTGGCCAGGACCTGTGGGTGGCCCTCAGTCTCCAGCGTGAGGAGTGGGGCCTCCGCCATGCAGCTCAGGAAGGTGGACTCTGCCCATAGCTGGAATGAGAGTGGAAACCGGTGTTCCCTAGTCAGTCTTCCAAATGAGAACTCAGCCTCACCTGCAGCTTTGTGCAGCACCGGGCAGAGGAACCAGCTTGGCCCCACCTGGACTGGGCCTTCATGTTGTTTTCAGCTGCCATGTTGGTGGTAAGTGGTAACAAGCAACAGAGGACCATGGTGTGCAAGGGACGGATAATAGCACAGAGCCCTTTTTCTCTTTCCGTCCGGCTCTGGGTTCCATCCAGCAGTGGAGTGGCCTGCTCCCCCCGAGACTTCAGCATTCTTCTGTCCATGTTTTTCCCATACTACTCAGAGAACAGTATCCATCATTATTTATCATAGTAACAACAACAACAACAATAACAACAATTAGAGCCTGCAGTTCATTTAGACCTGATCAGGAAAATGAGCTGCAGGTGTTGGGAATTGTGCCTGCTTCTTGTTGGCCTTGATTGTAAGCTTCCCTAAGCAGGGAAGGCTCAGGTTTGGTGAGAGCCCGCATTTCCAAAGTGTTGGTGGTATATTCAGGTTCCAGATTCACTCTGTTTCAGCCAAAACACTGTAACTGTGGAACCCTAGTCTTTGAGATCTGAGGCCTGATGCAGAGTGACCCTTGAAAGAGGAATAGTTCAGGTGAACTCCGTGGTAGCCAAGGTCAATGTCTGGAGAGCACCTTCGGGCAGGAGGAGCAAGAACCCTATGTTTAGACAGAGCGGGGTATCTGGGGAGACCAAAGGCCTGGGGTCTGTGGGAAGAGGCTGATGGAGGAGAGCAGCCCAGAGAGCAAATGCTCTGCAGGTCTTTGCAAGGGTCAAGCTGAGCACTGATCCACACTCAAGGTGGGGAAGACCCGTTTGAGTTGACCAGGGCCAAGCCCTGAGATCCTCACAGGTGGGGAGCACATCTTTCCTGAAGGTCAGAGAACACTTTATAAGTCATGGGTATTGGTTAGAGAACTTAGAAAGTTTTGCTCATCACTAGGATATGTAAACCTTAATGTCTCTCTGCCCCAGAGCTTGAAAGCAGGACCCCACATGATTAAATTATTTTCAAGTGACTTAACTGCATCTTAGTGAAAAGTTAAAAAATATTTATAGTAATACAAAAATATTGAGTACCCAGCAAGGAAAAATCCACAGTATTTACCTTCCAAAGTCATTGTCAGGCATGCAAAGGTGCAGAAAATTATAACAAAAAGCCTCAATCATGACTGGCTTGGGAATCGCTTGGTGTGAGACTTGTTAGACAGTGACATTAAAGCACTTATTATAATTGTATCTTGTATGTTCAAAATCTAGAGAAGCAGTGAACATGTGAAGTCGACATGGAGGATGTCAGAATGATCCAAATTGAACTTACAGCGATAAAACTACAATGAAAGAGATGAGAAACACACTGTATGGGATTACCAGCAGATTAGACTTTGTAGAAGAAAAGATCCACGAACCTGCAGGCACACGATAAAAGCCATTCAAAATAAAAGAGTAAAAGGATAAAACAACAAGATCACAGTCTGTAGACTGCGGAGCAGTTCAAGCGGCTCACATGTGTGCAAGTGGTATTCCCTGTAGGGGAAAACAGAAAAAAACACTGGGAGAGACATTCACTTTTTAGAGAAAATTGGTGAAACTATAAATTTATAGAACCAAGAACGTGAATGAGTGCCAGGCCTGCAGTGTGAAGAACTCTGCCTGTCGTGGTCAAGCTGCTTCCAGGCACCAGTGACGGGAAGGTCGGAGGGCACCAGAGGAGAAAAGGGTGGCAGCAGGTTCCTTGTCACAGACGGATGGTTCAGGCTGGTTCAGGTGACAGTGGAGCAGCTCTGTGAACTGCTAGAGGAGAAAACCTGAGCTTGTTAGAAGCAAGCGTATCTTCAGAGACGTGGGTGAAAGGGTGAAAGAAATGCGTCTGTAGACTTAAGGAAGCTAAAAGAAGCCACAGGAGGCCAGGGTGTCCATCCAGCGGAAATCCAGTGGGAAACTTGGAGTTAGCAGGAGGCTGACCCCAGGGAAAACTCGGGTCTGTGCCCAAAGACCAAGAGCCCCCAAACCTGCGTCCACATCAGTACTTTCAAATACTCTTTCTTATTGCTTAAATCTCTTTTAAAAATAATTGGAAGGTCAAAGCAAAAATAACACAGTAACAGCTCTGTTGTGGGTTTTTAAGACGATTGAGTGAAGCCAACAGCAGCACAGGTGCAGGCTGGAGGGGAGTGCACTGCCGGTTCCTGGTGTGCTTGGAGGGACACTGCTGATGGCGGGCGTGGAGCCGGGGGGACACTGCTGCCAAGCCCGGAGCCACCAAGCAGCAGGCCAAGAGCCAACAGAGGCCAAGTGGAGTCTTCCAGGACGCTCGCCGTCAGAAGGGCAGAGACGGGAGCAGATGCGATGTGTGGCGCCCAGGTGCAAACACATAGGCTCCTTCTGCCAAGTGACTAAGTGTGTGACAGGTGGACGAGTAAGCTCCAATCAAAAGGCAGGTCTCATCAGATTGACTTACAAAGCCAGGCCCAACTATGTTCTTCATGCATTTTAAATATAAAGGCACAAATAATTTGATAATCAAATGATGGGCAAAGTTATTCCTTTCTAACACCTATCTGAGTAAAGCTAGAGTAATGTCAGAGTAGATTTCAGAACAAAAATTATTATAGAAAAAGTGTTGTTTCACGTGGTAAAGGGTTAACCAGAGGGCAGTAGCAACCCCGATTGTGAAATGTGCTAATGGAGGAGCTTCAGAGCACACAGAGCAGAATCTAGTAAAGCTCCCACCAGAAATGGACCCACGGTTCTAGTTGGAGTTTTCAGCTTCTTTTCAATAAGCAACGGAACAAATAGAGAATCAGCAAGGGTACAGGAAACCTGAAGAGCACTTCCAGCAAGCTTGATTTAGTTGACTTTTTGGAGAATTCTAAGCATGTATGCTCCTTTGTAATTATTTTTGTACACAGAACATTTTCCAAGATTGACCAAATATTTTACCATATTTGAATCTAAAGGATTCAAGAAATATGAGATCTGTTCTCTGAGCACAGTAGAAATAAATTAGGAATCAGCGAGTTATCTAGATATCCAAGTAATTCTAAACTAACATACTTTTAAGTAGCCCATTGATCACAGGAAAAAAATCAGAAGGAAATTAGTGTTTTAAAGGACAAGAGAAATGCATTTTAGAATTTGTGAAATGCAAATAAAGCAATACTTATGTGGAATTGATGGTACTGAGTGTATTTGAGAAACCAAAGGTGTTGTCAAATCAGTGATTTTGGCTTCTTTCTTAAGAGGGGAGAGAGAATAAAACCAAGTTTTTTTTTTTTATTAAATAAAAATCAAATCTGTAGTCAGACTAATCAGGAAAAAATGGGAAAAGACACAAATTACCAAGATTAAGACTGAGAGAGTTAACATCATTATAAATTAAATCAATATTAAGAGGATAGGGGACTGTTATTCAAAATATTTTGCCCATTTATTTGATAATCTAAAGAAATAGGTGTATTTTTCAAAATACACAAACCCAGGTTAGCCAAGAAGAGAGATAATCTGAATATTCCCATATTTTTAAAAGAAATTAAATTAGTAATTAAAAACCTTCCTACAAAGGAAGCTCTTGGCATGGGTTACCTCACATTTAACAAACAATACTAACCATACATGAAGTATTTAAAAATAAATAGAAGGGCATACTTTCCAGTACATTCTATAAGACCAGCATTTTTCAGTTACGGAAACCAGAGGCATTTCAAGAAAGAGAACTACAGACTGTTATCCTTCATGAACATAGATGTAAAAATCCTGAACAGAAATTTTTTAGCAAATCAAATTCAACAGTTTGTAAAGTGAATAATATATCATTGTGACATGTGGTTTATCCCAGACTGCAAGGTTGATTTAACTGTTGAAAAAGCAATCAGTGGAGTTCATTACATTAACATATTAAAAAGAACAAACCCACAAAAATCATCTCAGTATATATAGAAAGAAAGCTTTTGACAAAATTCAACACCCATTCCTAATAAAAGCTCTCAGTAAACCAGGAATAGAACAGAACTTCCTAAGCTTGATGGGGGCATCTGCCAAACCTGCCGCCCAACTCATACAAAGTGATGTGCATCTGACACTCTCCCCTGAGATTAGGAACAGGGCTCCATGCTCCTCCCCACTGCCATTCAGTAGGCATGCTGGGGATCCCAGCCAGTCCCTTGTGATGAAAACAAAGAAATGAAAACAGACAAGCGTACATGGCATCCAGACTGAAGGGCGCGAAGGAAGAGTGGGTTCATTTGCAGATGACATGAGCATCTTTTTTGAAAATCTGATGGCATCTACAAAACCCTGCTAGAAAGGAGAGCTTAGCAAGGTTTCAGGATAGAAGATCATGGATATGTAAAAATAAATTGTGTTTCTATATATTACCAGTGAGAAATTAGAAATTGAGGTTAAATGAGCAGTGCCATCTATAATAGCATAAAATGTGAAGAATTTGTGGTAAATATGACCAAAGATGATGTAGGCCCATACACTGAAAGTTATTAAACATTGCTGAGAAATCAGAGATGACCTGATGATGTCTGCGATTGGAAAGCTCAAGATCACCCCTAAGCTGATCATACATTCGGCTCAATCCCAGTTAACAATCCAGCATGTTTTTGTACAGAAATCTAAAGCTGATTTAAAAATTTTAAAATACACAAGCACTAGGTCCCTAGAATAGCTAAACAACAGTGAAGAGGCTGAACAACATTGGAGGATTAGTCCCCCCGCCCCCTTATCAGAGTCGTGAAGTTCACAACTGTGTGCCCTTGGCATTGACAGGTCGGTGAGTTGGAGGAATGTTCAGAAATAGGGCGACAGTGACATCCAGCAGGCTTGGGAGAAGTGCAGTAGCAAAGCATGTGTTATATTCATATGAACATGACAGACTGTGCAGTTGCCATTCAATGTTGGTAGGTCAAAGGAATTTGGATTTGTATATTGTACCATGTTAAAAATTACCTCAAAGCGAACCAAAGATCTGTAATGTAAGTCTAAAGTCATAAACTTGTAAGAAAAACATAGGAAGTCTTTGTGAGCTTGACTTGGGTACTCAAGATTTCTTAGAATGGCACTAAAATCAGGGAACATTAAAGGTGATTTTTGAAAAATAAATTGGACTTCATCATCCAGTTAGGAATCTCTTCAGATGCTATTGTCTTTCCCAGGACCATCATCTTAAGAGCTCCGTCAGCATCGAGGCCCAGCCCCTTGCAGCCTCTCCTCCAGCTCACCCATGGTCTGCCCCACACTCTGTCCAGGCAGCGTGGACTGCAGATGTCCACAGTGGGTCGTCTTTGCCATAGTGCTTGGAGCACAGCCAGTCACCCTTGAGCTTTGGGCACCCACCAGCAGCCCTGGCATCTGCATTCTTTTCTAAATGAGATGTGTCACTGCTTCCTCATGAGAACAGGCCTCTCTGGGAGGGGTTTGTCAAGAAGTTCGTGGCACATCTGTGAAGTGACCATGATTCCATACCTCACTGCTTCAGTTCCGTGTAGCTTCAGAAGAACTTGTATTTTAGATTATAGTACTGTCAAAAATCTACCTTAATTCCTCTCTAGAGAAGAGAAGGTTGTGTACTGTGATGTCAGATGCACACTGATCTCCACAACTTGCCAGGAGGGTTAGTTCTATGCTGAGCTCATGTTTCCTGAGGCTTTCAGAGTGAGTGGTGACGTCCCTGTCCTGCAAGGCCTAGGTTTGGATGCCCTGTGGCCTCTTCCTTGGGCTACCTGGCTGCTTCAGTCTTGCCTGCCATAAGCAGCTGACCGTGCCTTTTGGGTCTGACTCACCTTCGCCCCTAGCTTGTGTTGAGCATGAAGAGGGCAGCAGCCGTGTGGCATGACCCCATGTTAAAATGAGCCTTGGAGAAGTTGTTTTGGAGGAATCCATTTTCAGTGTGGCTTCTGCCCTGTCATCTGTCAGGACCTTAGACCTCAGGGCCATTTAATGATGGCAGGAACATTCTGTATGTGCCCACTTGGTGACCACAGTGTGATCCTGATGTTACTTGCCTAGACTGAACATCAGACTCCCCATGTCAAGGACTCAGGTTACCACAAGACTGCCCTCACCTCTGGCACCACTCTGGGACTCCAGGTCACCCACACTTCTGAGTGACTGGCGATAAACCTGGCATGTCTCAGAGCCCTGGGGTTGGATGATTGGTTGGAAAGGCTCACAGGAATGCATTGTACTCATGGATGCTGCTTTATTTTAAAGGGGCAGGTCTGCATCACCAGACAAATGAGCAGGTCCATGGGACAGAGTCTGGAAGGGTCCTGGGGACGTCGAGCTCTTTCCCACCCTGTTACAATGTTGGCCAGCCGGGAGGCTTCACAGAGCTCCATGCACAGTTCCGGAGGGTCGGGGGGTGGTTCTGTGGTGGGGGCAGGACAGTGCGCGGTGGGTGTGGCTGAGCTCCATCTCCAGCTTCTCTCCACTTTCCTGGGCTCCAGCCAGGCTTGCTCCCTCTAGTGGGCAGACACCCTCCTGTGACTGAGGCCAGTCAAGGTCTTAGTTGTACACCAAGGAGCTGCTTGTGTAGCTGCTGTCCCTGGGCCTGGGGTCAAGCAGAGGCATGTCTACAGTGTGTAGGGTCATGGACACACCTCCAGCAGCTGCTCCCGGGTCCTCCTGGGCTGCAGTGACAGATGCAGTACTTGCTCCTGTGGTGTGGAGGTGTCTCTGCACCTTCCAGCACTGTGGGGTCAGCTGGCTTCCTGGGCTCTTGCTGCAGGAGTGAGGGCAAGCGGGTTGGGAGTTCTGTCTTTGCATCATCAGCACATTCCTGAAATGGTGTTAAGTTTTCTAAATAAATCTCCCTTCCTATTGATTTCCATTAAAATTTCTGAGGAAAAAAAGTTATTTTCTTATTTTCACAAGAGGTTGTGTGAGCGTTATGAAGTGCAGCGGTGTGTGTGCCTGACGAGAAAGACCTCCTTTGGGCATTATGGGTCAGGTGACGCTCCAGGAGCGTCATCAGGTGTGGCCGTCCTTCTCGACTGGCCCAGACGCCACCTCGAGTCTTGCTAGACTTGACCCATCAGCCTCTGGTCCATGGGGCACAGGTGCCCCTTCCTTGGTTGCTCTGGCTCCTGGCCTGGCCTGCAGTAGCAGGTGCTCCCTCTGTGTGGGCGGTTGGAGAGCCAGCAGCTGCAGCCTGCCGCTGGGGTCCTGGCACAGCCAGGTCGGCCCCCCGTCTTGCTCTTGTAGGCCATTTGGTCTGGAGTGTTCCCCACCTCAGCCCACCGTTGTTTGACTCACTGATGGCTGTGAAGCAGAGTCCTCAGGAAGCTACAAAGGCACTGCTGGGCCTCAGGCTGCGGGTGGCCCAAGAGTGCTGACTGGGAGGAAGCTCACCAGGTGGCTTGACAGGAGGTGGCTGCTGACTCAGCACTCCAGCATGGATTTCTAGACTGGGCTCCACGTCGCCTCTGTGGTTTCCTGGTTCAGCCTGGAGAGCAGGGTAGGGATGGGTGCCCTGTGAAGTGGCCCTGACTTTAGTTTCTCATCCTGCCTGCCTCTGCCACTGCGGGGCCCTGGGTCCTCCAGCGGGCAGGTGAGGCAGCCTTTTCTCCGCTATGGAAGGCTGACCTGTAACACACCTGCCGTGAGGGGTGGGGTAGCTCGGACCAGGAGGCTCTGGGTTGGAGGAGGCCCTGTGTTCACTGCCAGCTGGCTCTTGTTCTTTTCTTTTTGTCTTTTAAAACTTACTGGAGAAGTTGTGCCCTCAATTCAAAGCCTATTATTCTGGGCTTATACCTAGCCCAGTGCAAGTATGGTGTACTCGGTTCTCTGTTCCTGCAGAGGCTGAAGGGTTTCTCAGGTATCTTAAATGTGTGTGACTATGCATGGTCTTTAGGCAGATAAATCTGAGTGGTGTCTGATTCTGCGTCAGCAGTGGTTTTAATGCCAGGTCGATGGGATCGTGTCTTTCCTTTTTAGCATAAATCCTGGGACAGAGTGCTCTTTCAATCAAGAAGAGATGTTTTCATAGGATTCATCTGTAGGTCTGCTGTCGACATCACTACGGAAGGTGCTCAGCAGACACCAAGGTCCCCTCTTCTGCTCTTGATGGGACCGGACCCTTCCTGGTGATTTCCCAGCACACCTTGCCCTGGCACACAGGGCATTGTGGGGAAGTCTTTTCAGTTTGAAAGATGACAGTAATTACATCTGCCTGCTCATTCATTATACGACACCCTTATTTCCAGTGAAATGGAAATTTCAGTTTCAGAATTATTGCTAACCAAATTACCTTTATCAGTGAAAGAGCATCTGCTCACAATTACTTATAAAATGGAAAAAACGAATCTTTTCAGCATATACATTCGCAGCTCTGATGTATATAAATTGAAAGTCAAGCCTGGAGTTCAGCAGTCCATTTTTCACCCTGTTCAAAACAGGAGGCAGCCCTGCCAGACATTCATTATGCACATTAGAAGGTGGCTAGAGATGGGGCTGGTCCACTTTGTCACTCTTCCTTACCTGCTTCCAGAGAAGCTCGCAACCGGTGGAAAATGGGCCCCTGCCTGTGAACAAGGACGCTCTGCAGCTCATTCTAGGACTGGCGTTCTGTCGTATGTCCTAGCCTGGCCTTGTGCTGCGCTGCCCGTGCCCCTTGCTGCACCTCACTCAGGTTCCTGATGGGCGTGGCACTAGCCTTCCAGCTCCTTTCAGGAGAGAGGGCAGGCCAGGTACTGGGTGTTTATCCTGGGGGAGTCTGGTCAAGGAGACAGCTCGGAGGCTCGGCTCTCTTGTTCTCCATGCCTCTGTGGTGTCTAGCTCCAGGGCAGGAAGCAGGCCTTGCCTTCCCTGTGCCTGCCCTGAGAGGCAGCCTGGGCGTGGGGCCCAGTGGATCTCTGCTGGGAGAGCTGAAGAGTGGAGAGCCTTCCGTTCCCCAGGGCCTGGCTGTGTCCTCCTGGGTCATCACTGGGTTTGGGTTTCTCTCCTTGGCCAGCGCTCTTGCACATGCCGACTGGGCTTTGCTCTGTGGAGGGTGATGACCACGTCTAGGTGCTGGTTCCCAGAGGCCCAAGGGTGTTCCACTGTTGGAGGGGGTAGTTCTGGATCCTGTCTCCACTCTGTACTGCCATATGCACAACTTTGGACAGGTTGCCTTGCAAGTGAGGGCCAAGGGTCCCCTGGTCAGGGTATGAGGCATGTGACCCTGTAAGGAGCTGTGTGAGGGAGATTGTGCAGTATGCAGGTCTCTGTGCCCTGGCTGGCGTGCACTCCTTGCCAATTCATCATCACCAGGGGAGGCTGGGAATGGGCTGACGGCTCTTCAGCCTCCTACGGATGAGCATTGCAGAAGTCAGCAGCCACTCCACTGTCCCTGTCCAGTCGCTCCTCACTAACCATGCCACCACTGCCATGGCAGGACCTGACTGTGTCAAAGAGTGTTGTGACAGGCGTGTTTAATAATCTGGACCCTGCACTCACTCCACTTTTACTAGCACAGCTCAAGGCAGTTTCTACCAGTGTTAAGCAGCCGTCCGGCATTCTACCTTTGGGATATCGGTTCTCATGCATTCTTTCTCTCTACCTGCACATAGACACCATGGTCTGCTAGGGAGAAATCAAGTCCAGTTTATAAGAGAGGCCTTAAAGCAAGCACTCACCTGCACCCCTTCCACATGCACAGGGCTCAGGTGAACGACATTGTCAGGTCTTACCCAGTAAATAGAGACTTTCTGGAGGTGGGGAATCTCTTGGAGACTGAGCCAGGCCTGCCCACCAAGAGCTATGTGACACCTGCACCAGCCTCTCTCAAGAGTCACAGGACTCGGGCAGGAGCCACAGTTCCCCAAGCCTGGCAGGCACTCTGCTGCACACTGGGGCCCATCACAGAGAAGGTTGACATCTCCAGAACTGGAAAATAAACAGCTCTGACGCACGCCCAGAGGCAGGCAGCACCTTTCTAAGACAAACTGGCCAGAAACAACCCTGAAAAATTATATGTGATTCTGGAACATCTGTCATTGAAGTAACCTTATGAAACAGTGAAAATCAAGCCTCCATGCTCTATTTGCAGCCTCAAAGGCATCAGGGCAAGAAACGGGCCTGCTCCTAGCCCTCCCCGGTGAAGATGGATTGGTAAGGAGTGCACACCAGCCAGGGCATGGTCCCCTGCCATCCTGCACCAGGCTCCCCCCCGACAGCTCCCTGCAAGGCCGTATGCCTCCCACCCTGACCAGGGGACTTCAGTCCTTACCTGCAAGGCAGTCTGTCCAAAGGTGTGTATGTGACAGCAGCTGAGTGGAGACAGGACCCAGGAAGGCAGAGCTGCAGAATGGGAGTGGCCACCTCTTGGGCACACCAGCCCTGGGAGCCCCAGGAGCAGTGCTTTCACCACACCCCTGCATGCCACTTTGAATCCCCCCATCATCCCTGCTAGTTCCAGGCCCCGGTTTCCTCTGGGAAGCTGTCCCTGTTACTGTGGCCTGTTCCTCCCCAAGTAGCCAACTTGCCTGTTCTTTGAAGCTCATTCTTGTCGTCTGAGTAAAAGACCTTGTTCAGAAAGTTCTCTTGGTCTCCAAACTGCTAGTTTCCAGATATTGTCAGAGTTGAATTTCACATGGGCTGTTGTGCCCCACGTCAGCGCACCGGGCTGTGGTGAGGCTGTCAGTTCTAGGGGGCTGTATCCTTGGGGAATGGACAAAGGTCAGGGCTAGACAAGGAGCCACCTTGGGGTCTCAGGTTCATTTTTTAGCTGCAGATAATTTCAATTAGAAACAATTTTTATAAATTGTTTGGGGATCCAGGGCCTCATCTGTGCTAGGCAAGTGCTATACCTTTGAGCTACACTCCCTAGCCCCTTTATATTCTTTAAAAAAATTTGCTTATATAGAAATACGCAGGGTCATCTGTCATGTTTGCATGGAAGTGTTCTAGATCTCTTAATAAAGCCAAAACAGGGCATGCCTATGATCCCAGCTACTCAGGAGGTTGAGGCTGGAGGATCACAAGTTCAAGGGTAGCCTCAGCAACTTGGTGAGATTCCATCTCAGAATAAAATAAAAAAGGACTGATAATGTAGTTCGGTGATAGGACATTATTGGGTTCAATCACCCAAACAAAAACAAAAACAAACCAACAGAAAAGAATCCCACCCTGTCTGTAGGAAACGTAGGAACTGTACCCTATAAGCTGCCCTGTTGCCTGGCCTCCATTCCACCTGCTCCCTGACCTAGTACAATGTCCATGACTGTCCCTCTGCTGGGCCTGGAATCTCTCGGTCCCTAACTTTGTTCTTGCAGAGGCAGTACGTGGTGGGCATATGGGTACTTCTGGGCCCCCCGTTGGCCTGGGCCAGAGAGCCTCCTTGATGCTTTCCTCTGGGGGTATCACGGCTGGTGTGGCCCCCAGCACCTTGCTCCCAGGCTGCTGCAGGAGCTCAGAGCGGTTGTTGCTCCTCTCGTTGGCCCCTTCTATGGTCTTTCCCTGTCTCATTTGCATTGATCTTGAACACTGGATCCTTTCTGCCTAGCCAGCATCCCACCACCTTCTCTTCACACCTACCTGTATCAGTCTGTTTTTTATTACTACAGTGAAATATTGGAGGCTTGACACTCATAAGGAAAGGAGTCTTATTTAGCTCACGTTTCTGGAGTTCAAGGACAGCACTGGCATCAGCTCGGCTCTGAGGAGAAGTCATTTGTAGAAACCCGGAAGTCTGTCTTTTATGTTGGCCTGGGTGTGCCCAGATCTCTTAATAAAGCACAGCCAGACACGTGCCTGTGATCCCAGCTTGGGAACTCGTATGAGAGGGAGAGATCCACGCCCAGGACCTCACCACCAGCACAGGAGCCCTGCAGATACAGACCACATCCAGCTGTAGCATAGCCCCCGACAGGTGTCCCGCTGCCCTGGCTCTGGTCAGCTGAGGATGGCAGCAATTGGGGAGGAGAGTGACAGTGTGTGGACCTGGGAGCATGTCAGGGGGTGGTGGCTCTTAGAGGGGCTGGGACAGGACGTAGGGGTCTCAGGCCTTGCCCTGATGAGAGGGAGGATCATGTGGCTGAACTGGCTTGGCTCTGGGGATGCTGGTCGGTGACACTTTGCTTTCAGAGGCCCTGCTATCTTCAGGAGTGCCCCAGGCTAGAATCCAGAGGCCACCTGGCCATGTCCAAGGACATGTCAGTGGGCCTAGGTACAGAGGAGCATTTTACCTGAGGAGGGTGAAGGTTGGCCAATGTCCTGCACTCTTGAAGCCCTATCACCCTGGACACCAGCCTGGGTCTGGCAGGGCTGTTTGGTTGGGGAAAGAGGGCCTACTTGTGGGCTATCCAGTTGTACAGGCTTCCCTTGTGTGCTGGACTCAGGTCTGCCCATGTCACAGGTGTCTTCACCATCCCTGTCACTACCCCCCACCCCCCATCATCCATCCCCCCAAGAAGGGTGGGCTGGGAAGGCTTGTGCAGTATAAGCTGTTGCTGGGGATGTGCTGGTTGACAGAATGGGGTTCAGGGACAGGGCCCTGGGGGTCAGATGGCAGCTGTTGTGACCTGCAGAGGGCTCCCCTGACAGCCTCGGGGCCTGTGTTTGTTTTGTGCAGAGCAAGTACACCGGCACCTGGACCAGCACGAGGTGCGGTACCTGCAGTTCGCCTTCCGCTGGATGAACAACCTGCTGATGCGGGAGGTGCCCCTCCGCTGCACTGTGCGCTTGTGGGACACGTACCAGGTGAGCCCTCCCCGCCCACATGAGCCCTGCATTTGACTTTAAGGGTCCTCTCAACTGAAAGAGTCTTGAAGGAGGTGATTGCTGGTGTTCCTACTATTTGACCAGGTGTAGAACAGGGAAAAGGACTTCACATTGAGCCACTTGTCACTGGGTTTTACTTTGACCACGTGGTGACAGTGACCCCAATACTCACCAGCAAGTCACCTTGAGCTGAATCCTGAGAGCACAGAGTCCTGCTCTCACCCAGGATGTGCACTGTGTGTTCTCAGTGACATATGGTGGAGACCCAGAAAGTCCTAGGCAGATTGGTACAATATGACATTTTCTGCTCTTTACCTGCTTTGGTGAAAATTGTTTTTCTAGGGGATTGTGCTCTCTGGGATGGGTCTCCTCTCCCTTGTGTGTGTTGCTTGTTCTCACACCTTTATGCTTGCTCGCCTTGTCTGCTGAAGCCGTACCCGCTGCAGGGTTGGGTGCCATCGCTCACCATCGGTGCAGACTGTAGGCGCCATCATGTTGGGCTGGGAGCTGGGAACCAGCCTGCTGCTGGTGTGCGTGCTCAGCTTGAGGAGGCAGGCGTTTGTGCTGTGAACTTACCCTTCATGGGTTGTGTGCTGGGCTGTGCACAGGGGCATCTGGGGGTGGCTGTTGGGGTGTCTGGGAGAGGGGCTTCAGAGAACAGGTATTTATGAGGCAGTAGAAATGGGTTGGAATCCAGAAATGAAGCCTGGCACATGGATGTGTGTGGCAGAGAGTATTTCTGCAGGGTAGCTTTGCCCTTCCAGGCATTTGCAGTGCCAGAATTTCTGATGAGTAACCCTAGTGGGTGCCTCCAACCTTACCTGGGGCTGTTGAGCCAAAGCAGCCATCAGTCTAGGGCTGTTGTCGGCCATTTAGGGTTCCAGGAAACACAACCTTACTTCTTGTGAATTGCAAAGGCTCTGCATTTCTGTGGTTGGTTGGGCGATTCAAGCCCAGGTCCCTCTTTAAGCAGAGTTCCTTATAATGCCATCCCCATCACCAACAAATAATAGTGACTCAGTTGTATCTTGAAGAACCAAGAGCTGGATCAGCTCGCCTACATCCTCTGCTACTTCCCTGAGACACCTAGTAGGTATTAAAACTTTGAGCACGATTTTGGCCTCTGCATTGAGTTAATTTTCCTCAAATTAAATTTTGTCATGAATTGACTCATTTGTCCCATGGACTCATGAACTGGTAGTACCTGGTCGTAAACCTTTTCATCTCTTAAAAATTGGGGGTATTTCTGTTTTACAGGACCAAGTAACCATGAAATTGTATGGCATCTTTTGGCAATGAAGATACATCGTAATCATGGGAGGCCAGCTGAGTGATAACTCTACCCTAAGCTGGGGGTTTGTTGGCTGGCCATGATGGCTTTCAGTAACTCTTTAACCCCTGACGAGGTAGCTTAAAATTCTCTCGGGACACATATCAAAGAACGGTTGTTGTTGAGTCCCTACCCTGTCCCATGACCCTGACTAGAAGTGGTCTGACATGAATGGGGAATGTCATCACAAGCATGGAAAGACACCAAGGGGACATAAGCGGAGAAGGCCCCGCTCCCCTGGGGCTCTGCATGGGTGTGGTGGCTGTGGGTAGGCCAGGATCCCAGCTCCCCAAGAGTCCCAGTCCCTGAGAGCCCTGGGGTGCTGCATAAAGGCCAGATGCAGCTTTGCCGGAGGCCCCTCCAGCCATGCCCTCCACAGGGAAGGGGACCTTAGGTTGCTCCTTCTGCTCCTTCCCCTGGTTGGACTGCGTTGTGGGGTGAACTACTTCTTTCTCTCCCCAGCTCAGCCAGGCGCTCTTGTTTTCCTGCTTTACATGATGCCGGCTCCCTGCCCCAGAGGGCGTTTTCTAAGGCAGTGGGCACATGCCCGTGGGCAGGCAAGGGGGCTTGTTTTAAAGGGAGTGAACACGGGGAGGTGTGGGGTGCAGAGCCTGATGGAATGGAGCTTCACATTGAGCCATGGGGGCCTGTTGTGCTGGGTACTTGTGGACTAAGCTGCACTTGTTCCGGGGACCCTGAGCGCAGGTCCTGCTGCTGGCAACCCTGCTGGCCAGCAGGCCTCCCAGGAGGCCTTGGGCATGCTTCCCACAGACACTCTCAGCTCAGTTCTCTTCTGCCTTCACTGTGGCCCCAGTTCCTAGGTGTTGGCTTGGGGTGCTTGCTTGTGTCCACTGTGGGATGGCCAGGATGGAGGGAGGACGGCCTTGAGCTGGCTGACATGGTGACCTTCTGGGTGCCAGTGGAGTGGAATGGCCTTCTTTGAGAGCTCCTGTTTCCTGGGGTCAGTGTGCATAGAGGTCAGGAATGCCCCAGCTTCTTAGCATCAGAGCTGAGAAACCTTCTACTTGGGACTACCCCAGCATGTGGCCCTCACTCTTTTGTCTCAGAGAGCAGCCATGAAAGGAGGTACCCTGCGGGGGGAATGGTGTCTGTTACTGTCCCTGATGGTGTGACTCCAGCAGCCCAGCAGCTGGTCTGCACTGCTGTCTGCAGAGGAGCAGCATATTGACTGGCACGTGTTCTTTTTGTCTCTCGTTAATTCTGAAATAAACTTGTTATTTTAAAGGTCAGGACTAGGGGAACAGAGTGAGAGGCGCCTCCTTAACTGTTGAGAGGTGGGCCAATAAGACCTGGCCAGGAGGACAGGCCCTGAACAGCCCCGCGAGAAATGCACAGCGTGTGTGATGCCTGTCTTGGGTGGTGGCCACCAGCCTCATTCCTCCCTCTACATAAACCTGTACCAGAAATAGGCATTGAGTGTGTCCTATGTGCCAGCACTGAGCTGGGCCTGGGGCACAGGAACAAGACAGAGAAGTCTATCCTCACAGAATACTCCTTGTGGGAGGAGAGCAGATGTGTAGTGGAATGACCCTGTGGACACTGCTGACCAAGATCAGGGAGCAGGGGATCGTGTGTGGAGAAGGAGGCAGGGTGCAGAGTCATTGTGAGTGCAGAGCCAGAGGAAAGCCGGGCTGTGAAGTTGAGGGCAGCTGGGAGAGGCAGGGCCTGGAGGCAGGAACACGGCTGGCCTGGCCACTCTTGCAGTTTCCTGTTGTGGGAACTGGGCTGTGGTGGTGGGAGGGCTGCATCCAGGACAGAGGGCGTGGGAACTGCCACTGGATTGGGGAACTGGGCAGCCTCCTGGTGCATGTTCCAATGGGAGGGAGGGAGCTGGGTAGATATCTAGGGAGTGGAAACCCTGGGCAGAGGGAGCAGCAGGTGTCAAGGATCCTCATGTTGGCCTGTCCTATAGGAATTCATGTGTCAGGGCCATGCACATGGTGTGATCAGAGCTCAGCATCATGTGAGCTCATGTTCCTTCCCCACAGGTATAGGCCGTCACATGAAGGAGTGGCCGTGGACACCAATAGGCATGCAGGGCTCAGTGTTCCCCTTTGTTCCTTGCTCTGCCAGCTGAGGGTCTAGAAGCCACCAAACCTAAGTAGCAGTGAACACACCCTTTTCTAGTGTTTTAATCAGCTGTTTCACTGTTGTGACCAAAAGACCTGACAAGGACACACAGAGAAGGAAAAGTTAACTTGGGGCCCATGTTTCAGAGGTCTCCATCCACAGACAGCCGACTCCATTGTTCTGTGCCAGAGGTGGGGCAGAATATCCTGGCAGAAGGGTGCAGAGGAGGAAAGGCCAGTACAGGGCCACCCGGAAGCAGAGAGAGAACTCAGATCAACAAGGACAAAATATGAGCCCCAAAGACACACCCTCAGGAACCCCCTTCCTCCAGCCACTCCCCACCTGCTTGCAGTCACCTAACAGTTAATCCTTATCAGGGAGTTAATGCACTGGTTAGGTTAAGGCTCTCATAACCCAATCATTTCACCTATAAATTACCTTGCACCGTCTCACACGTGAGCTTTGGGGAGATAACTCACATCACCCAGATATAGGCTTTTGATATTGTTCTCCAGCAAAAGAACCCAGGCTCCCTGGAGAAGTGACCGGTCCCTGGGGAGCAGCCTGGAACACCTTGTAGGGCCAGGTAGCACAGAACTGCTTAGCCATCCACTGTGAACGGGCATCCAGGGGGCCCAGTGGCAGAGCAGAAGAATCGTAACAAAGTAAATAAAGTAGAATTGCACTGTCACCCCAAGTATAAACTATATAAACAAAGTGTCCACAAATCCACAGTGAAAGTGACCCCTGGTTGAATAAACTGATAACTGGGAGAAGATAGGTGCGGAGGTAGATACTTCCCCTCTTGATTTGTGCTGTGCAGAGTGACCTTGCCCAGAGAGCTCAGTACAGATAGGGCAAAGGAATGTGGCAGTGGAGATGCCTTCAGATGCACAGCCAGGGATGGAGGAGAAGGACACTGCTCCCTGAGACCTCTCCTCCCCAAAGCCCTGGACCAGCCCAGAGGGAATCGCGGGACAACTCCCCGGGAGTTACATTCTAGAACATAGCTGACCAGCAGTCCTCAAAACTGTCAGGTCATCCAAGGGCAGTTTGAGGCATTGTCACAGGCCAGAGGAGCCCAAGGAGAAATGATGATTGCAGGTCAGGTGGGACCCCGGAAGGTGTTCTGGGACAGAAAGAGAACATGAGGGGAAAACCAGGGAAACCTGCAGGAGAGTGGCCCTGAGTCGACATCAAGGCCAAGGTTAAGTAGTCATGAAGAAACAGGATGACTGGATGGGCTGTGCCGCAGCCTTGTCCATGTGCCACTCTGATGTGGGCCAGACTCCGTGCGCTCCTCGTGTCTTGAAGATGGCCTCAGAGGGTGTGTGCAGGACTGGAGATGAGTCCTAGGTGTGTTGGGAAGCTTCTGGAGCAGCCAGCCCCTCTCCGTGGTGTGGGCTGGACCTGATGGATGACTCCTCCCCGTTCACTCTTCTCTTAACTCTTTAGTGAGCTGCTCCAGGGAGAGGCCCGTAGGGTGAGGAGTGGTCTTCCCACCCACCAGCCACTGAGGGCCTGAGGCCACTCTCAGACATGTGAGCGAGCTGTGAGATGGAGCTTCCCAGCTCCAGCCTTGAGGTGGATCCCTGCTGATACCTGATTATAGCCTGAGAGACCCAGAACCAGAGCCCACCGCTGTGCTCCAATTGCTGACTCCCAGAAACACCCAGGTCTTCATTGCTTATGCCACTGAGTTTACGTGATTCCTGCAGCAGTCGGCAGTGACATGCTAGGTTTTATCATCACCAGTGGTTTAAGTAGCATTTACAGTTGCCCACGGTAGAAGGGGGGGGGAAGCTTCTCACCTGTGCCTGCATCCCTAGGGCATTTGGCCTGGTTGTGGCTTCTTCTGGGTCATAGTTGAGGCAGGAAGTGGAAGCGTTGGTGCTGTTGGGCTATGAGATGTGGGCTGTGAGGTTCGGTTGGACAGGTCCCTGAGCAGGGGCACTGCTCTCAGTCCTCAGCACCCTGTGAGCACAGTGTAGGCTCCATTAATACTTTTAAATGAAAACTTCTTTTGGCAGAGGTCGAGGTGGTGAGTGGGCACCTTCTTTTCAACATGGGTCCAACCTGTCAGTATCAGGCCATGAAATTCCATTTACATTGTAATGGGAAATGCAGATCAGTTCTGATAACCCTTTATGGAGCTCAGAAGAGGCACACCTGCTGATGACATCCGCCCCCCACTGTCACCAGCAGCCATCCTTCTGCTCTGTGGGAGACTGAGGGTCCCGGACCCCCTGACTGTGCCTCAGGAAGTATCCTGTTCTCTCCTGGGAGGATGTCCTGGTTTAGATGTGAGGTGTCCTTCCCAAAACTCATGTGTGAGACAATTCAAGGAAACTCTAGGGGTGAGATGATTAGATTTGAGAGGTATTGCCTAATTAGTGGTTAATATATACTGATATGGATTAACTGGGAGGTAACTATAGGCAGTAGGGTGTGGCTGGAGGAGATGGGTCACTGGGGGTGTGGCTTTGGTGTCTTTTTTTTGATACTGGGGATTGAACTCAGGGGCACTCAACCACTGAGCCACATCCTCAGCCCTATTTTGTATTTTATTTAGAGACAGGGTCTCACTGAGTTGCTTTGCACCTCACCGTTGCTGAGTCTTGCTTTGAACTTGCAATCCTCCTGTCTCAACCTCCAGAGCCGCCGGGATTACAGGTGTGCTCCACTGTGCCTGGTGCCTCACCTGGGCCCAGATCTGTGGAGTTGGCTGTCTGTGGACTTGAGATCTCGGAAACCATGAGCACCAAATATTTGTTCTTGTCAGGTCTTTTGGTCATAGTTTTAAAAAAGCTGACTAAAACAGAGTGGATGGGGACATAGTTGTAGCCCTGTGTGCTGCTGGTGACAGGTGGCACTAGGGCATAGGAGGACCCTGCCTGGGGTGCTGGGGAGGCATGGTAGCTGGGTGGCAGCTGAGCAGGAGGAGGTGTAGTGGAAGGGTGGGCCAGTGGTATGCTCCAGAGGTTAGCACGTGCTGGGCACAGAGCCCACCCAGGAAGTGACTGCAGGGTGGTTTGCAGCAGGTGAGAAGTGCATACCCAGGTGCGTAGAAGCAAATGGGCACAGCCTGTCCTTGTGAGGCAGGCCTGGGTGTGGCTGTGTTGGGTCATCTGGGTGTCAGAGCAGGAGATAGGCTTTGAGCCCAGTACCTGCTGGACTCTCTGCCTGCTGTGCCTAGGTGACAGCTGTCGGGCTCTTCTGGGCCTTCCCGGCAGCACAGTGCTGATTGCATGGGAACTGATGGATTGGGTTAATCTAATAAACCCAGAGAAGCAGGTCTTCTTACAACATACTTTTTCATAAGCCCATTAGGATTTGAGGGCGTGAGCTCTTCATGCCTGCCCTCCTGCGGGAAGCAGGCATACATCACTGTCAGAGGCTGGGATTTAGAAATGAGAGTATGCAGCAGGACTTGACTCACTGCTGATAAGTTTGCAGGGAGGAGCCGGGAGAGGGTGCACCCGCATTGGAGTGGCAGTGCATCCTGCCTGGGGCTTAGAGAGGTGTGTAAAGAGCATCTGGAGCGTGGGTGGGACTGTGAGCCCGCCTTTCCTCATCCTCCCATCGCGTTGGGTTTTAGCAGAGCTCCTTCTGGGCTCGGGAACTACAGAGGAGGCGTTTTCTTCCCTCTGCAGCTCTGGCTCACCCCAGCACCTTTGGGCAAGTGTGTGAGGGCCCAGAGATCTGGTCCCTGTGTGTCCTATTGAAGAAAGACTGTGCAGGTGGAGGCTGTGCCCTCTCAACTCCCATCATCCTGATGTGGGGCCACCTCTGGAGCTCTTTGCAGAGGAGCCTTTGCGCTGTCTTTGAAACACTCTGGTTTCTGTGTTGGTTGGGTTTGCATTGCTTGACAAGTTGCTGAGGTACTGGGCTTATAAAGAGGAAGGTTTATTTTGGCTTGTTTTGGAGGTCTCAGCCCCCGGCCATTGGCCCTGCTGCTGTTAGCCCTGTGGTGAGTCAGCATGTCATGTGAGAGGACATGATGGAGCCAACCAAGCTCTGCACCTCAGAGCCAGGAAGTTAAAGAGAAGAGAATGGGGCTGGGGTCCCCAGTGTCCCTTGGAGGGTGGTGCCCCCGCACACATGAAGACTTCCCACCAAGCTCTACTGCCCACAGCAGTGCCACGCTGGGGACCAGACCTTAACCCATGGGCCTGTGGGGGACTCCCCAGATCCAAACTGTAGCATGCTCTGATTTTAAATTTGTACCAGACAAAACCTTTATTTCTAGAAGTTATTTGGAGAGTAATTAGAAACTGCAGCTGCCTCGTAGTGGGCCAGACAGGGTAGTTCCTTGTGTGGGAAGGGTGATGGGTGAGTGGCAGCCTCCTCTAGGTTCTCAGTCACCTGGAAGATCTGGCTACCTTGGACTTCCCTGGATGGGGTCAGGCTGGCCAGAGGGCAGGTGCCTGCCTGACTTCCCAGTAGCCGCATTCCAAGGTGCTGAGTGGCACCTTGTAGTCGGTGGATACTTGCTTAAAGGAGACAAGAACTCTCAGCCAATTCTGGAGTTGGGTGTCATGATGATGACATTTTCTAAGGTAGGATGAGTTTTTTAGCTGGTTGCAGTGGCACATGTTTGTGCTCCTAGCAGCTTGGGAGGCCGAGGCAGGAGGACCACAAGTCCAAGCCCAGCCTGGGCCACTTGGTGAGACCCTATCTTAGAATGAAAAATAAAAAGGGCTTGGATGGCTCTGTGGTCAGGCACCCCTGGTTCAACCTCTGGCACCACCACGGAGAAGAATTCCTGAAAGTCCCCTGGGCGTGGGACAGAAAGAGCAGATATGGCGGGAAAGTATCTACACACCAGCGCCGCAGCTTCCTTGGACGCGGCCCCTAAAGCCACTGCCTTGCCCGAGCCCTAGTTCCAGCTAGAGCAGCAGCCGCTGCCTCCTGTTTTGAGGATCTCAGGACCTGAGCTCCACAGGGCTGTGGAGCAGCTGCTCTGCTGGCTGTCCCGGGGGCTTGTTCCACAGGAACAGGAGGCATGGAGGCTGGTGGCCCCACCACGGTCACATGGAGTTTGCTAGCTATGTTCCATTTTTCTAGGCTTTAAGATGATGTATTGGTGAATATTTTATCTTCAGTACGATCTTAGGCAACTTGTCTGACTTCCTTAGACCTTTGGACAAAAGGTTAAATAAAACCAGGGCTGTTGACTGGAGCCCCCGAGCGGGGCTGGCTCCCAGCACGGGAGGTTGTGTGTTTCTCCTGACCTCAGCTCCACCTCAGTGTAGGAATGGGCAGAGGAGGGGCAGGGCATTTCCCTTCCTAAATGAAGGAAGGGAAGCTCTTCTACCCACTCCCTAAAAACACATGGCTTGGAAAGATTTCGGACAGGATTAGAAGTGGACATACAGAGAATGCTAACTGAGGTTGTGTGCTTAATAAGAATCCAGCATGGTTAGGAAAGTTGTTGAAGTCTGCCTTTGTGCCAATGTTTAATTCCTAGTCTTGAAGAGTCTAGCTGGTCACCAGCATGGGGCGGCGTGCCAGGAGCTGAGGGGGACGTGGACTATTTGCCTTCTAGAGCCCCCTGCTCAGCACGGACTTGGTGCTGGGATGGATGCGGAGATGCTCTGGGCCAGACAGGACATAGGAGGAGCCATTGCTGGTGATCAGAGGAGGGGCCGGCAGCTCTCACAGGGCTTCGAGAGCGAACAGGGCAAGGGAGTTGGCAGTTCCTCCTGTGGATGCAGGGTCCTCCGAGGCTGTGGCTCTTCAGGCTGGCATGCCAGCGGGCACACTCTTACCCCCCAGGCCTCATGGTGCCCTGGGGCTGCGCCCTCTGCCTCTGCTCCTTGTCTTTGCTGGGCGGTGCTGCCCTTGGCTACTCTCCTCTGACCCTACTTTGCCCCCCCCCGGGAGGATTTCTCCAGGACACAGCTTGCCTGGCTGTTGGTCAGGGCTGTACCCAGGTTGTGCCAGGGTCCCCTGCTCCCCACTGTTTGGCACTGGCTTTGGCTTTCTCTTGGAAAGTTGGCCAGGAACAAAAGGAAGGCATCTCCACCTGACCTTAAATGAAAGGAGATGACTTTCACCTGGAGGACGAAACTGTAATGGGCTAAATCCACACAGGGTTCAGCCGAGGCATGGCTGCCTCCCACCTGTCCTCAGCACCCCAGTCCTGCTCCCGGACTGTCCTGTGATTCCTCCTTGGCTGGCTCCCTAAAGCAGCCAGAGGAGGAGGCCCAGTAGGCTCTGTTGCCAAGAAGGGGCATTTGGACCCTTCTCATGTATAAGGTGGCTTCAGGGCCTGTGTGACCTCAGCAGGTGTCCACACCATCCTGAGCACTTACTGAGGTCAGCTAAGCCGAGTTGTTTCATGTGACATTGGGAAAGGCGGGTGGCATTGGCTCTCTGCTGGCTTTAGCCACTGTGCAGATGTAGCCTGTGGGGGGCTAGCGGCCGTAATAGGTCAGAAGTGGAGCACTGTGTCTCCCTGGGGCAAAAAGGGGGAGCTGGTCCCAGCACCTCCAGTCACTTTGTCCCCTGCTTACTCATCTCAGCCAGTGTCTATGGTTACCTAGTCTCCTTACCTGGCAAAGGACAAGGAGAAAACGGCAAATGCCAGACTGGTCTTGGCATCCAAGTTCTTCCTAAGGACAACTGCCAGCCTCGAACTGGGGGCAGAAGACCAATGGAACACAGGGACCTGTGTGGAGCACAGGACTAATGTGCTCCAGGGACTTGGCCTCTCCTGCCACCCTCCCCAGCTCCTATGGCATCTGCTTCTCCTCTCATGGCGACTTAAAGCTCAACCTAAAGACAGACACCATGTGCAGGGCACATTGGGGGAGAGAGCCTGCTGTCTCCCGGTGCCAGGATTTTGTGGGGTCACTGTTACTGGGAGCAGAGTTGGCAATGGGAACCCTCCACAGCGGTGGGCAAGCTCCTGCTCTGCTCTGATGGGCATCACGGCCCGATGCAGGGCGCAGCATTAGGTCCTTGGTTTATAGGCCCTCCTACGGTATAGTATAGGCTGGTAATTATCTCCTTCTTTGTGTGCTCTGGAAGAAAATCAAGAAGTAAAAGTTAGCCTAAGAGTTGCTTCCAGGACCTTGGCCTCATGTGTCCCCAGCACAGGGAGTTCTCAAGGTTTCTAGTCCAATTTCCTGTGACCTTTTGTTAATGACCAGGAGGAGGCAACCAGCGCTCTGCCTGGCTCCCCTGTGCCACATACACTGCACTGCCTTGAATGCTCAGCTCTTCTTCCTGACTGTGACCAGGATCTGTGACATTACCACAGTGCCTGGGCCAGCCATCAGCTTCCTGTCACTGTTTGAGCATTGAAACTTCCTAGCATTACCCTGCATCTCCTGGGAAAGCCTCTGGACCCATTGTCAAGGAGTGGGCCCCATGAACCCTGTGGGTTCAAACCGCCTGCCTGCTGTGCTGAGCTGCCAACAGACCATCCCTCCTGCTCGCTTTATGAGGCCTTGTGTTCTTTATTGAACCACCAGAGCACGTTGCAGAAGAGATGAGAGAAGAAGAAGCCCCGTTTCCTGGGGGAATGTATCCAATGTGCTCCTGTCCCCTTGGTCAGGGCCGACGCAGCAGGCCCTCTGGTGTGCTGGGAGCATGCTCGTGGGGCTCCGGTGGCAGATGTGCCAGCTGTCTTTAGGGCGTGTGGATCGTGGTCTCTTGTTGCTCTGAACGTTGGCTTAGAGCAGTCTGCATTCACTGCAATACCCAAGTCTCTCAGGAACTACTGAGTGACTCAGTGGTGCAGAGGTCAGGCCAGCAACCCGCATTCCCTCTTGATTAGGGTGTTCTTGGCCTGTGACCTCTGCTGTCCCCTGTACACTGCAGGAAGCTCCTCTTGGTCCTTTGGGAGGGGCAGGCAGAGTGGGTGACCCTGGAATTGCCCACGAGGACCTAGGGGCCCTCATGATGAGGTGTGGGAAGTGGGTAGGATTGACTTGACCTATTTAGAATGAGACAAGCCTAACAAGTAGGCCCACTTAGGTCTGCTGTGTATAGGGAGGACCCCAAGGGCCACCCAGAGGAGGGAGGTGAGTTGCCCAGTGACATACAGGTAGGCAGTATTTGTAACAAACTTCTGCAGGACAGTTGTGCACCCTGTGGTGGTCACAGGCTCATGCCCTTCTCTTAGTGGCCGCTTGCACTTTACTCTCCCAAATGCTCATCCAGTTGAGACACCTGCTTCTCAGCTGGGTGACACCAGACCCCCCACAGCGTGAGCCAGGTCACCCTCTGTTTAGTGCATCAGTGCTGCGTGGCTGAGCCTCCTGCATGTAGTCGTCGGGTCTGGTGTGACTCTTGAGCCTATGTGTCCCTGCCTGGCTGGGCTGTTAGCTGGCCTCCCTGTGCCTCATGGCTACCCTGCCTCTGCTGTGAGTAGTTGGCTTACTGTGTCTCTCTCCATTACTTGATGTTGGCAGCTTGACTGATCCCAGAGTTCCTTAGAACAGTGTCTGCCCTCTGCCTGAGGCTTGGCTATTTCCCATGTGTCGCTTGTGGCCCTGGGAAGGGACCCGAGTGTCACCCTTGGCCTCCTTTGACTTGTCTTGTTCCTAGTGATCTGTTCCCCCAGAGGGTCTGGCCAGGTGCCCTCCTTACCCTCTTGCAGGTGAGCTGGGGTTTATCTGCTCCTGATGGCAGAAGCCAGTTCCCAGCACACTGACTAGACTCAGCATCAGCCTTGCTTCCCTCTCCTGAGGCAGACCCTGGGCATGCACGGCCCTCCCGCCCTCTGCCCTGGATGCCCATTCTTGGGGAAGGCCCAGCAGGCGCAGTTTCGGGGCCTGTCAGGAGCACTCAGAGGTCCTCCGATGACTGTTAGGTAGTGTGTCACCCTCCTGCATAGGGCTGCAGTTTGACAGGCTGCTGGGGATTTAGCCAGGGTGAGCTGCCACTTGCAGGGCAGGAGGGTGGCCTCTGCAGGGGAGAGGGAGAGTGGTCAGGGTGAGGTCATGGCCTCAGAGAAAGCTTGCCGTGGCTGAGGAACAGCATGCCCAGCTCTGCTGCCATCTCCATAGCCCTCTGTGCCCCAGGCTCACCAGCTCACCACGTGTTCCACAGTGTTCAGTGCTGCGGGAGGTCCAGGAGCCACGTCCCAGCTGTCAGGAGAGGCAGAGGACACAGAGGAAGCCCCACCAGGGGCAGCTCTTCCCACGAAGCTCAAAATTCTCCATTTTAGGAAGAGGAAACTGAAACCCAGAGAGGTGGTGACTTGTCCTGGGCACCTGGCTGAAAGTTCTAGGACTTGAGTGAGCACCGAGGTTACAAGCAACTGCAGCTCCACAGAACTCCTGGGGAGCAGTTGATCCCAGGACCTGCAGCAACTGGGTTGAGAGGAGAGGAGCAGACACCCACAGGTCCGGGAGGCTGTGCTGCAGCAAGAGAAAGGCACCATGTTGGGAAAGGAGGAGCTGGGGAAACGTGTGGCTGGCTGCAGCCTTGCCCGCAGTGTTGGGCCAGGTGGGCTGCCACGCCAGCAGAGCTGATGTGGCCTGGAGCCACGGTGGGCTTGTTTTCTCCCTCCTGCTGCACCCCCAACTGCACAGGATGCTCCTCACCATTGTTGGCACAGCCCCCGGCCAGTCTGCCGCTCTGCACGGTACGTCCTTGGCTACATTATTTATACTTCACAGATCTGCCTCTTAGCACCTGCTCTGTGAGCACCTCACCGTTCTCGTCTGCTGGTGCGGCCGAGCGCCTTTCCAGCCGCTGCTCATTGCTATTCCGTTGGTATGGCTTGACTTCCTCGGCAGGCCCGTTGCATCCTGGGCATTCATTTCCCCCTTGCTGATGTGATAACAGAAGAAAGGCGCTTTGCCTCTGATTGAAGTCAAGTAGCAGGGCCAACGGCAGGCGCCTGGGAGATTGCTGATGAGGACTGTTGCGAGGGACCAGACTGGCAGCTGCTCACGCACAGGAGGTGTCTGGCAAGGGCCAGAACTCCTCCAGTTTCTTCTGAGCCCCTCCTCCCCTGCTGCCTCCTGCAGGAATCCTTCAGGCTGGCCATGGCTTGGGGTGCACGTGTAGCTGCAGAACTCTCAGGTTGAGGCCACGTCTTTCTGCTTTCCAAGCCTTACCTTTCTTGAAGCATGGCAGTGGCTTGCAGCTCAGACCTCAGTGTGGCCACTGCCTGACTTGCCTGGGCATCTGGGTGGTTGTCAGCAGATTCCCCGAGCTTAGCCTCATCCTGCTCACCTGTGACATTGAGATGGTGAGCAGGTCTCTGAAGACAGCTAGGCTCTGTGCGGGGACATTCCCAACAGGTGGCGGCAGGTGCCAGGGCTGTCCCTGTGCACCCTCTGCTGATGGCCAGGGACCCCTCAACTTCATCTGCATTGTGAGCTTGGGGCAGAGGGGTTACAGGAGTGTCCTGGCAGCCATCCCAGAGCTGCTACTTGGAGGGGTGATTGCACCAGGGTGTCTGGCAGCATGACTGATGGCTAGATAGAGGGACAGAGGATGGCTGGACAGGAGGAAATTATGTGTGACTGCAGCAGCACACACCAGTGTCAATGATGATATGAAGGACTAGGGGGCTGTGGATGTTGCTTACTGGTACAGTGCTTGCCTGGCACATGCAAGGCTCTGGGTTCAGTCTCTGGCGTGGCTGAAGGAGAACTTTGATTAAATATCTCTGATGGGATATATATCTTTTCAACATTTTGAAAAGCTCTGTAAAGGGAGATTTGGGGTAATGGAGGGCTGAGGTATAACTAGGGAGATGGGCAGGCAGAGACGCCACTCTTGCTGAAGGGCCACCAGAGAGGAACAAGACAGGTTGGGGCTACCAGGAGGTGGGGCAGAATGGCCTGGCCATGTCAGATCCTGGGAGAGGCTGTTTAGAAGTCCTGCCTGGGCAGGGGCTGGGAGAGTAAGGTGGCCACCCCCAGTGTTGTCTTGCTGACAATGTAACGTGGACTCAGCCATAGCTGGGTCCTAGCGCTCAGGCCCTGGAAATAGATGGGTGACCCCTTAGTGCTTCCTTGCCCCTGGGTTACATGCAGAGAAAGGGGCCTGAGGGACTGCGTCCCGTGGTGTGCTTCTCTGCTGCACTGTACTTCCTGTATACACAGGTGTGGCTCTGGCTGTTGGCCTGTTTGAGAAGACTAATCAGGTATCTATGGCTGAGAAGCATCTTGGGGAGAACGCAAGGGGCTGGTGGGCCTGAGGGGGGAGATGGTCTACACTGGCAGCTGTGTAGACCGATACCTTCCTTCAGCATTGCTGCGTGCCCTTGGGACTGCTTGCCTACAATCCTGCTTGCCGTTAAAGCATCTTCCCTGGCTGGGTGCTTGTCAGTGACTGAGAACATGTTTAAGTTTGAGTTGGCTTTGAAGTTTGATCTGGTAGCTGATCTGGTTGGTGGTGGGGCCCTGGGCGGCAGCCTTCAGAGTACACCTGCTGTCTCCAGCCAGTGAGACCACAGGCTTCCTGACCCCCAGGTGTGAGGCAGGTGTCGGCTGTTACCAGGTCCTCTCTCAGAGGCCGTTCCCATTGCTCTTGGTCCCCTGCTGCCTTGCCTCTTTGTCAGCCTTCTTGCTGCTAGCCAGCCCTGAAGGAGAGACCCAGCCCTGCATCCACTGAGGCTGGCCTCAGGTGCTTCCATTTCTCTTGAGGATGACCAGAGCCTACCTTGGGCCCACGAGGCCCTGGCTCCTGTCTGGCCCCACACTTCAGTTTCCCTCCTGTCTCCTTGAACCCCAAAGCCCATCATCCTTGTGCTGGTCCCTGGCCTGGGGTCCCCTGCAGCCCACCTGCCTCTCTCCTTCAGACCGTGGACCCACCTCTTCAGTGTTGGGCTGCAGGGGCTGGTCCTGCCGGGGCCAGCTGAGTGAGGAGGTGCGCACACACAGTTGACAGGGGTTCCTGACCACCTCCCTCACTCACCTGCCGAGAACCCTCTACAGGCCAGACCTTTTGCGGAGCCCCTTTCCCTGTACAAAAGCAAGGAGGACAGTGGTGCTCCTAATGAGAGCCTCATTTCCTGTTGACCCTGCGGTTACCAGAGACTGAAGGACCCTCTAGCCCCTTAGCAGCTGGCACTGTCCCTCTGAGTGCTGCCCAGGGATCCAGAGGATGTGACCCTCTGCCTGGGACCACAGTGCACATTTTTAACAGACCAGAGGAAACCGGACAGTGTGTGGAGCTAATGGGGCTTGCTGGGTCCTGGGCCTCCTGGGCGGGGCTGCTCAGAGCAAAGCCTGGCGTTTCAGGCAGGGTGGTCATGTGCAGATGCCAGGCCTGTCTTCGCATACTCTCTCTCCACCACCACCCCGTAACAGCCGTGTGCAGCCCCCTTACAGAGAAAGAGATGAAGGACAGATTAGGTTCTCCATCCAGAGGTGCTCACCCAGGTGCAAGGCAGAACCAGGACTTGGATTGTGGCCATCCACAGGGCTGCCCCTGGGCCCTTTCCAGGTGGGAACAAGCACCCTTTGTGCACTTGTGTGAGTGTGACTGGGGCACTGAGCACTTTCTTGCTGCTGTGCATGGGGTGGTGGGGAGGGCTCAGTAGGAAATGGAAGGTGAAGCAAGCAGGCCCTTCCCAGGTGGAATCCCCCCAGCCTTGCACCACACAGGCACACGCTCAGCTTCAGCAGTGAGAAATCGTCGCTTCGCATCTGCTCTCTGTTGGAATCATTCAAATGGCATATAACATTTTTCAGATTTTCTCCTGAATCCTGAGCTCTGAGTGTTTCCACCTCCAATGTTGGCACATCTGTGTTCGTCACCTCAAGATGCTTGTGTAATTGAGGGATTGGATGGCAATGTGCTTTGAAGAATGTGTCGGCAATCACAGATTGGCTAGACCCTTGCTGCCCGAGGCCTAAGAACCAAAGGTGTCTTTTCTCTTGGTGTCCTAATTTGAATGGAAGGCGGCCACTCTCTGCTAGCTCTGACAGAGCCCCGTGTGCCTTCTGGTCTGAAGGGCCTTAGCTGCCAAGCCTGCACGTTCTTCTGGCATCAGAACTTTATGGCACTGGAGGACCCTCTGTGACTTAGTGGGTATGTGATTTAAGCCATGCAATGGGCGCTGTGTTGTTGGTGCATTTCGTTAATGACGAGCTATAGGAAGGGCTGTCTGCTCTGGGTGCACCAGTCTTCTGGGAGCATCGTGGAGCTGCCTGAGCCCCAGGGGACTGGCAGGAAGCCCCAGTTCTCCCATCTAAGTGGGCTCTGAGGGCTTGGGGATTCTGGACGGAGCCTCGTTTGGATAGGAGTGTGGCAGTGGATGCTTTGATGGTCGCTGCATGTGTATGCGCTGTCAGCTCCAATTACCATTAGCACCAAGACGCTGGCGGCCAGCTTTTCTCTTATTTCCCACAAGTGTTGCAGGCCACCGCAGCTTCTGCTGCCACTGTTCAGGGCTTCTGACTTCCTTTTTTTGGGAAACGTTAGTGATGGTTTCATAGAAAAACGATTGCCAAACTACCTACCAGGCAAATGCTGTCGGAATGGGGCAGGTGATCTGGTGGAAATCAGCTCTCCCACCTGCCGGAGGCCTTGGGAGGTGTCCTGCCTCTGCCTTGCCAGCATCACGCCCCTCCGTCCCACTGGCAGGTGCAGAAGCAGGTTGCCATTTATATTTTACTGCCAGAGGCCTTGTCTTTCCCATTGAAAATATATTTGCATCCCCCAAAATGTCACTCATGATCGTTTAGACAGCCCCTGGATTCTGGCCATCTGGGCCCCTAAAAGGCATGCTTCTGGTCTTCTCATGCCACCTGGGGACTTGCACTCTGGGTGGCACTCAGAAGCTGCCTTATGGGGACCGAGGGTAGAGGGCCCTAGCTCCCCAAGATGTTCAGGTATGCAGGGCCTCCTTCCTGCTCCCTCCTCCTCCCCGCCTTTGCTCCCTCCCCTTCCCTCTCTCCTACTCTGGTGCCACCTTGCCCATGGCCTGCGAGTTCCTGGGAGTCCTTTAGGTGGCCCTGTCCACTGCCCTCAGCCCCAGGGCACTCAGAGGGTGCTCTGCACACCTGTACCTCTTGCAGAAGCCCTGAACTGAGGCAGGAGGATGGTACCTCCCTGTGGAGCCTTTCAACAAAGAGGAAATCTATCTGTTGTCCTTTGGTTTGATCTTTCCTGGGATCTTATTCAGGTTGAGCCCATGGTGCACTCTCTTTGTCTCTGTCACTCCCTGCGTGTCTTGGGACTTGTGCATTTGTGTGGTCATGATGCCTTTTCCTATTAAGGGCGCTGCCTTGTTAAGGCCCTTTCCTCAGAATCATTGGACATTTCCTCTCGACCTTGAGGTCAGACAATGTGACAAGGTCTGCCCTCGCGCCTTTGGCCAGCTGATCAGAGCTCTGGGTAGCCCCATTCCTGTGCTTCAGGTCTCTGGGGGATTGAGACGCCCACTCAGGCCTGAGGACCACTGCCCTGCTGCCGTGCACCTGAGTCACAGCCTCCTGCAGCCACCAGGTCCCGTGTGTGTGGGTCCCTCTTTTGTTCTGGCCCACCTCCATGTTTCTTTCTGTTTTGTTCCCAGCACAGTTCATGGTGGCCCCACCTCAGGTGCCTTAGTGCTTCCTGTTGTTGGAGACACAGATCACCATGTGAGACAGGAGTGGGAAAGGTTGGCAGTCCCTCAACACCCTTATGCATGGGCGAGGATAGGCCACTGAGATCTCCTAGGGCCTTCTCAAGGCCCTTCACCTGCCCTAGGCCACCCCTGCTGTGTGGCCCTTGTGACAGCCCCCAGAAGGCATCAGAGCCCTCAGCCTTCAGGCCCAGCCTCGTCCTCCACCTGTTGTGTTCCCCTGGGGCTGGACACTGGTGTCACTAGTGCCCGCTGGATCAGGACCCCTGGGGTGGAGTCCAGGCATTCACAGCTCGCAGCCACCAGACCTCAGCCAGGGCTGGCCCTTAGCCTGCCTCTCCCTCCCACCTGAACAGAGGCACTGCTCCACCTCCTGCCTCCCCCAGGCTCCCCGAAGTACACCAGCCCCAGGCACTGCAGTGCCTTCTCCCTGCCCCCTCCTACCTGGCTCCCTTCACCTTTCTGCCCAGACCCAGTGGGTTTGGCCCATAATCCCAGAAGACACAGTTCTTATCACTGTAATCCCCAAAGTTGAGACCCTGAAAGATCAAAATCCCAAAAGTCTAAAAGTCTAAAATCCCAAAAATATAATTTTGGAAAAAGTAATTTAAAAGACATTTATTTTTGTTTTTAAAGGGGAGTTATTTGAAAAACATAAAAACATGATTCCACAGGCCCTTTACACAATAAAATAGAGAATGACAACATCTTTTTGCAAGTGTAGACACTCAGGTGTTCAGTCACTTGCGTACAAAGCTCTGAGCTGATGAACTTAATCATGAACAAACAGGCAGGGCTCAGCGTAGCTTGCTGGCAGAGGGCTTGCCTCGCACTGGTGAGACCCTGGCTTCGCCAGCATGCAAAGGAAAAAAGGGCAGGGGGAGAACAGAAATGGGTCCCAAAATGAAATGTGTGAACCCGTGTCACAGGCTGGCAGATGGGGACTCCTGACTTCATTACTGCAGTCTTCTGAAGTACCATAGCAGAAGCCTGAGGCTCTTGATGAGACCCATGAGACTATCACAGGTGCTGTCACCCAGGGAGCCTCTATCTCGAGAAACCCAGCTTTCACAAATGCGGATGTACAGAAAGGATCTCTTCATTCACTGAGAAGACGCTAGCATTGTGCACAGGCTTAGTCCTGACCAGAGTCCCCACTGTGATGCCGATGTGCTGGTAGGCACTTCCACCATGATGGGACACTGGAGGGAAGCGACTCAGAAAGAAGGTTCTGTTGTGGGGTTCAGCCCATGGCTGGTTGGGCTGTTATTCCTGACCCTGTGATGGTGGGAGTTTGTGGCAGAAGCAGCTGCTAACCTCATGGCAGATGGCATGTTCAAGAGGAGAAGAGGATGGGCTGTGGCCCAGTCTCCCCTTCAAGGGCACACCCAGAGACCCACCTCCCTCCACTGAGCACCCCCCCACACCCATAGGTTCTCCCTCCTACCAGTAACGCCAAAAAAAAGGCGTAAAATGAATCAGAACTCTCCTGCATCTTCACACAATTTATGCATTTTATTGGAAATGATGTATAGATGAAGAACAATGGATAGTAAGTGGGTTGTAAAGAATAATCCTGCCAATTTAAAGTAGTGGGGGAGGGGATTACAAAGAGAGAAAACTAGAAGAAGCTAAAAACAAAATTTGGCGCATGAGCAAGTATATTACAGGGGCAGATTGTGGGCATGTGCCCTGAGGTGGTCCTGGGAGCTGGCCGATTGACCTGTCCTTGTGTCACCATGAACAGCTGTGTGCCTGTCCTCCAAGAGCGTGCTCACATCCATTTTCTACGTGGTTCTGCTGTCTTTGAAGGCCTTCTGTGACTCGGTATGCACCAGCGGGAGCGCTCCTGATTACATTGTCCTCTCTTCTGTGTCACGCTTCTGTGTTGTCCTGGGCGTGCAGGAATCCATTTGGCATGCACTCATGCAGACTGTGTATTTGGCAGAAACCGCACTAGTGACCAAATGCCTGTCTTCTTATCCCACTGTGCAATAAGTATTTTCCAGCTCATCAGTACCTTTGCTCTCATGTAAAGGCAGATGCAGCCCTAATTCATTAGATTTCATTACGGAATTTTAGCAGCTAGAAAGAATGCCACTACAGACAAATCATAGCTTTAATTTTTTTTGGTAGTGGGGAGCAAACCCAGGGTCTTGCACATGCCCAGCAAGTGCCCTACCATTGCGCTGCCCCTCAGCCCAGCAGATGAGGCCTTTATAGTCTGAAGTTTGCATTGCTGCCTGGTTGCATGGCCAGACCTTTTCCCAGCTTTCTTCCCCGTGGGAATTGCAGATTTTAGGATTTTTAGATTTCAGAATTTCAACATTTTGGATTTTGAGCTTTTGGGATTATGATTTTGGGGATTTTGGACTTCAGGGATTTTGATCTTTTGTGGTTTGGCATTCAGGATTATGGCATCTGAGATTATAGTTTTCTGGATTGTGATTGACGCAGGACTGGGGCTGTGTAGTGTGTCTTAGAGACGGTCTTCCTTCTCTGCTTGACGTGGCTGCGCTTGGCCACTACTCACCTCACCAGGATTTCCCAGTCAGGCAGCTCTTGCATCCTATCTGGATTAGGTTATTTTCCGTGAAACAAAACACCCTGTATTTAGTGGCTTATAATAACACTGTCATTCTGGTTATAGTTATGTAGTCTGCACTGAATCATCAGGAACATATGACCTGGCTGGCATACTGATGGTGCTCAGAGAGAGCACAGTGGGCTGAGGTCACCAGCCTGCTTCTCTCTGTTTAGGCACATGGGGCTATTGAGCTTCCTCAAAGCATGGTGGCTGCATTCCTGAGAACAAGGTGCCAATGCATGGTTTTGCTAATGTACTGGCTGTGGAGGTCACCTGGTGTCTTTTCCAGTGAATTGAGCCACTTGGAGAGAGGCCCACCCACAGTGGGGGCCACAGGTTCCACCTCCTGACAGAACCGGGTAAGATTCTGGAAGAGCATGTGGAGCATACATGCTCTGGTGCCTGGTGCTCTCTTGGTGTGATCGCCTCTCCACTCCTCCTGCTGGAAAGTCCCCCATCCCAGTCTCCACCAGCTCAGTGCAGGGAGCATGTAGTGCATCCTTGCTGAGGCTTTGGTGCTGGCACGCAGGAGGACCCCAGGCACACGCACGGCCCTGGGCCCAGGTGCCTTCAGTGTGGGGTCATATGGTATTTCACTGCTGTTTTCCAGCCAGCTGTAGTGACTCCGGTTTCATCAGCGGGAGTAGCATGTCAGCCTCTCAGCAGGCACCTAGGAGCAGAGCACCTTTGCTTGTCCACCTGGAGAGCTTTGTCCTTGCTCTGTTGGCTCTGCAGATGGGCAGAAATGCTGGGGGCTGTGGCCAAGCCTCATCGCGCTGCCCCCTGGCTCACCCTCTTCTCAGAGACTCCATTGAAGCCTGGGGCCTGGGACCCAGGACCCTGGATCCAGGCCACACTCTTCCTGGAGCCAGAAGCCAATCTCAAACCGCTTGTACTCATTCTGCTTTCTGGAGAGGGGGCTTCTGTGAGCCAGCATCTCTCTCCAGTGTAGGCGCAGCTACCTGTCCAGAAAGCTTGATGACCACAGGATCAACCAGTGAAAGATCCTTCCTGCAGAGTTCCCCAGAGGCTGTGATTTGCTGATGTTCCCTGCGACTTCCTTGGCTGGTGCTTCTGCCACCATGGGACCTTTTGTGGGAAGCATTCTGTGCTGCCTCCTAGGAGCCCTGCTGTGTCCATTTGGGCCCTGGACCTTGTGGTTATTGGGCCTTTGTGTGTCCCTTGATTCTGCCGCCTATTCCACACACTCTTGTCACCAGTACCCCACATAAAGATGTGGTGGATGCAGATGATAGGAGGAGCCACCACATCCAGCAGCACCTGAGAGTGCTGTGTCCCAAGGCCTCCCACATGAACCCAACGGATGTGTGGACCACCTGACGTCATTAAAGGGAGAGTTCACCATAGGATGGGTAAAAGTGAATTATCAGTTTGAGATAAGCAGACCCGAGTTTCCCTTCCAGTTCGTGAACTTGCTTCACTGGTCCTGTTTGGTCCAGGTCACACATCTATCTGAGAACCCCATCTTTGCCAGGTATGGCAGCCTCTGAGAGTCCCTGAGGAGCAGGATTTGCTCCTTTATCTCCTCACATCCGGCAGCTGGCTTCCTTGGAGGCTGGGAAATTTGTACCTGGGAGTCTGGGTCTGAGCAAGCTTGTACCTGAGCTGCAGTGACTGTGGTCAGTGCTGACCCTTAGCTGCCTATCTGAGTCTAGGCCCAAACAAGGGCCGAGTAATCTGCATAAGAAACAGAAGCTCCCTTTCCAAAGAGCATCTCTCTGTTTCATCATGGTTAACAAAGCAAGCAGCTGCACACAAAGAAATATCTAAATATGAATTAAGTCTAAGTTATTAAAAAAGTATTGCAAGTTTTTATTCCTTGGATATTGAAGAATGTGAATACATATGCAAATGCAATTTAATCAGCTGCAGTGGGCCTTTCAGCATTCAGCTGGCGAGTGCTTTGTGATCAGAGGGAGGCCTCTGGGAGGAGGGCATGGGGCAGAGCTGAGGCCCCCATCCTGCACTTGACCTGCGGCCAGCTTTGTCCTGGCCTAGAGTGACGCCAGCGGCCAGAAGTTTCTCATTATTCAGATCTCCCATCTTCTCCTTTCTCTGGATTCAGTTCCCTTAGGCACTGGCTAAAGGCAGTGTGATGTTGGAAATAGTGATGGGGTGGCCATGCCCGTAGCCTGGCTCAGCCTGACTTCTCTACCTTACTGATAGAGTGGCCGGACCTCATGTGAGCCTTGCTTTCCTCCATGTCTGATGGGGCAGTCGTGCTCACCTCATCAGAGCCAGCACCATGGGCATCACATCTCCTTTGGATGGTCAGGGGCAGCCTTGTGGCCACATATGCCTCCCAAGGTTTTGGTCTTGGTTGAGTGATTTGCCTTCTCTGCCTGCTGGGTTCCGGCTATAAAGCAGTGCTTATCATAGTGCCATCTTGAGAGCTGGTGAGGATCCCCCAGGATGTATATCACACTGGGCTCTGCTGGTGACCCAAATGTCTGGGTTTGAGAAGTCTCTTCCATATGATGCGTTTCTAATGGCTCCGACCCTGGGCTTTTGGCTGAGGCCGCCTGCAGAATGCTCCTGGGA
Source organism: Callospermophilus lateralis (assembly GCF_048772815.1). Taxonomy (NCBI): domain Eukaryota; kingdom Metazoa; phylum Chordata; class Mammalia; order Rodentia; family Sciuridae; genus Callospermophilus; species Callospermophilus lateralis. The sequence continues at coordinate 164,641,328 of NC_135308.1, forward strand.
GGTGTAAGGGAGGCCCACTGTGCCTTGGAGCCCTGGGTGTGTGGAAGTGTAAAGGAGGCTCACGGTGGCCCAGAGCCCTGTGGGCATGGAAGTGAGGACTCATCTGAGAGATGAGAGGACAGCCCCCTGGGGGCGCCAGGGACAGACCACCTGTGGTTGTGCTCTAGGGCACCAGTGTCATGGCCTGTGTGCCAAACTTCCTGAGGCCTAGGGATATCTGGGAGCATGGTCCTAAAGTCAGGTTTGCAGTCCTCCTAGCCATGCCCCAGGATGGAGTCAGAGTTAGGGGTGGTTATGCACAATGGGTCATTTTCCTGAGCTGCGACGTGGCAAGTACACTAATGGAAACAGTAGACTTTGACTCTCTCATAGCCCAGAGCCAGAAGGCTGCAGCCAGGTGTGGACAGGGCTGATGCCTTCCAGAGGCTCCATAGAGAATCTGTCCCAGGCTCTGTGGCTTATGGGAGCATCCCTCCATGCCTGGCTTCTGTGGCATGTGGCCTTGTCCCCTTGAATGTCTGTATCTAGATTTATCTCCTTTTATGACGATATCAGTGGTTGGAGTAGCACCCACCCCAGTCCAGAATGGCTTCATCTCAGTACACCTGCGAAGAGCCTGTTTCCCAATAAGGTCACATAAACAGGTGTCCCTGCATATAACTCTGCAGGGACACAGGTTGGTTGCCGCAGATGGCCCCTTTGTTGGGGCCAGGCTGGCCTCCCAGCCCCAGGTAGCAGCCCAGAGTGCTGCTGGGCTCTGGGCTTCTGGGCCTGTGGCCTCTTATCTCCTGCTGGCCAGGTTTGTCAACAGGAACCTCTGTGCTTTAATAAACACAGAATTGGGAAAACCCAAGTCCCTGTTAACACCTGTGCAGAATGAGGTATTTGGCTCATTATGGCTAACATTGGAAGGATTAAATGTTTCAGTCTGATTCATTTTGATGGTGTTTTATTTAAGTACAGGAATGGTAGTACATTTTTAGGGCAAGCCCTTGTTACTGTCACTAACAGAGCCAACCTGTCCTGGAGTGGGCAGCACTCTGTGCAGTCCCCTTTCCTCTGCAGGGCTTGCAGGGCTCTGCAGTTACCACTACTTTCACCACAAAGCCCAACAGGGAATTTCAAATGGACAAGAGTGTCCAGGTGCTCAGGAACTCAAGCTGGAACTCGAGGTGTCCCCTGATACACTGTCACACTCAGGACTGCAGGCTGTTAGAGGTCAGGGCTGTGCTTCTTTTAATTAAATTTCACAAGAATAAGTGTTAACTCTAAAAGCCCTAATTTCTTCTCTGCAGTCGACAGTGTCTTTTTGAAAAATGTACATGAAATTAATTTTCCCAACATCACACAGAGGCAGTTTCTAAAGGAGGTATCTGTGCTTTTTAAGTGAGAGGAACCGCAGTTGTGCGTTTGGCTATTCTCGAGTCTGGTTTGCTCCGCACTGACACCACTGAAGAGTGTGGCTTCCGGCTCAGAGCTGCGACAGTGCAGGTGCTCTCTGCTCAGGTGCGTGTGGGCTCCCTTAACAGAGCGGCACATGGACCTCCTCAGGCGCCTCCTGACGCACTGGCTTCCTGGACCTGGGTCCCTCCTGGGGTGGGGGGTCTAGAAATAAGATTAAGAGGCCTTATTCTGTGGCTCTCCCTGGAGATGTCCCCAGGCCACCCAGCTGAGCACTGAGTGGCTGGGTGGATTTGCTGAAGGAGGTCTGTTTCACAGCCTCAGGATTGCTGTGTCTGAGGAGCTGCGAGTTAGGAGAGCACCTGGTCCCTGCCTCTGCCCTTCCTCTGACTCCACCTGGCAAGGGAGGGCAGTGAGGGTGTCACCAAGAGGGTGCTGCCAGGAGTCAGTTTCCTGCACAGCACCCAGGCCTTTTGTGACCTGTCCTGCCCATTCATTTTCTGGTGCCAAGAGGCAGCTGGTTTTTAGTGTTTGGTTGTTGATTTTGAGCAAATAACTTTAGGCTCTTAAGTGAGGAAACTCAGTCTCCTTGACCACTTTCCAATGCCTGTTTAGAATTCCTTGGCCAGCCCATGCTGTTGGCTGTGTGGAGGGCTAGTAGGCATGCAGACTTGGAGGAAATCTGAATCTCACAGGGGCAGACATTCTGAGGACACATCCCTGGGCCAGCTGGACTTTCAGATCCAGGAAGAGTGAGCCCCTGTGAGCCATCCTGCACTGTGTTATTGGAGGTGACAGAGGCTTGCAGCGAGCAGGCCCTCAGCAAGGACCCAGCTGTTTGAGGACAGTCCAGGAAGGTAGTTGATGTCATCAGATTTCCCATTGTGGCATGCCAAGAACATTTTGGGAACTAAGCCATAGACACCTCAGTAAACCAAGATACCTATGAAAACTCATGGTCCTTTCTCAAAGAAAAAGCATGCAGAATTCACAAGAACAATGGCAAAGACACTGGACAACCATTAGGAAGGTGTGGTGCCTCTGGAGTCCTTAGCTGGACAGTAGCAGGCAGGGATGTGGCACCCCAGGTGGAGTCCCTTGGAGTGCTTATGGTGTGCTGGGACCTGGAGGCCCAGGGACCAGGAGGAGCAAGTTGGGGACTGGACAGAGAGAAGCTGCAAAGGTGGCCACATCCCTCCATTCATGGCCCTGGTGAGTGATCAGCCTGTTGATGCCTGACTCACCTACAGAGGAGTCTGGGGCGTGCTATCCAGTGCGTGCCCGACCTCCAGGTATTGCCATGGAAGGGTAGAGTAGATTTGGGCAGAGCGTTAATCATCTCTGCCACACAGTTATGTGTGAACTGTCAGTTGGCATCTCCGAGAGTTGGCCTTGCCAGGGCAGTGGCTGCTTTGAAGCTTGTCCACCCTGTGAATCCCAGCAGGGGGACAGGTGTTACTTCTTGGCCTTTGGCAGGCTGTGCTTGACCTCTGCATGCACCAGAGCCTCTGCCCTCAGTCTGGCTCACTTCATGGTTCATCTGGGTGTTTTTTGTTTTTGTTTTTGAATCTAGCTGTAGTGCTCTGTCTGCATAGGTAATTGCAAACCAATTCTTGAATTGCGATTGGCACTATTAATCAAAAAGCGTGATTCCCGTAGGCTCTCCTGCCAGCAGGTGTCCATGTTCCTGGCTTGCTTTGCCTGACTCTAAACCTCCTGAAAACTTCAGTCTAATGACTGTCTCTTTTTCTAGGACTTTCAAGGCAGAAGAAAGCCTTTTTTTTTTTTTTTTTGTAAATTCTAGGGCTTGCTCTTAAAAGCCTTGAATCATATTCACAAATCTTGCCCTCTCCTTTATTTATGCTATTTCATTAAGAGATGGCTGCCCAGGAGGGAAACCAGGATAGACAGAGACCACACCCTTATCTATTGATCTTGCTGACATGGGTCTGTATTTATGCTGGATGCCTTATGCACCTGTTTGGACCTTTGGATGCAACTTGTCCTCGTGCTACATGTGGAACATTAAAAGAGCATGGTTCCTTACCTTGGAAGAGCCTTCAGTTGAGTGAGTGCCAGGGAGGAGTCACCTGACACCTAGCTAGTGACAGCACGAAGCAGGATCGGTTGGGGAATAGGCAAGCTGCCTGGCAACAGTCAGGCTTCTGGGCACCTGGGTTGGTTGTCAGGGAGGCCCTTATGGGCAGGCATGTGGGTGCTTGCTCTGGCAGGACCCTTGACCAGGACTCTGCTGGCCTCTGTGTGGCCTACCGTTTCTGCCACATGACTGAGGACAGAGCAAGTGTGCACTCTACTGTTGGCATCAGCGGAGCAGATGTCACCAAAGGAAGCTGTCGTTTTTCTCTGCAGTGTGTCCTGTGGCTGCACTGAGTATAGGCATCAGATGGTGGAGGCAGCTCTTCCCGAGTGGCTGAGACCTTACTGTGACATGCAGCCAGCTGCTTTTTGGAAAAGACCTTTGCGGGGCCTCAGATGATCTCATCTTGTCCATTGGATGTGTGGTGTTCAGGTGTCTGAGGGATGCCCAAACCCTGGGGCCAGGAGCTCTAGTGGAATCTCTATTCATGGGTTCCTGTTGCAGTAAAGTGTGATAATTGATGAATATCTTCAGAAATGGATATGATTGTGTCCTCTTTAATGAGCTCACAATTTCATGCCGAAATCTCAGCAGTGCTATTGTTTAGAATAAAAGGAGACATGCAAATGAGTCTGGGTGCAGGTTGTGGTGAACAATACCGCAGCCTCGTTATTGGACCCATTAATTAATTCCCCATCAGCCAGTTTCCTTGGGAATGAACTGGAAAATAATTAAAATGATACATGAGGTAAGGAGTTTAGAAATCCAAAGGTGAAGGCAAGAATTAGTTTAATACATAATTAGACATATTATTTGTGACTATACATTTTTTTAAACGTGGTTCACCAAGGCTATAGGACCCTATTTTTAGTCCCAGATAGTTAATAAATACCATTTGGTGCAGTTTTTCAACTCATAAAGGCTCATAAATTTTCTTAATAACATTAAGTGGCTAATTATATCATACATTGTTAAAATAACTCCTATTGCAAAATCCAATAATACAACAAAAGTTGCAAAAGCGAGTTTTTAGAGGAGTTAATTTGACCAACTTACCAAGTGAAACTTTGGGCATTTCAAACTGAAAGAGTTTCAGCTAAGAACCTACAGGTTCACGTGTGTCTTTATGACAAATCTGATCCTGAAAATGAACTTGGAAAGCCGGGTCCAGGAGAGATGCGCGGTCGCCCCTAGTTGACCCAGGGTTCTGGCAGTGCTGCCCTTGAGGCAGACTGTCCCACTGCTGTAACCTCTCAGTGTGTCCTGCGACCACAAGCAGCTGCTGGTGCAGTCTGTGTGATGCAGAAGCACTGATTCCACGTCACCGTCCCAGCAGCTGTGAGCCAGAGCTGACCTCACCATGTCTATTCTGAGTTATCCACTTAAGATGGCCTGAGTGGATTCTGGGAGTCAGGATTATAAACACTTCCTAAGGGGCTGATGTTAAAGTGACAGACCTGTATGTAACTATTTGAACTCCATGCTTAGTCCTTTTTTAAAAAATGAGCAACTTAAAAGATTTCTTTAGTGGCTAATCTCCCAAACAGTTGAAGGACATAGTAAAAACCATAATAATCCCCCTCATTGGGAGCCACGTGTACTTGTAGCTGCTTATGTGCTCCGCACCCAGGAACTGCACAAGAAGCACCACAAACAGCTCCTTTTCTGATCAGTGCTGCTGGGGCCCAGGGAGTAAGGCTCGCAGCTCCCAGGCTTGAGACAGGCGGCAGCAGGTTGCCCTAGGCTGTGGCCCCCTTCTACTCTCTGCCTGGGACACTAGACTGAGCTTGTGCTGTCCCTGGCTGGCCAGCTCCTGGGCAGGCTGCACCACACTTTTGGCTTCTACTGTCCTAGTTAGAAAGAAAAGCTGTAGCTCAGGGGCGGAGGGAAGGATCAACCCTACCATTTCCATTCTTTCCTTTCAAATGATCCGCCATCCATTAATCATCCTGTGATTTGATCTATCAATCCAGAAACACTTGCTAATGCTTTATAGCTGTGGTTTGTTGAAGTTCTGGGAAAGAGGAAAAGAACAAGCCAGTCCTAATAAATAAAAGTTATTTCCTCATTTGAATTTCTGAGTCCAGAGAGTCAATCTGATGCAGACATCAATCTTCTCATTCTTGAAGTAGAGGAGCCATTGCTCACTGTATGTCATCCTGGTTGCCATGATAAAGTGTGTGCTGCTCTATGGGCTCTGTGGCAGCCTCTCCTGAGACTGGCTGCCTTTTTGTATTGCAAATTACATGCCTGGCTTCCTGCTGGGAGCAGGCCTCTGTTCCCTTGGTCTGTCTGAGCCTGATCAGAAAAGTGTGCCTGCAGATGGCCCACCAAAGCAGAGGCCCGGCCTAGAGGCTGCCCTTGTGGGGTCCAGGGCTGTGGGTCGGGGGATGCCTTCCTGGCTGGCTGGTGTGGCATTGGGATTACAGCCCAGGCTGCCCTGGCCAGGCGGCGGCTTCTCCTTTGGCCCCTCTACCTCCTTCACTGTGCTCTCCACCAGGAACTGTGATTCTCACAAGGAGCCTGGGGTATTCTTGTCACAACCTCCTTGGCTTCCAGCAGTGAGGGGCTGGTCCTCCCCGTGGCTGGAACTGGTGGGCCCAGGAAGACAAGCAGCCCTGTGGATACCATGGTTGCATTCCTGGGGCAGCTCCTCGCCCTGGGCCTTCAACTGTCAGCTCCTGTGGTTTCACAGTGCCACCGTCTTGGGCCTGCCTTTATCTAGACCAAGGGGTTCTTGAGGGCAGGGACAATTCTGGCATTGCTGTGAGCTTGGGGGGTGCCGTGGGTCCTGGCACTCCAGCCTGATTTAACAGGGAGCACTCGTAAATACCTGCCAGGTGTTTAGTGGAGGACAGGGAGGCCCTGTCCTCTAGCCATTGAGGCTGGCCTCTTGGCAATGCATCCACTGTCTGGGCCACTAGACCTGCCTTCCCTGCCAGTGGGGAGGGCCTCCTGAGCCATTGCCCAGTTGCAGACAGGGTGGGCAGTGGGCCCCACACTCCCAGGTGAAGAATGGACAGCTCCAGACAACCTTTTGGTTCTTGGGTTTGATTTGAATGTAAAACTGAGAAGTTCTAAATTTATTAAAGGCTTTCTTTGGGGGCTGGAATATGTAGTAGATTTTCTATCCCTCTCAATTCTCTCTTAAAATTTAATGCTTCCATAAAAATGATGGATAACAAATTATTCCAGGAAAAATGATACTGAAAGACTCTTCTAACTATTGAAGCAGAAGTATAGACTTGGTGAAGAAATATGTGTGACCCAGAAAACTCAGCAGGAAATGGGGAGATTGTGCACTCTGAGGAAACCACATCCCCGAATGTTGTTGCAGGCTGTGGAAAGCAGCTATTTTTATTCAAGTTATTGAAGTACCAAGTCTATTCTATGCTGTTGGCATTTTTATTAACACGGTAACACCATGCCTTTCTGGGGTTCATTCTGTAGCATGCCTACTCAGAACGTGACAGTCCTGCAGGAGCAAGAGAGACCACATCCCACAGTTTATAGCAGAGCGGTCCTAGGGGAAGCCGGTGCCCTACTCACGCAGGCCTCCTCTGCCATCTCTGCATGTCTTCCAGAGAGCTCTGGAGCATGGTCGCGAACAGCCTGAGACTGTGGGTCAAAACCCCCAAACCACAAGGACTCAGGTATCCGGGCCTGGGACATCTGAGTCCTTGGTGTTTGTAAGGCCAGGTTTCCTCAGAGGGCACAATCTCCCCAAACCTGGCCACCTAGACTAGACCATGGGGCAGGCATTGGTGACACAGGCACTCTAGTCTTGGAGCAGTCTGGGTCCAGCTGGTGCAGAGGCAGACTGCCTGTGTTCCTTGGTAGGCCTCGAAGACATTCTTCCATGTTAGGTTTTTAGAGCACATAATACTGAGAGGACATGATTCAGATTTGATACTGACTATGGGTCTCGTTCCAAGCAGCACAGTGCAGAGGTTGAAGACCTTGTCTGGCCTCTTAGGCCTGCACTGCATAGGAGACCTGCCCAGCAACTAGCCAAGAAGAGCCCTGAGGCCCCATGGACTCCCCCATTTCCTCCTTACTGTGTGTGACCACCTCTGTCAGGGGGACTTAGGGGAAAGCTGTGGCCATTGTCAGTGATTTCCAATTGGATGTGTCTCTATGACAACTTGGGAGGTGCTGGAAGCAGGCACTTCATTAATTCCAAGTCTTAACCTTTCCCAGGCAACTCCTAAGTCTTTTCTCTGGAGAAAAATAGGCTTATGTGTGAAATGTGTCTGTCATTGTTCCTAAGCTACATCCACTCAACTGAATAATTCACTTTTGTGTGTAGGTTTTAGAAAAATCGATGCCCACAGTGTGTCCAGCACCCCTCCTTGCACGGTGGACTCCATTAGTGTGCTCTTTGAGGTGACTTTTCAAGGGCCTGTGAATGGTGCTGTCACAGTGCTATTTGTCCTTGAGGGCCAGAAGCTTCACCATCTGGAAGCTGTTCTGCTACCTTCCTGGCACCCCCATTGCCCACCAGATAATACCTAGAGGGCTCCCTGTGGTGTGAGGGGTCCTTGCCATCTAGCTCATCTAGCCTATGCATCGTGTTGCTGATCTCAACTTTGAGTGAGCCCCCGCCCCCAGATAAATCAGACCAAACCAAGGGAGCAGTGAAGAGCCGGCGTGCTCAGCTTGGAGCTGGAGACGCATTGCTGTGTCACTTCTGGGGATGAGTGGGGGCTTTAGGTATGGGATGTTACCATCCTGGAAGACCCATAAGAGCTGTAGAGTGCTTAGGCAGACTCAAATTCAGGAAAGCAGAGTAGTCACCAGAAGCCAAGGGAAAGCAGGCAAGGTAGGAGGGAGGTGCTGTTGACCTGCGCCAGGGTTTGAACTCACAAGGGCCTAGAGGACTTTAAATTTCATAATTAGAAGATCCCAACTAAGGAAGGTTGCAGTGTCTGTATAGATGGCAGACAAAATGGCTTTCAAAGCAAAGAGTATTAGAGTGTTGGAAATCTCTACATGATGATAGAAAGAATGTTTCTAGAGATATATAATGGTTCTGAACATAGATTCACCTAAGAAACCTGGCCTTACAATGTGTAAAGCAGCTGTTACCAGAATTACCAACCTAGACAGACACATGTATAATCACAGTAGCTTTAAAGTCCACCACTAAATTAGAAGGCATGGAAGTCCAGAGCAGTACAATTAACAAGCTTAATTGAATGGTTAAAGGTAGACCCTGCACCTGAGGCTAGAGAGTAGTGTAAACTGCACAAATTGAAGACCTTCCAGTCCACAAAGCCAGTCTCAATCAATTAATACTGATTTTTCACCTTGGTGCATTTAAAACAGTAGCCAGTAATACAACAGGAAATACCTAACCACAGGAAATCTTCTGCATCTGAAAATTTAAAAGCATACATGGGTGCATGCTGGAAAACCACGAGGACTGGCTGGGCTCCTGGCCTCTTTCACCTGCCCTCCTCCCACTTTGTGTCCCGCTCCTCCCGCAGCTGTATTCTTGCTCTCCCTGTATGTGTCAGTTCAGTTATTTTGGCTACATATGACAAATGAAAAAAAATTTTAAAAACCAGCTTGAACAAAGTAGAATAACATCTCCCTCTCCCAAGCTGCCGTATGCAGGTGAGTGGCCATGGCACTCAGAGACAGTGTCTTGCTGCTCTTTTTTTTTTTTTTAATATTTATTTTTTAGTTGTAGTTGGACACGATACCTTTATTTATTTATTTCTATGTGGTGCTGAGGATCGGACCCAGGGCCTCACACATGACAGGCGAGTACTCTACCGCTGAGCCCCAGTCCTAGGCCTGCCGCTGGGCTGTTTTAATGAGGGCAGCTAGTGTTCTGTTTATCATGTCACTGTCCCAGCCAGCAGGAAGGAGGAGTTGGTGAAGGATATTGTGTCCCTCCCTGAAGGATTCTTCCTGAACATTGCACACATACCTCTACTTACATCTTGTGGGAGAACTGAATCACACGACCATACCTGGCCACAGAGGAGAGTGGACATGTGGCCACTTACTCCTGAGGCCATTGGCCCATTGGCCTAGCTGAAAATCCAGATTCTCTTCAAAGAAGAAGGTGTAAGTTTGTGAGGGAAGCTGGCACACTTGGTTCCATTGTTCTGTTAGCCATGCCCCAGTCCACCATTTGGGTTCCATGGACACATGTCATCTCCTCTGCCTAGACATTTCTTTCTCTGTCCCCGGTGGATGGGGACTTCTCCTAGGGACTCAGAGTCTGGGTCTTGGGTGTGGTCCCTATGGCTAAGGGACCTGCCTACCATCTGTGGCCTGGTTGCTATGGCTTGGCCCTCCCCAGGGCCTTGTGGAGAGCCCTCCTGCCTATTGCAGGGGGTGCCCTTTGGCTACTGTTGCTCTCTCTCTCTCTTTTTTTTTTTTCCTTCCAAGAAAATAAGTTTCATCTAAGAGAACAGAGACAGACAGACACACTCCTGGAGATCAGGGGGTCCAGAGCTGGTGCCCAAGGGAGTGGGGGTGTCCTGCCCGTTTATAGAGTCTAGGTTTTCTTTCTTCTCTTGCCTAATGGCCAAAGGCAGGAGGAGAGCCACAGGGGGCCGTCCTCCCCTCCCCTGAGGCTGTTAGCAACAGGGTGATCCATGGGGAGTGGTATCTATCCATTTCCCTTTCTTTAATAATCAGCTACCTTTTCCCCCCTCTGATAAGGGAACCCTTACTGCTGTAGAGGAAATGGATGATGACCACTCTGGCTGCTTCAGGCTGAGGGAGGCGACAAGGCGAGCAGTTTGGATTTCCCTTTTACGAATGTTTTGGGTCAGTCCAGGGGTCTGTGGTAAAAGTCTGGTTTGGAAAGAACAGGTTGTAGAGTCATCTGAGAAGTGGGTGCTTCTGTGAGAGAAAAAAATGACACAAGTACCAGAACGAGATTAATACAAAATAAATGAATGTGACAGTGATGGCAGTTGTGCCTCTGATCTGCGGGGGCTCCGTGGCCTGCTCAGCTCAGCTCTACACCTGGTGATGCTGTTCTTGGACTCTTGGGGGTGCTCCTTCTCTCTGTGGGCAAGGAGCTCACACTCTGTTGGGGGAGCTGGACACACAACACGGCAACTGCACCCCTGAGCCTGAAGACGGTGCTGGCAGAAGCGCATTGAGCACTAGGCAGCTTCTTAGGAGGGGTCAGAGATGGTTCTGTAGGAGAGTAACTGGCTGTGTGGCTTAGTGCCCAAGTCTACCCATCTTCACAGTTTCTTTAAAGTGAGGAGGGGAAACCTGTGTGCTGTGACTGTGGACAGTAAAAGCTGGTGTGTGTCTGGCCTGGCACATGGCACGTGCTCAGGGTACCACTTGGGCCTCTTCTGCTGCCCCTGTTGGCACAGGGAAATGGTTGTTTGTTTCCTGGAAATGGTTGTCTGAGCCGTCCCTTGCCCTGCCCAGTGTCCCTTCTATCGTAGGGAATCCTTCCCTGCATGGCTGCCTGTCACAGCAGTGCTGTGGGGCTCCGCTCTATTCCTGGACTGTCCACGAGGGTGGTTTTTGATTCTTCCAGCCACCCCTGAGGGGGACAGAGCATGAGCACGGGGCTGTTTCCCACCTGTTCAGAGGAGTGGGCTGGTGTGCAGAGGTACAGGGCAGTGCCCAGGGGAGAAGCCTGCACTCCTGGCCACATGCCTGCTCCCCTCTCCTCTGCCCACGGTGTTTGTACTCTCCAAGCCCTTTCCAGAAGGGACGTGAGAATATTTTAATACATACTGTGAGACTTTTGCTTTTAAGATAAGTGTAAACAAAGAATGAAGATCACACTGGTGTGTCCTAGTGTGGGCCCTCCCTGGAGAGCTGGGGAGAGTGCACGTGCCGTGCCCCATGCTCCAGCTTCCCTGCTGAGAAACAACATGAGTCATCCTGGGATTGTCATGCAGAGAGGCCAACAGACAGGGAGATGGAGTGCGGCACAGTTGTGGTGCACAGCTCTCTGCCATGGCTATCCTGGGAGTTTGGAGCTGCCTTGTGGTTCCCTCCCAGGGAAGATTCCTTTTGGTCACGTCCCCTTTTGTTGATTATTTGGCTTTCACTGAAACACCTGTGATGAAGTGACCAGCCTCCTCACAGGCAGCCTCTTCATGGTCAATCAGTTCTAGTCAAGAGTCTTCTCTTGCAGTCTTCCTTGTGGTTGAGTGCTCCTGTGGGCTTGCCTTCCCCTCTGGAGCTGCTGAGCAGGGTAGAGGGGATTGGGGCTGCAGGGGCTTGCAGGAGCATGGATGACTGCTGCTGGGGAGTGTGCGTGCAGCTGTGCAGAGACCCTGCAGACTCCTTACAGCACAGACAGGAGAGCAGGACTTGCTTTGGCTTGGGCCTATTACTGCTGAGTGGGCAGGTGAGGGGTGAGCAGCCATTGTCATAAAGAAAGATTGTAGTTTCATCCTAGAATGTTAATGAAATAGGCAACTTTCCATTAAAAACAAGTAAAAATCCTAGAAAAATATTTATAAACATTTTTATGATATCTCAAGGGAAAGAATGGGGTAAGTGGAAGTATACTTTCACAAAGTTCTTATATGCGGAGTGGCATAATATAACTGTAACTTCAAAGATAAACTGAGGTCAGTCAAAGAGATACTATTTATAAACCCTGGAATGACCACTAGCAAAATAACACATAGTTGTAAAATAAGATAAAATGGAGTACTGCAAAATATTGTTTTAATCCAAAAGAAGGCAGAAAGTGTAGGGGAGACAGAACACAGACGTGATCATCAGAAACCGAAAGGAAGATGATAGACTAAGTCCGATCACATTCAGTGATGTTAAATGTGAACGGCTAAACTCTTCAGTTGAATGACAGAGATTATCAGACTGAGTGAGCTAGCAGGACCCAACTCTCTGGTGTTGATTAATGACCTCTTTACATATAGTGACCTGGGTAGAAAAAAGGATAGAGGAGAGATGTACCACGCAAATACCAATCAAAGGAAGGCTGGCTGCATCAGTATCAGATGGAAGAGAGTTCAGGACACATTTTGCCTTTCTACCAGCGTGGAATAAGGACTATGTTTAATGAAAAAGGTTCTGTTGACCCAGAAGACATGACTACCTGAATGTGAACACTTCAGTGATGTGACACACACACAGTGATGGGCAGGCTTGAAAGGAGTGGAGAAATCATAGTCAAACCAAACTAGAGATTTTTATTTTTCAGTCTCAGACATTACTGGGTTGAATAGACAAAAAAAATCAGTAAAGATACATAAGATTTAAATGAAATTAGCATATAGCTTCCTTGATATTGTCAACATTTATAAAATAATACATTCATCAGTGGCAAATATCTGGTAACATTCGGAGTGCACAGTGATCAGCCACCAAGGTTGTCTATTTTCTGGACCATAAATAAAAATTTGAAGGGTTGAATTCATACAGAATGTGTTATTGAACCCTAACATAATTAAGTTGGAAATCAGAAATACAGCTAATATCTTTAACTGATTGGATAATAAAATACAGCACACTTGAGTTTGTGAGGTGCATCTAGGACAGTGCCTGGAGAGCGAGGGCATGCCTTTAAAAGCCCATCTGTGGGAAGGAAAAGAACATTTAAAATCAGTCATTTTAGCCTCTGCCTTCAGACACTGGGGATGAGGGAAGACAATTCAATTTCAAGGAAGTAGAAGGAAGAAAATAAAAATGAAGTGGGTAGAACTAGTAAAATAGAACCTGGGCAAGCAATAGAGGAAATCAGTAAGATTAAAAGATTAATAATCCTCAAGAACTCCAGCCTAGCCTGGTGAGCGAAAATGAAAATGTGTGTGTCTGGCTATGGGGTCCTAACACCACACACAAAAGGGACATCTCTAGACATCCTGCAGAAATTAAAAAGATAATATCATTAGCAACTTCATAAGAGCAGACTAAACAACTTGATGAAATGGCAGGTGGCATGAAGGATGCAGCAGGCGACCCTGCACAAGGAGCAGCACGTCTGAAAAGAGACTCCTCGTTAAGAGCCTCTGACAAACACAGCCGCGGGCCCAGGGACTGTCCTGGGGCACTCAGACACTGAGGAGGAACACCTCCGCTACACATCTCCTTCAGGACACACAGGAGGAAGGGACCTTTCCCAGCTCTTTCTAGGAGTCTCCATAGTTCAGATCCCAAAAGGAGACAGGACATTGTAGGACAATTAGAAACCAATATGTGCTGCAAAAATCCTTGAAAACATTAGCAACTTGAATCAACTAACATGTAAAACGACAGAACATTGCCACAAGCTGGATTTATCCCATACATGCTAGGTTGAGTTAGCATTAAAAAATCAATCAGTATAATTGACCACATTAACAGAGCGAAGGAGAAAACCAGGCTATCACGTCAATAGATGTGGAAAAAGAATTTGACAAGATTCAGTCCCCACCCATGATGAAAACTCTCAGTAAACCAGGATAGACAGCAGTTCCACGGTTGAAACGTCACCGGAAGCCTTCCAATCTGCATCACAGTGGTGGTGTTGTCACCGCTTCCTCCCAGGTGAGCAGGAGGTGGGAGTTTTCACTCTCCTCACCAGACTCAGGCTGTCCTGGAAGGCATAGCTCGGGCAGTTGGGCATGAGAATGAAATAAAGTAAGGGGAAAGTTACTTGTCTAGTTGATTGCCCAGATAGAAGATCTTAAAGAACCCCCACCCCACAAAAAAAACAACAACAATGCAGGATCCAAGGTTAATATGCCAAACTCAGTGGTATTTCTGCATATTAGCAATGAACACTAGAAACTAATACCATTAATAACTTCAAAAGCCATAAAAGTATGTAGGGAGACATTTAACTGAGGCTACTCAAGGAAGGTGTCAGGACCGTGGCTGGGAGAGGTTGAAGCAGACCTGATCTGCGGTAAGGCGCCATTTTGTAGAAACTGGCAAATTTATTCCAAAATTTATGTGGAGATGACATTTTGTGAAGGACATCAACTGGAGAACATGACCTTCTGATGTCAAGGCTTTCTTAGGAACTGCCAGAACAAGAGTGGTATCGGCAGAAGGGTGATAATGGAATAATGAGGCAAAGTGACTCCAGAATAAGCAAGAGACTCACAGGGGGAGAGGATCATAGTACCTCTGTGACCAGGGACCACCAGGCTATATGAAGCCTCCTATGGTTCAGTGCCCCATTCAAAACTGGGTCCAGGTTAATGCTTCCCAGCCCCAGGCAGTAAGTGGCTGGGGAGCTCTTGAGAAAGTGCCCAGTGTGCTCCCCAGCAGGAGGTTCAGAGTGGACCTCAGTGCAGCCACATGCCTGTCAGGATGACTGATAAGAGGGCAGCACCGAGTGTTCGCCAGGATCCAGGCACAGCCTTAGGTGGTGCCACTACATTGGAAAACTGGCTGTTCCCGAGGACAGGACCTCACTCCTCTGTGGCTTCACAGCTCCTTGCCTTGGTATTCAAACAGGAAATGAATGTTTACACACACACACACACACACACACACACACACACACACACACAGTCGTGCTGCGTCATCTGTGTCAGCTGGCACCCAGAAACGTCTTTAGCAGCAGAAGGACGGGTGGGCAGACTGCAGCGCTGCTTAGAAACCACGTGGGGAATCCCAGAGCAGCATGTCGACCCCCCAGAGCAGAGCACAGTGGGAAGCGCGCTGCACACTTCATGCGTGTGGTACTCGGGAGCCGCAGGCCCAATGCCCTATGGTGGACTCAGAGCAGGAGCCGCCCCACCCCCCACCCCCACCCCAGCAGTGGTGGCAGGAGCCCCTGGCAGGATAGGGATGTGGATTGCCCTGGTGTTCTTCTGACCAGACCCATCAAACAGCACCGCTTCACTCTATTTTAAATTATACATCAAAAAACAAAAAAGGTAATAAAAATCCTTTAAAGTGCTGGCTGGAAATCCTTAGATGCCCAGGAAAAAAAGAAAGAAAGCAAAAACCCAGTTAGTGGAACCCTGACGTCATATTTTTCAAATCCAGTGAACTTGAGCTTCCATGTTTGAGACCCTTCCAAGTACTCGAGGCAGATAAGATGCCAAGTTTTTCCCAGATAGTGAGGCTCAGGGGAGACCCTCTGAACAAAGCCATTGGCCCCAAGACCCCTGCGGGGGATGCTTGGTGGCCTGCAACGAACTCCGAGTGTG
Organism: Callospermophilus lateralis; assembly: GCF_048772815.1. NCBI lineage: Eukaryota > Metazoa > Chordata > Mammalia > Rodentia > Sciuridae > Callospermophilus > Callospermophilus lateralis. The sequence goes on from NC_135308.1 coordinate 164,656,943, forward strand.
TCTGCAGGTAAGGAAGGGCACTGCATCAGAGTGAAAGGCAAGCTACCACTACATTTTAGGGAGGCAGAGGGGTGGGAGTGTAAATCTGTGCATCAGCTTTGGAAAGGAGCTGAGCTTTGGTTGGGAAAGCTGGGCAGGTCGTTCCCTATTTCACAGGTGTTCATTCCATGCCAACATGTCCTCAGCACTGCCCTGGTCCACTCTGGACACCACTTGCAGCCATGTGAATGAATAGCAGTTGGAATTGAATACAGTTCTTTAGTCCTAGGTAGTGTGGAACAGAGGTAGCATGGACAGATAAGTCATGGGGCATGGTTGAAGCAAGGAAAAGTAAGAGCAGTAGTCTGTAGCCACGTGGAGCAATATGAGTGGTTTTTCAGCAACATAATGCAGATTAAAGACCCTTCCTTAATACATATGTCATTTTAGCCTTATTTCAACTCAAAACCAGAAGAAAACCACAGGCACAGATAGAAAGTCAGGAAAACCATCCACAGCAGTTTAGCATCGAGCTTCCCTTGGAAGGATTGGGCCTCGTGGACAGGGCTGGCACAGGTTGACACCAGCCAGCCACTGCATCCTGAGCCATGGGTAGTAAAACCCTTACTCGTCCACCTTGGAAGGTTGCTAAAGCACCAACTGATGAATGAGAGGAAAGACTCTGGCAGCCTTTTGCTTTCCTTGCATTAGATAGCTGGATTTTGAAGACATGTAACTCCTTTGAGAAAAAATGCAGTTGTAAACGCAGAGAGAGTGAGTGTGTGCTGTGTTGCTCTAAGGAAGGAAGGAATGGGTGGGGCAGTGCTCCCAGACAGGGTGGGAGCCAGCAGAGGGAACCCCGAAGTGGGTGGCCCTGCTGGCAACACCTGGGCCTGTGTTTTGATGGATGGCCCTGCCTGGCAACAGCTGGACCCACCAATCCATCATAGCCTCACAAGGAGACCATAGACGTCCTGCCTCCTGACATAGTGAAATATGGAGAACTCCGTCCTGTGAAAGCATTAGTCTCAGATACACACCAGTCGATCTGAATCTGACCAGCCCAAACCCAGAACCAGTTTCCAGCAAGTGCCAGAAACCGGGAAGGTGGAACTCACTGTGGCAAGGATGGCAGCCAGCTTGGAGTGCAAACCTCCTTCAAGGCAAAAGACCAGTTCTCTACAAAAGCCAAACAGGAAACAAGGGGGAAGGGAGGCCGGGACATGTGGTGGTCACAGCAGTCGGGGGACAGGACCTGGAGCCCACGGGCAGGCTGAGTGTTCTAAGTCCTCTTGTTCCAGGTATTGGGCTACAGCACAGTGTAAATTTAGCTCATAAGAAATTCTGCTCGCTGTTGTTCTATTTTCTCTAAATCTGTGAATTCCCCAGAGAATGACTATTAGGTGAATGTGGATTCCTTTTGTTCAAATTGATTTCGAAGCCATACAAGTCACATTAACAGCCTAATTTATAAGGGGACAGGTCCCAGTGTTTGAGGCTGGTGGTCTGAGGCCCTCAACGCTCAGTCCTCAGTGAGTCTCAGCAGTCAGGACAGGTCAGGGTGAGGCACCAGTTGTGGACGTAACTTGGAACTTTGGCAGCGCATTAATGAATTCACTGTCTCGTGACCTTTGTCATTTTTGATTCCCTGCTATTTGTAGAAGTGCTGTGCTGCACCCAGAGGGACCCAGGAGGAGGGTGGTCAGGGCCTCACTTCTGGAGCTTAGGCCAGCAAGTGGCTCTCCACCTTTGCCTCCTGAGAGTACCCTCCAAGGAGCTTGTGAAAAGCGAAGATTCCTCAGCACACCCCCAAGAGGCTCCATTTCTGTTCTGGTGCTAAGATAAGACATCTGGCCACCCTGCCAGCCTCCACGCACAGAGCCAGGCGTGGAGGACTCCAGCCACAGGAGGCTCAGCCCCTGTCCCGAGGAGCTTGCAGTCAGAGAGCATTTGAGATGCTTGGGTTTTTCCATCTCGGCGTCTTTCCAGGGTGGTGTGTCTGTTCATTTCTGCCACTGCTGTCCCTCCCACGTGTTCTGTAGCTGAATAACTTTGGGAGATCCCAGTCAGTGATGTTGAAAACCCAACACGCTGGCCCAGGCAAATGCCCTTTGTTGTTTTGTTTAAGGAATGAGTGGCTCTGTCCCCTCTCTGGGTGGACACTACCTGAGAAGCTCACCTGGTGCCAGCAGCTAGAAGCCTCTGCTCCCTTGGCAACCCCCTTGGTGGTTTCTGCAGGGATCATTTGCAGATGCCATGCCAGAGGCAGGCGGCGGTGCCTGGGAGTGAGCAGCGCAGGGATCTGGAAGGCGTCCTGGGGGCAGTGGACTCCCTGCGGCTCTTTGCAGTGGTCCAGGTGCTTGGCAGGCTGCTGTAGCCTTTGCAGAGTGGCGCCTGGCAGCGCAGACCCCGGGGCCTAGTCTGTTCAGCTCAGCTCTGCCATTTCCCGGTGGAGGAGACTGAAGTTCACTTGGGCTGAGCTGTGCGTTGGGGACAATTTTCAGATGGGTGCTCCTGTGAAGCATGGGCACATCATCACTTCACCTTCCTTCAACCACCAGCATCTTCTGCTGAGAGCTTGCACAGCCTCACCTCTGATTCTTTCTGGGACTGATACTGGAAAGAGGGTGCTGCTCTGTAGGGGGGGCGGTCAGGGTAGGAGCCGTGGCCCAGCCTGTCTGGCTACAGCAGCTGCCCTTCCCATAGGAGCAGAAGGGCTTGACTGGGTGCCAGGTCTGGCTGAGGCGTTGCATGGACACAGGAGCAGGGCCCAGAGAACGGTCCCTCAGGAGTCCTGGAGAGACCAACAAATAAGGGTGTGCTGTACAGGTGGCGCCTCCTACCTGTAGGCCTCCCAGGAGAGCTGCCTGAGGCGCCGCAGCCCTTCCCCCAGAGGGGCAGCTTGCCTGCCCCCTCCCTGACCTGCTGCCCTTTCAGCTGAGTTGGCTCCACGGGGGAACCGAGGCTTTGAGTCATTAATTGGTGTGGTGTCATTCTTGCTTCAAAGGAAAAATAATCAGGGCCCACAGCAAGATCTTTTCCCTTTGAACTTGCCAGGAGTGTCCTTGGCAGAATTTTTAAAAATAGGTTTATTAGTTTTGACAGGGCAGTGAAAGTACCTCTCACACTGCCCAGAGGCGCAGGGGTGGTGCAGTGTCTTTTAGAGGTGCCAGTCATGGGTGGGTGATGTGCAGCTTAGGGACAGGGAGGGTGTGTCACAAGGGCAGCTGAGCTGAGCTCAGCAGATTGCTCCCTCTCCCGGCACCTGTGCTGGCCCGCAGTCCAGCAGAGCTCGCTCAGCGCATGGAGGTCGAGACTGAGCAGCGTTAAGGGCGTCTCTGGTTTCATCTGCAAAGGAGACAGGCATTTGGAGGCAGTGTGGCCCTGTGATGTGCACTTGTGATAGGAGCTGCCTCCGCCATGCGTCTTGGTGACAGCCCTGGGATCCTTGCTGGGCCACAGGCGGTTGGCTTGGATTGCCTGCCTGGGGGACCACACAGCTGTCCTGAGACCCCTGTGGAAACTGACATGTAAATGAAGATCACCCTTCATGGTTGAGTCCATGCAAAAAATGGCTTTTTTGCATTTCAGGGTCAGCCTTTCCTGGCAGGGCCAGAAGTAGACCCCAGAGCAGGTGTACAGAGAGGCCCCTGTGGAGCCCTTACTTCAGACTCTCCGGGCTCCTGGAGTGTCCACTGGAGGAACTTGGGGGCCACTTCCCATTTTAGAGCCATAGGGATTTGTAGCTTCTCCGGCAGTGTTGATTTCTTATTAATTAATCGGATATTTAAAGGATCTAGAAACAAGCATTGCAGACAGTGTTCTTTGGAATGGCAGAGGGACCTTGATCTGAGCCATCAACTGTGATGGTGCATCATCATGTCAACGTAGTTTTGCCACCGTGCCCAGGTATTTGAGTAAACATTATTCTGGAAGTTTTGATGAGGGTGTTTTGGGGATAAGATGAACAATGAAACCAGGGACTTTGCACAAAGCATATGGCCCTCCTTAGTGTAGGTAGGCCTCATCCTGTCACTCACGGCCTGTGTAGGCCAGAGACTCACCTTCAGAAGAAAAAGGGAGTCTGCTGTGGAACCCGACAGCTGCTCTTCCCGGGCTCTAGCCTACAGCGTGTTCCACCAGATTTCGTTCTCACCAAACCTCCACTTCCTCAAGACCAGTCTCACTGTCTCTCTCGTACACATGCACATGTACACACACGCACACATGCACGCACACCTGTATGTCCTGTCCTATTTCTTTGGACTCTGACTGATACATTAACTGAATAATAAATATCCATTAAGAATTTAAAAAATTATTTCATAATTTCATGTTTTTTCTCTTGGGCCATGTGGTTTTAAGAGACTGGCTTCAGTTGGGCAGTGTTGATGCTTTGAGAGCAGTAGGCAGAGAACCCTGGGAGCAGGCGGCAGACCTCGGCAGCCGTCTTCTTTCCCGTTCTCTTCCCAAGGCTGCAGAGGCCAGAGTCAGCCCTGTGACTCACTGAATTTTATTGGATGTGACCTTTGTCATTTAACTAGCTGGGATGTTCTCAGACATGGATGGACACATGCCAATAACTGTCTGGCAGAAGATAATCTAGATGGGCACAGAGATAATAGATCAGTCACTTTGATGCTGGCTGGATGAGCACCAGGCCCACTTAGGCTTTGGAATCTGGCTGCGTAATGACATGTGATTTACAGTCCTCATTACGAGCCCATGCCCAGCCGTGGGCACGTTGGTGTGAATTGTAAAAGCACCGTGCTCTGCATTACTGGTGGGTAATTGTATCATGCAATGGCCTGGTGATGAATATTTCAGAGAAAATCAAGCAAAGATTTTGCTTGCACAGCTGAAGTCAATGTTCTTGAATCTGAGCAAAGGATAAGAAACAATTCCCGGCACTTGAATCCATCTACATAAATACATATACACGGGGAAATCCAATGCCACAAGGCAGTTCATCTTGTTTTTTTTTTTATTGTAGGTGCCAAAATTTATTTGGGAAATTTAATGATGTAATTAAAAATTGTTCCTTTTACCATAATTTCTCTACCATAAAAAATAGAAGGAAACTTGTTTCTTTGCTGATGCCCTGTTTTTACAGAGCACAAGTCATATGTAAGTGACTTGCATTTAGTAAATCTGTGGTCATTTTTAATTTGAGCTTTATCATAAGGAAAACTAGGTCCACCGCAGAACCCAGTATGCCGTTCGTTCTAAGGCAACTCACAGTGCCATGAGGCCTTAGGGGTGGCCAGTCACTGAGGGAGAGGAATAATAGCTCTTTCCCCGGACGGTCATTCTTTTGTGCTTCTCTCAAAAACCCGACAGATGCTAGCAGTTCCTCAGAGGCAGACCCACAGTCCCCCGAACCTACAGAACTGAAGGAGGACTGTCTGCCCTCCATGCTGGGTGCCAGGCAGAAGGGCTGGGCAGGGCTGGCCTGAGGGCATGGCGGCCAGGCTCTCATGATATCAGGGGGCAGGTGGACCTGCCCTGCTCTGGAGCCTTGTCCTGTGGCCCGAGAGCCTGGACCACATAGATTAGTGGGCCCTTCAAATGGAAGATCTGATGGTGACTAGAAAAGACCATTTCAAATTAGTCCTTTGTCTTTTCTGTTAATTATGAAAAATTTTAAGTACACAGAAAAGTGTAGATAACAACCTAATGAGAACCTGCATACTGACTACCCAGCACCGGCACGTCTGAAAACTTTTATCAGTGTTGCTTCAGGTCTTTTGTTTATTTCTTATTTAGAAATTAAATTTTACATATACCATTGAAAGCTTTTCTTTCCTCTTCAGAGATAAATACCTTGAATTTGGTTTATATTATTTTTAAACATGGATTAGTGTATTTGCCATATACATATCCATAAGCAAATGTAGTATCATAATGGATCCACATTCTAAAACTTTTTAAAAATTACATCATACTTAAATATTCTCTTTTGCAATGCTTTATTTAATTCAACTTTATATTTTTCCTATTCAGTTGATGACTAGAGCTGTGTTTGGTTTATCTGCACACTGTTAGTTATACTGTCTGAACCTGCTGTACTTTATCCATTCTCCTGTTGAAAGGCATTCATGTTGCTCCCGACTATTTTGCAGTTACACACAGTGCTCAGTGTGCTTTGTGCACGCCTCCCTTTGCTGCAGTGTAGGGTGTGTTAAAGTGGCTTTTCTGCTTGTACACTGTTGGGGCAAGTGTAAACTGGCACAGCTATTATGAAAAACAGTTTGTAGGTTGTTTCTCAAAAATTAAAAATTAGAACTGCCGCATGATCTAGCAATCTCTGAGAGAAGTGGAATCAATATCTATAAGAGGTACCTGCACTCCCTTGTTCACTGTGACATTATTTATGAGAGCTATGTGCCTGTTGATGTGTAAATGCATGGAGAAATGTGATAAGTACTCATCTATATTAATTATGTAATATCTAACAATATATGCATTATGCAGTATTTATGATATATGATGTTTAGGTATGAATATTAATTGACCTTAAAAAAGAATGAAATTCTGTCATTGGCCACAACATGGATGAATCTGGAGGATATTGTACCAGGTGAAATAAGCCAGGCACAGAGGACCGCTACTGCAGGGTTTCACTTATATGTGGAAATCCAAGAGTTGAACTCACAGAACTTTTGGCATGGTGGTTGTCTGGGGCTGTGGATTAGGGGATGGAGAGATGTTAGTCGAGGGGGACAAAGTTTTGTTTATACAGGGTGACTAAGCTCTAGAGATGGGACAGCACTGGGACTGTAGTTAAAATTCTGTGTGGTAGGGTGGAAATTGCTAAGATGAATTTCATGAATCTTAGGTGTTTTGGTCACACATGCAGGTAACTATGAGAGGTGTGGAGATGCTAATGAACTTGACTGTGGGGCCTGTTTACCACACACATGTGCTCAAAACACCCCATTGTGCACTTTGAATGTGTGGTTTCTACTTTCCAGTAATACCCCTGTGAGGTTGAAAAGTACAGAAAAACTCAAATTTAAGGAGAACATGTTACTAGAATTATAGGAACTGTCTTTTAAAGGAAAATCTTATAAATACACTTACATTGTCAATCTGTCTCTTGGCTATTTTATTCTACCTGAAAATTCTTACCAGCAGTTAAGAATGTTCTAAAGCAAATTCCTGCTCCTCTCTTAGGGAGTTACAGTGCCCAAGTGGATGCAGAGGAGAAAGTTGAGCCCTCAGGAAGTCAGGAGTCCTGACGCCTGCTTGGTACTGTGCAGGGTGTGGCCCTGGCCTCTTGGGACTTCAGAGGACAGCTGGGAAGAAGAGCCTTGCAGAGAGGGAAGGGACTGCACAAGGTCTCATGGTCTCATTTCTGAGGATATTGGGAGGTGTTGGAGGAGCAAGACAGCGCAGAGATCCATGGGTGGAGGAGGCAGGGAGGCAGCGGAGGGGACGAGAATGCGGTAGTAGAGTGACCCGAGCAGGGCAGAGGAGCACGATGCAGCATCACCTCTGCTTCATAGAAATGGGAGGACAGCAAGTTGTCCTGTGGGTCTCTGCTCCAGGGCCACTGCTCATGTGGCTCAGTTGTGCACTGCACCCTGGGGTCTGCCTTCACAGAGACCTGAAGTGGGACCCTGTGAGCCACCACGGGCTCTGCACCTGTGTCCTCATCTGTAGGAAGAAGCAACTTGAGACCCCCACCCCAGGGCCTTTCCCGCGGGGCATTTGGAATGGGCTGAAAATCAAGAGGACAGTGAGCCCTGCGGAGCTGGAGGGGACGCTTGGGGCTGAGGGTGCAGGGGGCAAGCCCTGGGATGGAGGGCAGCAGAAGGATGGTGGTTGGGACCACACAGCAGAGGGGCTGGAACCCAGCTGGTGTCTCCAAGGCTCACTCCTGGCCCCTCCCTGCTGTTGTAGGCTGACCTTGGCTGGCCCGTGTGCCCCCTGTGCTCCAGCCTCGGAGCCGGCGCCCTTCCCTGATTTGCACGTTGCTGTGCCTCTGCCAGAGCAGACCTCTTCAAGGCGGGTGCAGGATGATGGCTTCGTCTCTGGGTAGACAGCAGGAGCATTAGCTAAATTAGCTCTGGGCTTCTGTAAGACAGCGTATGAGCCTGCCAGGATCTGCTTAAAAGAGTCCTATTTGTCTTCTTTCCCAAAGCTGAGAAAACATCACCCGGATTTGCCCAGTGCTCTCGGGAGTGCTTGGGCCTTGTGATGCGGTCTGGCCCAGCAGACTTACTGTCACGGAGTCTATCTGAGCTGCTTTTTCTTAATTAGTGACTAAGACAGGGTGGTACTGAAATAACCTGGAACGAAACTTGCCAAAATGTTCTCTTTTGTTGTATTAATCAGAACCACATTCATCACCCATCACTGTCTTGAAGAAGATGCTCTCGAACTGCTGGCTGAGGAGTTGCTTCCTCTGCAGCCTGGCGAAGCAGGGAGCCGGGAGCTTCGCCCCACCCCCGCAGCCTGCAGGCCAAAACCAGGGCAGAGGACAGGCTTGGGGATTGCCTCCCTTGGGCTGGCGGACCCTGGGCCTCCAGAGCCTGTCTGCCTGGTCCTGACTAGGCCTGGCCTTTACTCTCCTCTCCATATCTCTGCCCAGTGCCAGCCCAGGGGAGTCTTTGGGCCTCAGGGCCCAAATGCTCCAGTCCTGGCCTGTGAAATGAGGTGGCCAGAGTCCCTGGGGGAAAGGGTGATAGGATCCAGGTCCTCCAGGATAGGGGCAAGCTGGTTCTGAAGCCCTTAGACTTTGGGGTTTGGCCGTGTCCTTGGGGCTTTTCCAGCTATGAGTGCAGATGGCGGTGTCCCGGGGCCAGCTTGGGAGGGCTGATTAGGCAGGATGAGCCTTGAATGCCCCGAGGGTAACTGAGGGCTGACCTTTCCTGAGGGCCGACCCCAGGGCCAGAGAAGCCTGGACCGTGGCAGCTCTGTACTGCCCAGTTTGCCACACCATGACCACTGTGGTCCCGCAGCCATCCTTTCTCCAGTGATGTCCTGAAAACCAGCTGGTGAAGCAGCTGAGCACCCCACCCCAATCTGGAAAGTTCTATGTACGGGATGGTGTTTTCCAACTGGGTCTCCTTGGATTTCTGCAGGAAGAAGGGAAAGGGTCCCGTTTTGCAGGTGATGAGCTCAAGGCTTGTCCCGAGCTTGGAGGAGGAAGCTCGCCCTGCTCCCCCCATCGGTTGGGAACTTCCCCTGCTTGGCAGACCCCAGGTCAGCCAGAGAGTTTTTCTTAGTGGCCTTTCCAGATCTCTGGCTCCCTCCATGCCCTCCCCATCTAGTCTGGAGTCTTGGGAACTGGGAAGAAGTTGATTTGCAGGTGAGGCCTGCTGGCATGGGGTGCTTCCAAAGGAGCAGGGAGCCAGGAGCAGAAGGCCTGCCAGGTCCAGAGCTTCCCAGAGCCTGCCCTCCCAGCTGGGTGCTGTGCTGGAGTGGCCCTGGGCTGTGCTTTTCTGCAGGTTGCAACTGGGCTTGACAGTGTCCTTCCAGCAGCCCCCAGGGGCCTCACAGAGTCAAAGCCTATTCTAGGGGAGAGAAGGGCTCTGGCGGGACTTGGAAATGAGTTGACTTGTCCTGAGCGATCACAGGCTCTGGGCTGAGTAGGGCAGCAAGGACTGGCCTTTGGTATATAGCTGCTGCCCACCCCCTGCCCCCTGTTCATATACCTTGCCTGGGATGTGACATGAATTGTCTGGGTTGAGCTCCATTAAAGCAGAAGCCCCCTTTCCATCTATGCTGGGATTTTTTTTTCTTTATCAAATTGATATTAGAATGTAACTTCCTGAGCCACTGAAGACAAATGATCCACTTAAACTCAATCCCCCCTCCCCATGCCATCTGTGGACTGAAGAATCTATGGCCCAGCTGCATCCAGCGAGCGGTGGAGGGCTGGCCCGGGCTGGCCTGGGCACTGGCTGGGTAAACAAAAGGCTGCTAAGCAAGCCAAGAGTGGAAGCTGGATTCTGCAAAGAAGGGTTGTGGGACACCTGGTGCCCTGGAGACCTTTCCCTCCCAGAGTCTGAGATGCTCGTTACTGCTCTTGTGTTTCTTAGGGCTGGCTCCCCGGGGCCTTAAGGGTCTTTGTGCTGTTCAGGTCACCTTCAATATTTAAAAGGAAAAACGTGTTTCTTTAGATGTGTTCAGGTTCTCCCTGTCCAGCATCCATTACTGCCGCCTGCCAGTCCCCAGACGCAGGCTGTGAATGAGTGGATTTGGGGAAGCATGCGATTTTATTCCATCTCTAATCCTGCCATTGGACTTGGGGCAGGGATTGCAAAGGAGGGGTCACAGAGACCAGTGGGAGATTGGACGTGAGACCATTGACAGTGACACTGAGGGAGTCATGGATACAGCAGCAGAGACTGCCAGGGCCCTTGGACAGAAGTGGCAGGACAGCCACTGAGGGCAGAGAGGGGACTTGGCCGGCCCAGAAGCTCAGGGGCTCTTCCCTGTGGGACCGCAGCCCTATCAGGGCCAGTGGTGGCTGGAAAGGAGCTGGCACGTGGCAGCGTGAGAGGGCGGGAGGCTGGCGGGACTCAGCGAAAGCCAGCATGCCCAGGCTTTCCATCCCAGGAGGGAGTTCCTCCTTCATCTAAAAGGCAGTGGCGCCGTGAGATAGGAGCACAGGTCACTCTTCTGGTGAGGGAGACGCTGACCATCTCAGTTGTGATAGCCTTTTACATATGGCAAAATTTATCACTTATAGACACTAAATGTGTGAAGTTTGTTGTATGCCACACTTCAGTAAATCTGTTTAAAATAAGTTACCCAACAAAAACTTATATGTAATTTCGGTCACACCAGACACCTGCTCGGTGTCCCCCATACCCCAAAGACTTCAAAACAGAAGTGTTGTTTGAGATAAAGGTGGTTATATTTATTGACATTGGTGTTGTTCAGAACACCAGGAAGGTAAAACAGCGTTGAAATGTGTGTGTACCTAGTGACATAGCTTCCAAATATGTGAGTAGAGTGTTTCTGACCCACCTCTCAGTTATTGATAGATCAAAAGCAGTTGAAAGAACCAGTGAGGATTTACAGGAGATTTTAACTCTGTGAATCTGCTCTGACGCCTTGGGTGCTGGCTGGTTAAACAAAGCCTGTTGGAATGTCTCCATGAATCCCAGAATGCACACTGACATACCCAGGGGGCAGCAGGCGGGTGTGGGCCACTCTGTGTCCCAGCCATTATCCTGAGTGCTTTCACTGTCTGTTTAATCTTCTCAATATTACAAATGAGGAAACTGAGACACAGGCCAGGCATGGTGTCACAGGTGACAGTGACAGCCAGGACCTGGGCACCAGGGTTTGTGTTCTTGGTCTCCAAAGATGCTCCCTCCTGGGCGTTTGTGAACTCAGTCACATTCTACTCCAGAAACCCAGGCTCATCCACCTGAAGGGACAGAACCACTCAAAGTTACAAACCCCTCCCAGCCGAAGCTGAAGGGCAAAACAGAACCAGCTGATTTCTGTGTGTAGATTTGTAAAAACACAGTGGTAGAGTAAGCTGTGATCCCAACAAGGCAGTCACAGAGTTCAGAACCTCCCTAGAGGTCAGGCAGACTGGACTCCTGGAGACCATGGAGGGCAGCCCCAGGGGGACCTCAGAAGGAGGCGGAGGCCTGCGGTCCCACCACAAGGAGGCTGAGACAGGAGGGGTGAACCAAGCCCATCCCCTGTAGCCGAGCAAAACCCGTCTCAAAACTTGAGAAAGAACTGAGGACGTGAAGGCCCCGGCGGGTTCCATCCCTAGTACAAAAAAAAGGCAGGCTTGTTTGCCATTTACACCGCAAGGAAAAGCAAACACTAATGTTCTAAGAACAAGAACTGATAAAACAATAGAAACGACTCACTTTTGTATGTTTAAAATATCCACAATAAAGAAAAGAGAAAGTCAGTAGCAGCAAAGAAACAATAAAGATAGCAGCAAAAGCTAATGAAAAACTGAAGCTGCTCCTCAGAATCAAAAGATGATTATTTTAAAAGACTGATGAAATCAAACCTCTAGGTGATTAATAACTATGAGGAAGAAAGTGCTTTGGCACAAAAAAGTGGTATTAAGAATTGCAAGTAGGATAATGTTGCAAATGAAGCAGGGGATTTAAAGAAAAATAGATTTTTATGAAAAAATTTGAAAATTTGGATGACAAATTCCTGGAAAAAACAAATTTGCTCCCAGCTCTGAGAAAGTCTGAATTGTTTTATAATTATAGGAAACAAATAAATTGAGGTAATACCCGGAGAGTAGAGGACGGGGAGGGGGCGGGGCGAGGGAGGAATAAGGAGGTGCTGGCTGACTGCGTACGATCACATCAGGATGAGCCCCACTGTCTGTAAGTGTAATGCACTAGAAAACATTCAGTAAAAACGAGAGATGAAATCAGGAGTGAAAGACTTTCCACAAAGCAGCAGGCCCTGCCTGTTTTGCCGGAGCATCCAGCCAACACTCAGAGGACCCATGTCGGTGCAGACTGTGCCTGCCCAGGAATGGAAGAGGAAGGCAGGCTTACCCTGCTCTTAAACCTGAGAACAGCCTCGGAAATGTAAGTGGAGGCCTGTTAGAGTCTGTAAACAAGTCAGAGGCCAGTCTTGCACATAGGAACATAGGACTCCTGCGTGGTGCGCAGCAAGCTGGGCCAAGTCAGGTTCTTGCAGGCAGACGAGGTGGGCACAGCTTGGAGGAGAGCAGGATCCTGTGGTAGGAGCACAGGTTGCTGGGAGTCACTGGACCCTGCTCCGTAACTGTCCCATGAGCTCTAGGGAGTGAGGAATGGGAGGGGACTTTCTGACCTACAAAGGCCTGGGAATGCACTGTCTGTGGAGAGTGGCTTCCGGCTCCTTCCAGGATCAGGAAGTGGAGGCAGGAGTGTTGCCCAGTGTGTCTGTTCAGTGCGCCGAGAGGCAAACACTCCACTCCTGCCCTAGTGGCCAACACTGGTCAGCTCTCCTGCCTCCCACCACCTCCATGTCACTCACCTCCACGTCACCTCCCCGTGTCCATCCTCATCAGCCCTTCTGCAGCATGGACCACTCCATTGACTGTCCCTTTGCTCCCTGGCTACTCCTTAGGTCTTTTAGTCATCGGCATTTATTTCTGGCCTCCAGTGGCCAGTCTCATACTCATGTCCTAGGGCCACCTGGCACCTCCACTTATAGGTCCAGCAGGTATCTTGAACTTGGCATGTCACAGAAGAAGTCATGACCTTCTCAACCAATTGCTGCCTGCAAACTCCCGCAGACTTTCTTCTTCTCAGGGAGCATTGTCCTTGATCCTCTTTTCCTTGCACCCATACATGCCTCCTGTTGGCTCAGCCTTCAGCCCACATCTGGAGTCTGACCTCTTCCCACAAGCCTCTTGCCCTGCTTGGCCCACATCTCTAACACCAGTCGGTTTCTTAATGGCCATGCCTCTACCCATCCCTTGACTGTGCCTTTCCTCACCCTGCCCTCTGCCCTGTCTGTTCCCAGTGGGAGACCCCGTGGGATCCTTGCCCTGCCCAGAGCTCCCAGGCTCCCAGGAGCAGGCAGTGGCCAGAGTCCTGGGGAGCCTAGCCTGGTCTCCCTTCCCAGCCAGCCTCAGCTTCTGCTTCACACCTGCGCCCTGTGCCCTGCTGGTTTCTGGAGTCTCAGGGAGTCTCTGGCCCCAGGGTCTTTGTTACATCTACCTGGAACACCCTGCCCCGTGTCTGTAGGACTCACCCTCTCTGGTCTTCACCTAAGTGTCTGACCACCATGTTGGAATCACAGCCCCCAAACGCACACAGACACCTGCTATTTTCTATCCCCTATCTTGTTCCAAAGCATGTCCCCATCTTAAGGGTCATGTGTTTTGTTTATATTAACTTAATGAACTGGTGAGAACATTTGTGTAGGAACCAGGTGGCATGGCAGAATGGTGACGTTGGCACCCTGGGGACTGGTGTCTTGGGCACCCCAGCCTCAGCAGTCAGCAGAGGGCACTTTGTGGTAGCACTGGGTAAGGGATGGGGGCATCCTGCTGGGAGGGCGGCTGGGGCTCTGGGTGGGTCTCCAGGAGGCCAGTGGTCTGGGTTTCAGGAGGTGACTAGAAAAAGAAGGCAGAGGGAAGGGTGTGCCTGGCCCAGAGAGGGGGTGTGAGGTGCCCTCCTGGCCCAGCCTTATCCCAGCTCCTTGCTCTGTTAGCACCCAGTAGAACCAGGCCCTGGACCAGGCTCTTGGAGTGCCTGCCCTGCAAATCCCCGGGCCCACCTGGCCAGCTTCTCAGCTTCTTGGCTGGTTTCCTCCTTGAGATGGAAGATGCCTTCCTCTCAGTCGTCCCAGGAGCGGATTCTGCGCCTGGTTGGAGTGAGCGCTGGCTGGGTGGTGTG